>NC_089496.1:67749466-68051389 GCF_036850765.1 Saccopteryx bilineata
CATCTTGGCTGCTTCTCCTGGCCTCCTCCACATGGCCTCTCTCTCCTCTCCTCTCTGCTTTCTCCTCTAATGCTAATAATCCCAGGAACCGAAAGAGCAAGCTCTCGTTCTGCCCCCATTTTATAGTGTAGAAATCAAAACCTTTAATCCAATATACAAAATAGGGAAGTCTCTAATACAAAGTCACTTATTAGAGACATGATGGGATTGCACCACCCCACATCAAAAAGGGTGGGAAAAGCTTAGTCCTAAAACCAAGCCCCAGGCTACAAGGCTCCTGCCAGCCCACAGCCCGCCCCCAACACACATTAACAGCACCTGGGCAACGGCTTCCACGTGGGCAGCGCCATCTTCAACACAGTGAGCATAATATATTTTATCTGCCCAACACAAGGTTTCTAGCTAACCAGTCTTATTCACCTCTGTTCCCCATCTCTTCTCTGCACAAACTCTGCACAAATTGGCTTCTCCTTCAGCACTCCGCCATCTTGGCTGCCTCTCCTCTGCAATGCTAATTTCAGGAACCCAGAGAGAGCAACTCTCGGTTTGCCCCATTTTATAGTGTAGAAACCCAAACCTTTAAGCCAATATACAAATAAGGAAGTCTCCGATACAAAGCCACTTATTGGAGGCATAAATGGGATTCCTCATAAGAGTGCAGCACCCCACATCATGCAACAGTCAAGGATGTGGGGAAAAGCTTAGTGTTGAGAAGATCTTAGTATTAAAAGGGTGGGAAAGGCTTAGTCATAAAACTAAGCCTTAGGCTATAAGGACCCTGACTGCTTACAGCCTGTCCCCCACTATGCAAACTATAAGTGAGGAAACATATACAGTGGTACCTTGAGATACGAGTTTAATTCGTTCTGTAACCAAGCTCGTAAGTCAGTCAACTTGTATATCAAACAAATTTCTCCCATTTAAAATAACTGAAATAGATTTAATCTGTTTCAGCCCTGTGAAACATCCCAAACTGTCCTAAGTTAAGACATGTTTTTAATTAAGAAACACACATGTATACTTTACCACTGCATAACAAAATATATGAAATAAAAGAAAAAGTGTTATTTAGTACTGTATTCTTTCCTGGGAGACAGATGAGTGCGGCTAATGGAGGTGAATGGTGGAGGAGTAGGGAGGGATGCAGGCACTCTAGACAGGTAAACTAAAACTGCACTTTTTTAACACTAAATGTCACTGCATTTTCTTTAAACAAAACTAAAATTGCACTTTCTTTACTTAAAATGAAACCACAAAAACTTAATTGTAAAAAAATGCACTTTCTTAACTTTAAACTTTACCTAAGCTTAACATTGTAAGGTATTTTTCCCCGCTGAGGAAGAAGGAAAGGGTGTAGCCACAAAGTGTGGAATAATAAAAGCTTTATTGAGTACAGAGCGCGTCCTGCCCAACGATGTTCCCTGGTTCCGGAGACAGTGACCTGCGTGGGGAATATTTAAAGGGTCTCTAGGGTGGTCAAGCTAATATTATGTGGCAAAGTCTCACCGGCTGACGGATGGTTGTTCTTTTCCCAAGGGACTCCTGGGAAGTTTCTTTTGGTGTGCATGAGGTGTGGGCGGTTCTAGCCAAAGTTCCCGGGTCTGGTGTCTCGCGTGACCTTTCCCCATTACTGACCACCCCACAAACATTACGTATTTTTCATTTAATCATCACCTGTTTTTGCCTTTTTGGCTGCACTTTCGGCACTTTCACTTGCAGGACTTTTGAATAAAAATCCAAAGAGGTTTGCTTTTGCCTGCCTCTTAAAATGTTACGGAAATATGACAAGTGTCATTAAAAAGAGCTGAAGCACTACCAGTTGAAACGTTTTCTGGGTGTTTCTTTTCAATGAAACTTGAAAGCTTCTCCCACATTGCCAGCATGTCTTTAATTTCATTTGTAGAAATCACTTCCTCTGACTCTACCTCCTCCTCACTACTAATCTCTTGCAGAAGCTCTGTATGTTGCATCGGCTGTAGCTCCTTCAACTCCTCAGTTGAGAGTTCCTCCTCATGTTTTTCGACGAGCTCGTTTATGTCACCCTCATCTACCTCCAGACCCATTGACTTTCCGAGGGATACAATCTCCTCAACGCTTCTATCTTGGTCTCAGTCTCTGGTTCGAATCCTTCAAAGTCCCTGTCTGCAACAACATCAGGCCATAACTTTTTCCATGCTGAGTTCAAGGTTCTTGTAACCTCTTGCCATGCCAAGTCAATAATGCATAAACATATCACGATGTTGTAGTGTTTTTTCCAAAACTCTCAAAGGGTTAGAATTGTATTCTGTCACCTCAAAGCAGTGGCAAAACAAGTGCTTTGTGTGAAGCTTTTTAAAGTTGGAAATGACCTGCTGATCCATAGGTTGCAAGATTGAAGTCATGTTGGGTGGGAGTTAGAGGACTTTCACGAATTTGAACTCATTGAGAATATCATCTTCAAGTCCAGGTGGGTGGGCTGGAGCATTATCAAGGATTAGTAATGCTTTTATCGGGAGTTTATTTTCTTGAAGATATTTCTTCACTGCAGAACCAAAGATGAGATTTACCCATTCAGTAAAAAACTGCTGCATAACCCATGCCCTAGCATTGGCACGCCATATAACCTGCAGTTTTTCTTTACCGCTAGCATTTGGACACAATGCAAGGGTCAGACAGTCCTTCATGGGTTTATGACCTGGCAACTTCTTCTCTTCTGCGGTGATGAAAGTCCTCCGGGGCATTTTTTTCCAAAACAATCCTGTTTCGTCGCAGTTGAATACTTGTTGGGGGATGTATCCTTCCTCTGCGATAAGCGTAGCAAAACGTGCGATTTACTCAGCTGCCTTAACATCAGCACGCGCAGCTTCACCGTGCCTCCCCACCGAATGGATGCCAGATCTCTTCTTGAAATTTTCAAACCAGCCGTGACTTGCCTTAATCGTATGGTCTGCTGCCTCTTTTGAGGTTGATGGTCCTTTCTTCTTCCAAGTCCACGAAAATAAAACGTGCCTTTTCGCATATTACAGTCTCCATCACTGTATCTCCTGCCAGCTCTTTCTCTTTCACCTACACCAGCAGAAGCTTCTCCATTTCTTCATGGATATTTGTCCTTAACTGGGACAGAATTTTAGTTCCTTTTGCTGCATTTGCGCTTTTGATGGCATCTTTTTAAGGATAGTACAAATTGTAGATGTATTGCAGTCGTACAGCCTTGCCAGTTCAATCACTCGTACACCATGCTTATGTTTTTCTATTATTTCTTGCTTTATTTCTATCAACATCATTCTCTTCTTCTTTTCACCACTGTCCTTTACACTCACTTTCTTCGGCCCCATAATAGCACACAAAAAAATTAGTAAAAAATGCAAAAATGATGCAAGAACGAGTACAGCGCACGAGATTTGACTTGATTCTGTGGGGAACACGTGAGAAAGAACGAGATGCTGGTGTTGTGTTGCCCATACTGGGCCCGTGCGCCAACGCGCCAACTAGCGGCAGCTTCCCGAGTCACGACTCCTATCTCGGAATTTCGCCCCGATCTCAAACAAAAATATGGACCGAGTCACAGCTCATATCTTAAAAAATTCGTATGTTGGTCTGCTCGTATCTCAAGGTACCACTGTACATCATATTTGCAAATTTATTTGACCCATAGCCTCTCAGTTCTAGAGATGAACTGCATTCTGAAGATGTTATGACAGGTTGGCACAGCTAATTGCTGATAACATTTGATTCAAATCTGTCTTTTACAGGCTGGTCAAAGAAATCACTATAAAGCTGGTTAAACTTTAAAAAGCTTTTTAGGGAAGCAAGGCTCTAGAAATCAACTTCTGATAAGTAAGTGCTTTGTGTGATTATTTGTTTAGTTTGAGTAGGATCTACTGAAGACTATTTAAACTTCAGATTTCAAGTATATCAGCAGTAACACTTAATGGGACATTCTTTTTTCTGTCTTTTACAAGAAGAGTGACAGTGTACTTCGTTTTCAATGAACTAAGTCAAGCGGCAGGGCTGCTGCTGTTTTGGTGAAGGAATCAAGTAACTGTTGTATGATAGTCCATTGGCAAAAGGGTCAGTTCTCTGCTCTTAGAAGTAATACACAACAGAACATAAAGTGTGTTGAAATTTTTCTTTCAGTTGATATTTAGGATCTGCGAGGGGTATCAACAGCAGAAGAGAGAAAACTATTAGTAAATAAGGAAAAACACCAGGTCCTGAGAAGTATTTAAAAATCCCACAAAGACTGATCAGGCGGTGGCGCAGTGGATAGAGCGTCAGACTGGGATGCACAGAAGAAAACCAAGGTTTGAAACCCCGAGGTTGCCGGCGTGAGCACAGGCTCATCTGGTTTGACCTCTGCTTACCAGCTTGAGCACAAAGTCTCTGGCTTGAGCAAGGGGTCACTCGGTCTGCTATAGTCTCCCATTTAGGGCACATATGAGAAAGCAATCAATGAACAACTAAGGTGCAGCAACAAAGAATTGATGCTTCTCATCTCTCTCCCTTCCTGTCTGTCTGTCCCTATCTGTCCCTTTCTCTGTCTCTTGTCACACACACACAGAAAATTAAAAACAAATTTCATAGCACTTAATGATAGAGACTTACAAAATTAAAGCCCTTTGTAAAAATAAGTAGCCCAAGATAATACATTTTTTTAAAGTATTGATTGATTGATTTTAGAGAGAGGAAGGGATAGAGAGCAGGAGAGAGACAGGAATCTGCTCCTGTATGTACCCTGATCAGGGATCAAACTGGTAACCTCTGCGCTCCGGGGTGATGCTCTGACCAACTGAGCTATCCTGCCAGAGTTAGTAACCTAAGTGTAATCTTTCATTTCACATGTTTTTTAATTTTTTCAGTGTTTTACTTGAAACAAGTTCAGATTTACAGAAAATTTGCAGGGATACAACTCATCTCTATTTATCTCTTAATAACATTTAATCACATTAGCTTATCATTCTCTGTATTACATATTTTTTGAGTCGTTTGAAAGTTGAGGCCCTGGCCGGTTGGCTCAGTGGTAGAGCGTCGGCCTGGCGTGCGGGGGACCCGGGTTCGATTCCCGGCCAGGGCACATGGGAGAAGCACCCATTTGCTTCTCTACACCCCCCTCCTTCCTCTCTGTCTCTCTCTTCCCCTCCCGCAGCCAAGGCTCCATTGGAGCAAAGATGGCCCGGGCGCTGGGGATGGCTCCTTGGCCTCTGCCCAGGCGCTAGAGTGGCTCTGGTCGCGGCAGAGCGACACCCTGGAGGGGCAGAGCATCGCCCCCTGGTGAGCAGAGCGTCGCCCCTGGTGGGCATGCCGGGTGGATCCCGGTCGGGCGCATGCGGGAGTCTGTCTGACTGTCTTTCCCCGTTTCCAGCTTCAGAAAAATACAAAAAAAAAAAAAGACTTCATACCTTACTCCCCCGAATATTTCAGCATGTATTTCTAAGAACTAGGGCATTCTCTTTCATAACCAGAGTACAATGAACAAAACCAGGAATTGTAACATTGATGTAATACTCTTCTTTTTTAATTAAATTAATTTTTTTTTTTACAGGGACAGAGAGAGAGTCAGAGAGCGGGACAGACAGAGACAGACAGACAGGAACAGAGAGAGATGAGAAGCATCAGTCATCAGTTTTTCGTTGCGATACCTTAGTTGTTCATTGATTGCTTTCTCATATGTGCCTTGACCATGGGGCTACAACAGACCGAGTAACCCCTTGCTCGAGCCAGCGACCTTGGGTCCATGCTGGTGAGCTTTGCTCAAACTAGATAAGCCCGCACTCAAGCTGGCGACCTTGGGGTCTTGAACCTGGGTCCTCTGCATCCCAGTCCAACGCTCTATCCACTGCGCCACTGTCTGGTCATGCTGATGTAATACTCTTGTGTAACGTAAGTCCATATCTACATTTCTGTGATTCTTCCAGTAATGTCCTTTATAGCAGTGGTCCCCAACCCCTGGGCCGCGGACTGGTACCAGTCCGTGGGCCATTTGGTACCGGTCTGCAGAGAAAGAATAAATAACTTACATTATTTTTGTTTTATTTATATTTAAGTCTGAACGATGTTTTATTTTTGAAAAATGACCAGATTCCCTCTGTTACATCCGTCTAAGACTCATTCTTGACGCTTGTCTCGGTCACATGATACATTTATCCGTCCCACGCTGAAAGCTGGTCCGTGAAAATATAATATTTTCTGACATTAAACTGGTCCGTGGTCCAAAAAATGGTTGGGGACCACTGCTTTATAGCATCCTCCTTCTGTCCCCTCCCCAATTCAGGATTAAATCAGGTTCGCACATTGTGTTCATGTCTCTTTAGTCTCTTAATCAGGAATTGTTTCTCTGCTTGTCTTTCATAATATTGAAGTTTTGGAAAATTATTGGCCACTCACTTTGTTACAGTTTGGGTTTGTATTGAATTGTTTGCTCCTGATTTTGGCAGGAATACTACATAAATGATGTCCCTATCAGTATATCATATTAGGAGAACACATGCTATATTCTTGTCCAGTAATTGGAGATACAAACTTTGATCTTTTGGTTATTGTGTTAGGTTTGCTTAATTTATCTGTTCTAGAGGAATTGGGTATTTAAAGAAGATAGTGTAACTGTTCACGTTCCTCTTTTAATGTTGTTTCTGGTTTGGAAGTACCACTTGCATATTGGATTTTCCTAACATGGGGGTACCCTTGCTCTTGCGAAGGTGTGCCCTTGAGTATAAGTGAGAGGGCTGATGTCAACAGAGATTACGTTGTAAGTAATTCACTGCCTGAGGTTTGAATAGTGTATTGTTTCTGTCCTGTGGATACACAAGTGTTTTTAGACAAATGTAGTTCTCAACTAAGCTATTGCAGCCATATTTAATACCGAACATAGAAACTACTCAGTGAACATCAATTGAGTGAAAGAAATACAATTTAGAGAAGAGTACAAATTTTACTAAATGTACCTTTTTAACAGAACAAGTGCTTTTCTTTAAGTTGCTCATTTGTTTTCCAAGTTTCTTTGTTATTTGCCATATGTGAACCCTGTACGCTGGTGACGCTATCTTTGTGTTTGAAGGTGTTGCTAACAAGGAAATAAATGTGATAACAATATCTTTATTGTGCATATATAACTTTTTTTTTTTTTTTTTCATTTTTCTGAAGCTGGAAACAGGGAGAGACAGTCAGACAGACTCCCACATGCGCCCAACCGGGATCCACCCGGCACGCCCACCAGGGGCGGTGCTCTGCCCCCCAGGGGGCGATGCTCTGCCCATCCTGGGCATCGCCATATTGCGACCAGAGCCACTCTAGCGCCTGAGGCAGAGGCCACAGAGCCATCCCCAGCGCCCGGGCCATCTTTGCTCCAATGGAGCCTCGGCTGCGGGAGGGGAAGAGAGAGACAGAGAGGAAAGCGCGGCGGAGGGGTGGAGAAGCAAATGGGCGCTTCTCCTGTGTGCCCTGGCCGGGAATCGAACCCGGGTCCTCCGCACGCTAGGCCGACGCTCTACCGCTGAGCCAACCGGCCAGGGCCATATATAACTTTTTTTAAAATACAATTGTAAGGAAGTCTGTACAGCATATCTGATAGAGTTATTGTTGAGATATATTCTATGGGATAACTATCTTATCATTAGCAAATTGAAATGCATACTAGAAGTAGCATCTGTTATCTCTTGTGTTCTGAATTGCTATCTTTAGCCCTGATGGGACTTATGGTCTGAGTCACTTGTTCACAGTAAACTACATACAACAGACCATGTGACTGCTAATATGTTTTTATGAACACAGTACATGTGCCTTTAGCCCTTCTTCTCCCTGGCAAGATAAAAGCATAGACTTTTCCCAGAAGGAGTAGGGATAAGGGGTGCTGTCAGATGATAAAAGAAAAGGCCAGGCACATGAAACACATGTTGATATTTATTTATTTATAAAACAAGATGGGCCCTACCACCACCCACATGAAGCTCTACTGACCTAGCAACCTAACAACTGAAGGCTAGAAACAGTAAACAATCCTCCCCCAGACTAACAGCTGAAAAGGAAGCAAGAATTTTAAACTTCTGGAGGAGGAAGAGGTGGAGGGGAGAGGAAGATAGGGTTTTTGGATGCCTCTTATTTTATTTTATTATTTTTTTTGTATTTTTCTGAAGTTGGAAACAGGGAGGCAGTCAGACAGACTCCCGCATGTGCCCGACCTGGATCCACCCAGCATGTCCACCAGGGGGCGATGCTCTGCCCATCTGGGCCGTTGCTCTGTTGCAACCAGAGCCATTCTAGCGCCTGAGGCAGAGGCTACAGAGCCATCCTCAGCGCCCAGGCCAACTTTGCTCCAGTGGAGCCTTGGCTGCAGGAGGGGAAGAGAGAGACAGAGAGGAAGGAGAGGGGGAGGGGTGGAGAAGCAGATGGGCGCTTCTCCTGTGTGCCCTGGCCGGGAAGCGAACCCGGGACTCCTGCACGCCAGGCCGATGCTCTACCACTGAGCAAACCAGCCAGGGCCTGGATTCCTTTTATTTTAGACCCCAGGCTTATTCTAGAAGAGATCTGTGGAGGCCAGGTCTGAAACTCCACAAGGTATTAATATATATGTGTCAAGAATTAAGAGACCTGGTTTAAGAGGAAGATACTTTCGCCCTTCCCTCCCACCCCCTCTCTCCCTCCCTCATTCTTTCTCTTCTTCTTCTTTCTCTTCTCTCTCTCTTTCTTCTTTTTTTTTCCTCTCTCTCTCTTTCTGAGATTTTATTTATTGATTTTTGAGAAAGAAAGGGGGGGAGGAGCAGAAAACATCAATTCTTAGTAGTTGCTTCTCCTGTGTGCCTTAACTGGACAAACCCAGGGTTTCAAACCAGCGACCTCAGCATTCCAGGTTGATGTAGTATCCACTGCACCACCACAGGCCAGGCAGAAAGTCACCTTCTTTCTCCTCTCCTCCTTGTACTCTTTCAGAGAGAAAGTTGTGATGATTTCCCCAAGTGAATATCCCACAGTCAGGTTTGTATGTGGGAATGAACTTTGTGGGGGAGTTCAAGACTAGAGAAAAATTTGATGAGTCACAGGAATCATTGTGTTGAACCTAGTCTTCTGGAGACGTGAAGAAACTGAGCTATGAAGAGATTGAGGGATGTGCCTAAAGTTTCATGGGGGTTGTGATAGATCTGATCAGGGAACAGAATAGCCAGTGTTACAGGAGGCGGAGGCTGTCGTCTGGTGGCTTGAATTTCAGATCAAAAGCACACGTATAGAGAAGTGACAGTACAAGACTCAAATGCGCTAAATAACATGAAAAATAGTAGTAAAGACTGGAAGAAGAGAAGAATATTTGAAAAGATAGCATTGATCTCCCTTTTCAGAGGAGAGAACAGGTAATAACTTTATGGGCTATAGACACACTGTAGAGTAATTTACAGTTATTACTTGGAATTCCTCTTAAGTGGAAAATGGAATCAAAATAAAATGTGTGCGTGTGTGTGTGTGTGTATGTGTACGTGTGTTTAGTTTTTTCTCTGCTTAGTCCCTTCACCTTTTCCACCCATTCCCCCCAACCCCCCCGCCCCTCTGACAGCTGGCAGTCTGTTTTGTTTATCAGTTCATTTTGTTCATTAGATTCCACATATAGGTAAAATCATATGGTATTTGGCTTTATCTGACTGGCTTGTTTGATTAAACATAATAATCTCCAGGTTTTTCCATGCTGTTGCAAATGGTGAGATTTCCTCCTTTTTTACGGCTGAGTAGTAGTGGATTCTATGTATCACAGCTTTTTAATGCACCCTCTCCTGATGGGCACTTGGGCATTGTCCACATCTTGGCTGTTATAAATAATGCTGCAGTGACCATAGGGTGCACATGATGTTTTGGGTTTCTTCGGATATATTCCCAGAAGTGGGATCGCTGGGTCAAATATTGGTTGTTTTAAATCACTAAGTTTTGCAGCAGTTTCTTATGTTAAGCAATTGTTAGCTAACACAACATGTTCTATGTACCGTAGAGGGAGTTTGAGTGTGTGTGTGTGTGTGTGTGTGTGTGTGTGCATGTGCATGTGTAGAAGGACCACCCACACCTGTATTTTATATCTATCTCTACATGTTTGATGGATGTTTGTCAAGGCCCTGTTACAGTATTTTTCTTGTAAATCGCAGTTCCCTCAGCAATTGATGCTTTTCTGTATTAGAATAATTTTCTTTACTGGCTTCACTGTATTCCCGTGAGCACCAGGCACTTTATGACTAATGATACTCCAGAGTGGGGCCGTGGCTGGACTAACTGGGAGGTTGACATTGCTTATGTTTACTAACTAAAATGACTGGAAGAGCCTGGCTGGTTGGCTCAGTGGTAAGAGTGTCGGCCTGGCGTGCAGGAGTCCCAGGTTCGATTCCCGACCAGAGCACACAGGAGAAGACCCATCTGCTTCTCTACCCCTCCGTCTCTCCTTCCTCTCTGTCTCTCTTTTCCCCTCCTGCAGCTGAGGCTCCATTGGAGCAAAGATGGCCCGGGCGCTGAGGATGGCTCTGTGGCCTCTGCCTCAGGTGCTAGAATGGCTCTGGATGCAACAGAGCGACGCCCCAGAGGGGCAGAGCATCGCCCCCTGGTGGGCATGCTGGGTGGATCCCGGTCAGGCGCATGCGGGAGTCTGTCTGACTGCCTCCCCATTTCCAGCTTCGGAAAAATGCATTAAAAAAAATAAAAAAATAAAAAAAATAAAATGACCAGAAGAATTAAAGAGGGAAAACCTGAGGTACATTTCTTAAGGTTATACAGTAATAAAAGTGTGTGAAGTGTGTGTGTGTGTGTGTGTTCCCAGGATTTGTAGTGTATTGAACACATCTTTTCCCTCTGAAAAGCCAAGAGAGAGGCATTTTCCTTTACAGATTACTTTTTAAAACTTGAGAGATACTCAGATGTAAGATGTAAATTTTGCTCCAAACCATGTTCCAAGGTTACATATGGGATAATTGTCTTTACCTGTCATACGTTTGGAGTAAAGCCCTCATTTATTAGATTTTTGAGAAGAGCCATTCCAGTTACAAAATAATAACAACAACTGAGGAGCCACAACAAAGAATTGATGCTTCTCATCTCTCTCCCTTCCTGTTTGTCCCTATCTGTCCCTCTCTCTGTCTCTGTCACACACACAAAATAATAATAATAATAGTACAAAAACCTGGCAGATGTGGTTTATTCTCTCCTTCCTTTCAATCTTTTACTTAGTTTTGAATGTTTTTAAGTGTAACTGATTCTGGGAGGAGGCAAAAAATCCTGACGAGGGAACATCATAAGAAAGATTGTCTATTTTTTTTATTAAAAATGTACAAAATAAAGCAATCTTTTTTTTTAAGTGAGAGGAGGGGGAACAGAGACAGATTCCTGCATGTGCCTCAACCAGGATCCACCTGGCAAGATCTCTACCAGGCCATGCTCTGCCCATCTGGGGCCATTGCTTGGCAACTGAGCTATTTTTAGCATCTGAGGCAGAGACTCCACAGAGCCAGCTTCAGCGTTTCGGGCAGTGCGCTCCAACCAGTCAAGCCATGGCTGCGGGGGGTGGGGGGGAGAGAAGGGGAAGAGGGATGGATGGAGAAGCAGATGGTCACTTCTGTGTGCCCTGACTGAGAATTGAACTTGGAACACCCACATACTGAGCTGATGTCTACCACTGAGCCAGCTGGAAGGGCCTAAAGCAATTTCTAATGGTTATAATTTCTGTTAGAATAGGGAACATTTGTTATGATGATAGTGTTCTTCTGTTTTCCCAAGGAAGGGAAAGTAAGTGAGGACTGGTCTTGGTATCTTGAAAAGGTAGACACTTTAATACTCATTTCCCTGATTTAATCTTCACGACCATCATACAAGATTTGGTAAACATTTTCACTTTACAGCCAGGGAATCGAGGATTCAAAGGAGTAACAACTTACCTAAGGTTGCGCTGCTCTGGTGAACCTTCAGGGGTTAAATCCTGTGAGCAACATCAAGGCCATTTAGTTAAGGGAAGTCACAAGAGCATGTCCATTTGACTGGTATGTGGATACTGAGGAAGATGTAGCAGACTGGTTTCCTGCCACCACGTTGGCGTCACGTGGCTCTGGGCTTAGGTTTCCAGCCTCAGTGGAGACGTGGACTCTGTGTGGTGGCTCAGTGTGCTGTGCACATGCTGATCAGTCAGAACAGGACTCAGGGCCCAAACACACCAGACAGCGAGAGTGGAGGTGTGCTCAGAAAGAAGAGGTTTTACAGTTTCTATCAATTAAAAAAATGTACTCTTGAATAAGCCGAGTTTTTATAGATTACCAGATTTTTGAAGGGTCACCCCTGCTTACCATTCTCAGCTGTGCATTGTAGGGAAGAGCCTCTCTGGTGATGGTAGTGTTTTATCATTCTTCCTGGGAAATATGTTTCCACAGCCAGAGTTGAAATAACCTGGCTGTGCCTGTCGCTTGGCTCTTCGGTTGCATGTTGCCGGCACAAAGAGCCTTATCAGCCTTCTGATCTCTTAAATGAATTACCTGCCACGGCCTGAACAATACACGTCTGATGGGTCAGCTCCAACATTCGTAGACTGATGGTCCTTTCCAGCGAGATCTGAGGACTGTGTTTAAATAAGGACACTTTACCCCTAGTGCCAAAAGAAATAAGGAAGTCAAGTGTTCCTCAATCCAGCTTTTGATGGTGTTACAGAACAAGAACTTCAGTTTCCTTCTGGGGGACTTTTTCATCAGTCTCCAGAAACTTGCTTGGAAAGTAATGAGCTTCGCCTTTGCGTGTAGCATTTTCTTATTTTTCCTTGGCGTTTTCAGAGCAGGTGAATATGCATAGGTCACTGACTTCAGAGCCTGTCTGCAGGATGCTTTTACTGACAGGCGTCCCCAAACTACGGCCCGCAGTTCGCATGCAGCCCCCTGAGGCCGTTTATCTGGCCCCCCACCGCACTTCCGGAAGGGCCACCTCTTTCATTGGTGGTCAGTGAGAGGAGCACTGTATGTGGCGGCCCTCCAACGGTCTGAGGGACAGTGAACTGGCCCTCTGTGTAAAAAGTTTGGGGACCCCTGCATGGTGTTTCTCAAGCATCTGAAAAACTGTGGGGAACGGAGTTGGAATTAAAATTTCTGTTTGCTTCTAGCAATGAGAAGTGTTGCTATCCAAGAAAGACCAAAATGTGGGTCTCTGTACCTTTAATTCATTCATTCATTCATTCAGTATTTGTGAAGACCCATTAAGCAAATAGGGGACCTGGTCTCAGGGGAATAGGGAATAGATTCTTTAACGGGGCTCAGATGCGGGAGGAGTTCAGGGACAGTGGGGGCGGCACCTGTTCATGAGCTGGGTGGGCTGTCTAGGCAGTGACCACTGCAGAGAGAGCTGAGATCTTGGTGGGCGTTACTGGGAAGCCCTTGGGATAGGTGGGCTGTGGGGAGAGCAGAGGGTGGGGTGCAGGAAGGAGGTGCAGCCTTGAGTCAGGCGGGACCTGCGCTATGGGGGTGGTGGGGGTTCGACCCGACTGGTGGGGACAGTTCACACTGGCGGGTACTGGAGGGGACATCATCTAGAGCTGCTCTGTTCACAAGGGTTGTCATGTGCTATGTGTGACTTTAAATAATTTTAAAAATGAAATAAAATAAGAAGTTGAGTTCCTCTGTTGCAGTGTGCTTAGTGGCTCCACAGGGCTAGTATAGACTGTTTCCACCATTGCAGAAAGCCCTGCAGGCCAGCACTGAGCTCGGGAGTGTGGGTTTGACGCAGCAGGACGGAGAGCTGCCGGAGGACACTTGACCAGGCAGGTGGGCACAATGACAGGAGTGTGCAGAGGACAGTGACTGAGGCGCGGCGAGTGGGGGAGCACCGTGAGGGCCACAGCCTGCGGGGTGGGTGTGAGGACGGTTCAGCTGTCGCGCAGGGAGAGCTGCCAGCATGGCCAGAAACACCGAGAGCCCTGGGTACGGCCATTAGGGATTTCCACATGCCAGGCAGAGAATGACGGACACCAGTGTGGGCAGTGTGGAGGGGCGGGAACTGCCGGCAGCCTGCGGGAGAGCAGTCCCGTCCTTACAACAGCCCAGCGGGTGACCCTGACGTCTCAGTGATGTGTGACATGCAAAGCATGTTGCATGGAAGGTGGATGGAAACTTTCACAAGGTCTAGTTTTCAAAGAGACCCACCTTCTTAATTTTGACACAGTGTGAAAGCCTACATGCTTTATATTGTATGCCTTCCCCTTCCATCTCCTGCATATGTTACATTTGTGTTGACAGCCCTTTCCCCTGTTCGCTTAGAAACGGGAGAAGAGCTACCATGTACTGAGTACCTTCCATGTGAGGTGACTTACAAAGTTATCTCCTTATCCCTGCGTGGCCTGCCGTGTGAGGAGCGAACAGAGCTAGGAGGTTGTGACTCAGAACTCCTGCTCCTTCTCTAATCTCTACAAGAAGGATGGCTTCACTCTCAGTTCCTCAAGTTGATACCACCCCCTCTTGACCTGGTAACTTGAAGCCCGATGCTTATCGCATTTACATTTAGGGGTTGTGTTTAGCACTGAGTTCCACGCGCCGTGCCTTTGTTAAATGTAAGAAACAGAGCCTATAAAAATTGTATACTCACAGTAATAATTGGTGAATGGGGTGACCGGGACTGACTTCCAACTAGATTGTTCTAAAACTTTGATTTTCAAAGTGTGGTCCCTAACCAGCAGCATGAGCAACACTAGTAACTTGTTAGAAATGAAAAATTTCATGGCTAGCCGATGGCTCAATGGATAAAGGGTCAGCCCAGTCCGCAGAGGTCACCGGTTCGACCCCCCAGCCAGGGCGTGCAGGAGAGCAGTGCGTGAGTGCACGATTAAATACAACAACTGAGACAGCGAGTTGGTGCTTGTCTCTCTCCCCATCTCAAATCAGTGGAAAAATTAAAAAATAAAAACAAGAAATGAAAAACCTCAGGCCCCACCCAGACCTACTGAAGGAGTGCCTGCGGATGGGGCCCAACAGGCCATTGTTTTATTATTATTAATTGATTTTAGAGAGAGAGATCGATTTGTTGTTTTACTTATTTATGTGCTCATTGGTTGATTCTTGTATGTGCCCTGACCAGGGACCGAACCCGCACCTTACTGTGTCGGGATGACACTCCAACCATCTGAGCAACCCGGCCAGGGCAGGCTGTATTTTAGTACGTGTTTTAGATGATTCTGATGCACCCTAAAGTTTAAGCATGAACCAAATGAAAAAAAAGTATAGTTTTAGAAGTCCCTTTCTTATGAATTAAGCTGGAGCAGTTTGGGCAGACACAGGACTTGCAGCATGGCTGTTAACTTACCAGCACTGTGTGGCGAAGATAATGGGAAATTCTGTGCATTAAGTAGAAGGTTATTTCAGAAGGACAGATCTGTGACTTCTTTTTAAGGTTAGATACTTGAGTAAATTGTTAATAGGTTATTGACTGGAAATCATGTCAAGATGAGTACAATTTAACAGAGGGCTGATTATCTCTTTTTAGGAAGGAGCAATGATTTTCAGTTGTCAGTTGAGGGAGCTAATGCTTCCCATCATTTTTCACAATGTGTTTATGTCACTTAGGATTTCTCGTGAGTTCTCCCTTGTGCTGTCAGGAATGTTGAAAGACAGCTGCTGTGTATTGTAGTTAGTTAGCAGAGCTGGTTATAATGTAGATGGAACTGATCAGAGCGCCAGGGTTTTGGAATGAGGTTGTAGATAGGCTTTTGTAACTTATTTTTGGACAGCATAAATAAAAACATTTTGAAGCCAACATTTGGGAGTTTAAAACACCCTAGCTGCGAGCCCCATGGTGAATCAGTGGGCGTTTCAGGTAGACCTGTTCCAACTCTACGTGTGCTAGCCTCAACCATGTCAAACAGGTTTCCCGTCTCTTTTCTGAAACACTGTAACCTCTCTCCAGTGTGCGCAGGCGTGCCTGTGGGAGGCTCATCTGGCAGGATTCATTTCCTGACACTTAACATAAGCATGCTTTTGTTTACACACCTTCTTCCATGTATTCTACAGTGTGCACCTTGAGAGCAGAGACTTTATCTTTGAATTATTTTCATTTTAGCTTCTATCAGTACCTTGCACAAAACAGGTGCTCAGTGCTTTTTTACTTTTAAAATTTTTTAAATTTATTGATTAGAGAGAGGTGGACAGAGGTATCAAGTTGTCCCACTTATCCCTGCGTTCATTGGTTGATTCTTGTATGTGCCCCGACCGGGGGTTGCATCCACAGCCTTGGCGTATCAGAATGACGCGCCTACCAACGGAGCTACCCACCCAGGTCTTAGTGTTTTTGATTAAATAGAATTAAAGCTGCTGTTTAAGGAAAGAGGTTGGCCCCGTGCATGGGTGGTTGTAAATAAATGTCTGACTGGCAGACAAAAAAAAAAGGTGAGCTCTTTTTTGGTAAGATTTATGCCCCCAAAGGGAAAGCCACACTGTAAACCATCAGTTGGGATGAACCCACACAGGGACTTTGTGACCTGGAATCAGTGACAGAATAAAGTAGTGCATTGCTTTGACCCCTGAGGTGGGGGACTCGAGGACACCTGGGGACTGACACTTGGTGAAAAACTGAATTTCAGCCTAAATCATTGAATGCTCCTGAGTTGTGTATGGGCGGTTTACTTACAACTTTCTGTGTTTGCTTCATTCTGTATTAATCTCATTGTTCGTATGCTCTGTGAATTAGGAGGAGTTGTTTTCTTACCCTACAGGTGGGAAAATTGAAACAGCAAGATTACAAGTGCCAGTCTGATCATTATAAGACTAAAGATTGTCATCCTCTTTGGAATTGGCTATGTTATCTGAGATGAGACTGTTTGGTAGAGTCATAAAGTCCGCCCCCGAGCCTGTAATTCAGAAATCCATAATAGCCCCGCCCCAACAGCACATTAGGAATGTGTATCAGTGGCGGTGTAGGTTACAGTTCTCTGAAAGGTGTGCTGCTTGATTGATTGACGAGTGGAGGGGTGATTGATGCACATCTAACTTTCCTCACTCCTGCACATGTCTCCTCCAGAGAATCGGGTTGTTTCCTTCTGTGTGGGGGTTGTGAGAATGCTGTCTATACTCGCAGAATTTTGCTTGTTCACTCTTTTTTCAAACTAGGAAAGAGCCCTGTGCATCCTTGGAGTCCTTCCCAGGGCCCATGTTGGGGATAGCTGCCGACCCTGTGAGCTATGCGGGGCGTCTGGCAGCGAGGGCGGAGCTCACAGCTGTCTCTCTGTGCTGTGTCCACAGAAGGAAACGGGACTTTTATCTCACCACTCAGGCAACATGACATTCCTTTTTAGGTCCCTGGACCCACCGCTCTGGTTGTGGGCTCACTTCCTACCACTCCCGTCACCTTCCTGCACCAGCTACGAGCCGGAGATGACCTTCCCCTGCTCTCCTGAACGTGAATTCCTCCCCGGTCACCTCCCGCACCCCTACATTCTACTTCAAGTAAACCTTACTGGGTTTCGTCAACATTGTCTAGTTTGTCCCATCTCGTGTGGTTAAGAGGTCCTTGGCCGCATAATATTAAGAGGCAACTGCTGCGGTGTTTCCCTTAGCCAATGGCTTTCTTCCACAAACCCCCATTCTCCAGGTCTCTTTGAAATTGCTTATTTTTTCCTTGATACAGGATATGCATCAAATTATATATTGTCTATATTTTACTAAGTCCTAGAATTAAAAGTGGATCTTTTTTCCTTCACCATGGGCCAGAAATGGGCAGAAAAATGTGCATTTCCAAGTTCCCCAGGGTAGGGAATGATCCTGCTGGTCCTATGACAACACTGTGACAGCCATGCAGAGACAAGTTCCTTGCTTAGGGGGCTTAGGGGCCGGCGGGTGTGGTCTGCACTCCTGCCCCGGGACTGAGCCAGCGGTGGAGCTTTCCTCTCCGTCTGTGAAGTCCAGCAGGGTAACACCTATAGTATAGGAGTTTTGTAAGGATTAAATACGATATTAAAGGGACAACGATATCTAGCCTTTATTGAATGCTTATTTACTAAGTACCAGGTGCTTTGAGAAGTGCTTCTCATGTATCATTCACTCTAACAGCTGATACTGTCCCCACATCTAAAGGTTCTAGCGCATGGTAGTGACTCGGTCACTGTTCCCACCGTCCCCGTGTTTAAGAAGGCTGGGAAATGTGTAATACACCTTAGACAGATTTTCATAAAGTTTGTTTCTTTTGTAAAAATTGACACTTTAACAGGAAACGTTAAAGAAACTGGGTATTTATGTGAAATGGTTTTTACCAGCAATGCTGAATGGAAAAATGTGACTCTTCCCAACATGACAGAGTGCTCTTACTGCTTTTAGGATGTACTGTGGATTGTCTAATGTCAAAAGAGCTATCTGTTATCAGTTAGAAAGATTAGTTAGCTTTAAGAAAGCTTTATAGCTTAGCTTTAAACTAATCAATTTTTTTTTACTCTTTCTACACTCCCTTATGACTTTTTCAGAGTCTTCTAAAGCTAGTTTTGCCACCTAGTGAAAAATTCTTCATCCGTAAATAAATAAAACCAAAAAAAAGTTAAATTTGTTGCTTTATTTGGCTTTGTTTGAGAAATAACATGTTTTGCTCTAAGATTTTAAGGAAAGTAAAGACATGGGCATTCTGAAATGTGGGCTATTTTATTTACCTGGGGTTGGATGGGAGCATTTATTTTGTGCCTATTGTTTGCTAGATATAGGATACAACTTGTTAAAATACCAGTGCGTACCTTATGCCGTTGGTAAGAGATTCAGGGGTAACTCATCCTCGTATGACATTGGAAACAGGACCTATAGTTAGCACTTGATGAAAAGGCCATTATTGTTCTTTAATGCACTTCTGATATGTGAATACAATAGAGTTTCTACCCTCATAGAATTTGTAATAGAGCCGTGTCCAAAAAGCATTAGGGATGGTTCCTAAAGAACTCCGGGCTGTGACAAGTGACGCTGGTATTCCCCAGATCCCCAAGCCCGTGGTCTCGCATTTGCAGCTTTTCTTCTTCCTCTGGTTACATCGACAGTGTCCTCCTTGCCAGCTCTGAGTCTCTCTTCAGTGGCCTCGGAGCCTGTGTCCCTGGGTGGGAAGGAGGTCTGAGCGGGTGTGGTCCCACTGGACTGGCCGGGCTCCCCTCTTAGGCATTGCCCGTCCACTGGTCCCGCCTGGACAGGCGCAAGAGATTGGGGGACACCTGGATCTACATGTAGTGGGGGAGGCACAGTGTGTTAGATCAGAAAGGGGGCCTTGCACCTGAGGACGGGAACCAGGTGTCCACTCAGGAAGGACAGGCACTTGTCATGTTTCATGCTTTACTCTCCTGCTGTAACTGTCAGCCAGGGGACAGGTGAGGGGAGCGACCTGGCCAACCACTGAGACAAGCAGGAAGAGTGAGGCCTAAACATCTTGGTGTGTGTTGACCCGTCCGTGCTGGGGTCTGTCACAGTGAGGACTGAGTGAGGGGCGATTTTCTGGGAGGCAGAGGGGGCTGGAGGTCTAAGCGCATGCTAGATTGTGGAGGACCGTGTTTGCTGCGAATCGAAGGGACATGCGCAGACCATCCGAGAGTTTCAGGCAAAGAACTTGATCACATTGAATTCTGGAGGCTGTTCTTTTGCTTCCTGTTGTGTGGGGGGCCAGCCTTGAAGCCTGGAGACCCACTCTCACGGGTTGTTTTTAGAGGAAAGTCAAGGAAGCTGGGTGAGGAAGGGTGGAAGGTGGCTGAAAACAGAAGTCACCTGGTCTACTTCAATTACAGACTGTTCCCATTTCAACTGCTGCTCTCTGGGAGGGGAGAAAGCGAAGAGAGATTGATTTATTTAGTCACTTTCAATTTTTTTTAAATTTCTACCAAGAATTATAAAAATCCTATATTCTGTGCATTTTAACCAAATATCTGGTCCTGATAGCAAAAGGGAGACTGTCTCTTTAAGTGTTGACCTAATTATTCTGCAGTTCCAGAGAGTTGTGAAACATTTGTGGGAAGGATTGGCTATTTTTTTAAAGCCACCAGCCAACACCCTCCGACCAATTTAGCGTTGCTTAAACAAGAATAGACTGAGAAGCAGGGTTGTACATTGAAACAAAAAGCTTAGACTCTTAGGATTTTTAAAAAACTGTATTCTTTTTTAAAAAACCTTCCCATTAAGGGAACCATACATTAAGTGATTGCCAAACTTTTTTTTTTGTAATTTAATTCCTTTTCCAGCTGAAGTTTCAAGAGTCTTCCATGTTAGAAAGGTCTCCAAAACCACATAGAAAACTCAAGAAGTTTATTGAGCGCCATCTGCTGGTTTTATTTTAATAGACCAAATAGGTGGTGCATGGAAATCTTTAAGAATTTTGCATATATCTTAGTGTAACAAAGTTATGAAGCGGGAAGACAGTATGAATTTTGATTATTGTTAGCAGCTCTATCTACAGTGATTGTTTTGTGGTAGCCTTGGGAAAGGTGTGCATTGGGCTGGCATATAGACATAGGTGATTTTGAATGAAGAAGGCTGGTTATAGGGATTTCATTGGCCCATGTCTTTGTCTGGCGAAAGATTAGCCTGACTGAAATTAAAGGTAACTTTATATGTCAAATATTTTCTAACATTGAAATCAACCGGTCTCTGTATATGGAATGATTTTAGTTTATGCCAAAAGCCAATACATTTCTCTGTGGATTTCTGTTCATGTTACTTGAGCTACTTTGAGGCATCTTAAAGAAAGCTTTATAAAGGACTTTGCTGGCCAGTCTGGAGAGCTGATTTTATTCTGAGAGGCATGCAGAGTATCAGAATATTTTTTCCATTTACTGGAGAGACCACCTATCCCTTTGCCAGGTCTTCCTCTTTGTAGCAAACTTTCCCTTTGGTGCTTCTTTTTATAATTGGATTGTCTTACTTGCTAAAATATAAGCTCTACTAAAGCTGTGTGGGCCAGGGGCCTTGCCTGTCTCTTTCACGTTCATTCCCTTGTTCTTAACAGCTCTTGACACGTTTGATCAATAAATAGTGCATGAAAATTTCCTTTTGCTGACCACAGGAGTTATCGGTGATTACTTTTTATATCTATGTCTGTTACATGACTGATACTGTTCTTATCCTTAAGCATGTTTTTTTCTACATCACTACCCTGTGTGGTGGCAAATGCTCTGTCAGTGAGCAGCATGTTGCATTTAAGAACTAGTGGCTGCTAAATAATACTGAATATCTGTGTATGTGTGGACATGTGCACACGCACTCTTAAACACTTTGTAGTTGTGTTAATTGCCTGGAAAAAGCAAGCAGCTCTGAGAACCATACAGGCTGCTTTGAAGGGATGTTAAAAAAACAAAAGTACTGAGCATCCTTGTCCTCTGGTTTGGGATTTTTTTTTTTTTTTCTGATGGGCATTCTGCTTTCTAGCCTGATGACAACATCATCACACATTTCTGTCAGATCTTACGTTTCAGGTGCTCACGTTGCCACAACTGTGCCTTATCACTTTGCCTTCTATTTTCCCAGGACACTTCTGTGGATTGGGCAGCACAGATGTAGCTCAAGTGTCTTCCTGTAACTGAAGTTGTCGTATTCTCCTTTGAGTGAATTCCAGTGTGAGGAAGGCCAAGGAGTGGCACTCCAGGGTGCTCACGAAGATAAGAGCACAAGAAGATTGATAGTTCTTTGACGTTTGCTGGTCCTATGTGGCGTTTCGTTAGCTCCATTATATCCAGTTTAAAACCACTCAGATCTGACACCTGGGTCCTGGCTGATCTGGGG
Organism: Saccopteryx bilineata; assembly: GCF_036850765.1. Taxonomy (NCBI): domain Eukaryota; kingdom Metazoa; phylum Chordata; class Mammalia; order Chiroptera; family Emballonuridae; genus Saccopteryx; species Saccopteryx bilineata. The sequence continues at coordinate 67,771,144 of NC_089496.1, forward strand.
TTCAGTTTGTAGCCTTGCCCCTCTGCCTGTGCGTCATGCCTGGACTGGACACTCACTGTGACTGTAGTCTGTCTCACACAGAAGATGAAGTCAGGAGAGAGTGAATTCATGATCCTCTGGCTCCTTCCAGAGGAGACCTGTGCTAAGCCTCCTCCCCTGACTTTTGCTAAGTGGTGTCCAGTGCCTCCCCTAGTTTCTACAGGACTTGATCCTTGCCTTTTATTTTACTTTATTTTTTAAGATTTTATTTATTGATTTTATAGAGAGAGAAGGGCATGGGAGCAAGAAGTATCAACTGACAGTTGCTTCACTTTAGTTGTTCATTGATTACTTGTCACTTGTGCCTGGACCAGGCAAGCCGAGGGTTTTGAACCAGAGACCTTAGTGTTCCAGGTCAATGCTTTATCCACTGCGCCACCACAGGTCAGGCAGTCCTTGCCTTTTATACAGCTGCAGTTACTGCTTTGTGGATCTCTTTCTCTCTTAAAAGACAGCCCCAAGAGGGCAAGAACTGTCTTGCCTTTTAACCTCAGTGTCTACTCTAGTACCTCAGCTAGGTGCTCAGCCAGTGTCCAGTTGAGTGAAGGAGATGGTAAGCAAGACAGACTTAGTCTTGTGCTTCTTTGTAACATTGTAAGTTTTCTTTTCTAAAAATGGATGATATGTTTGGGTTCAGTTTAACCAACATTAATTGGCACTTGCTGTGTATCAGGCCCTTTGAAGACATGTTGCGTGCGCAGAGACGAGCTAGACACGGCCTTCCCTGGCCTCACTGTGCCTGGCTAAGCTTTTGAAATGTGTTCCTGCCCGAAGTGCTCTGTCCTGACCTTGAGCTGCATTGGCCGAGCCATTTCCACAGGAGCTTTCTTACTCAAAGCCTGAGGGCAGAGCTGGGGCCTCCATCTTCTCTGCACCTAGAGATGCTGGTGTTTGTAATAATTACTGCACTTTGGGCGTTCTATGCACATGTCTGTCCAGAAGTATTTCTAGTACCTGGTTGATGCCGGAGATAAAATAGATTAAACAAAAGGCACTGCATGCTTGTTTAGCATGAATTGACAAGCAACTTAAGGTTATGATAATGGGAACGAACACAGTAGTATTGGGCCATTAAACAGGGTCCTGAGTTAGGGGATATTTTATTGCTTCATATTCATTTTGAAATATCCCCTAATTTTTATGAGCAGTATATTTACTTGATGGACTGGAATAAAAATTTTATACTACCAGTAAGAAATAATGAAATAATAGAGTAAATAATACTAAAGGAAATGTTTCAAGTAATAAAATATTTTAAGGCTGATTTATTTATCGATGTTAATGTTTAACAATTTTCAAATATTTATATTTTTAAAATTATCCTAATTGATAGCAGTCTTATATATGCCTATATATATTTGGTAGCAATAAATCATTTGAAAGGTTTTTAACTGTTATTAACTCAGTCTAGCTTTCTACCTAATTAGTGCAGATTAATAGTTATTCTTTGCCAGATTATATCTCCTCCTGAGGCTTTTGAAGTTACTGAGGGTATTACCAAGATGGTTAAAATAAAGAGAAATATGAAATCTTTTAGATGATGGGAAGTTAACTGGATTGTGACACTAGGGAGTGACATTTATTTTGGTTTAGCAAATGCGCTCTCCGGAAGACTTAAAATGAGAAATTACTAAGTTTTTGGCTGCAGAGGGCCTAATTGTGGCTGCAATTAACAAAGAGAAATAAATGTAAGTCTCAATCTTTCTCAGTGGCATTTGATATGGGTTCCTCTTGGGTTCAAAGGATCCTATTTCTGGGGTTGAGGCATGGGAATAGATGAATGGTATGTTGTGAAAAGACCCATTTAAAGGCTGGAATAAAATGAAACAGTTCTTGAGTTTGCTGCTTTTCTGTCTTCAAGTCTCTCCTCCAATGCCGGTTTTAAAAACCATTCCTGTTAATGCCGCAAGCCCTTTATTCCCTGCCCGGTTAGTGTCACTGGTCCTCTGTGCTCTGGCCGGTTTTCCTGGTCCATCTGTTTTTCCCAGATCAGCCCCTTCTCCCTCCCCTCCCCTGTGGCATACCGGGCTTGAGCTCTTGGCACTCTGTTGCCACGGGAAACCCAGCACTTCCCGACCTTTTCTGACAGGCTGTCCTGCTGACTACCTGTTGGACATAAAATATCTACAATTTTCCATCCTACTGGTGTGGGAAACTAGGCATTTAAAGATTATTTTCCTCTTTCTCACAAATCATTTCCATGCTCCCCACCCATTTTCCTTAGTAAGAAGCCACCTGCTATGTTCCTGTCGCTTTGTGTGGACTCTCGTCCTGTTTCTGTCCAGGCCTCACCCGATCACTAACAGATGTCATCAGGTTTTCAATGGAATGCCTTACCTGCTTTTTTATTTCTTTTTAGATCATCTTGCTGCCACAGCAGTTTAAACTTTTGTTACCTTACACCATGTTTTTGTAATATTTTCCCAAATTTTTCCTTGTCTCCTCTTTTTCTTTGTTAGGATACTGCTGTGAGATAAACCTTTCTAGAACATTTGCTGCTTTTCACAGATCATTCATTCTCCACTCTCCCCCCCCCCCTCTTTTCTCTCAGTACATATCACAGAAGTGGTTTTTTTTCCTTGCCTACTTGGGTGGGTTCAAGTATGAATCCTTATTTTTTAAAAATTGGAAAACATGAAGTATATTAAAATGGGTCTCAGCCAATGTCTTGAAATAAGTGCTATTAAAATTCGGTGGCCAAGTAGCAGGATACAAAATTAATATTCAGAAATCGGTGGCATTTTTATATACCAATAATGAATTAGCAGAAAAGGAAATAAGAAAATAGTCCCTTTTATTATAGCAACAAAAAAAAAAAAGGTATGTGGGAATAAACGTACGGAAGTAAAAGGCCTGTGTTCAAAAAATTGTAAGATACTGAGGAAAGAAATTGAGGAAGATACAAACAAGTAGAAGCATATACCATATTGATGGATAGGAAAAATTAACATCATTAAGATGTCCATACTGCCCAAAGCAATCTACAGATTCAGTGCAATTCCTGTTAAAATACCAATGACATATCTCACAGATCTAGAACAAATATTCCAAAAATTTATCTGGAACCACAAAAGACCTCGCATAGCCTTAGCAATCGTGAGAAAAAAACAAAGAAAATTGAAGATATTATACTACCTGATATCAAACTATGCATAGGCTGTAGTAATCAAAACAGCATGGTATTGGCATAAGAACGGTCATATAGATCAGTGGCACAGGATAGAGAGCACAGAAATAAACCCATGCCTTTGTTAGTGTTTGACAGGAGACAAGAACACACAGTGGGGTAAAGACAGTCTCTTCAATAAATCTGTTGGGAAAATTGGACAGATAAATGCAAACTACGAAGCTAGACCACCAACTTACACCACATACAAGAGTAAACTCGAAACAGATTAGAAATTTAAATGTAAGTCACAAAACTATAAAGATCCTACAGGAAAAACTTAGGCAGTAACATTTGATAAATTTTTGTAGCATTATTTTTTGCCAATGTAGCTCCTTGGGCAAGTGAAACAAAGGAAAACATTTACAAATGTGACTACATCAAACTAAAAAAATTTGTTACAACAAAAGAAACAATCAAAATGAAAAAACCCACTGAATGAGAGAATATATTTACCAATGATGCATCTAATAAGGGCTTAAATTCCAAAATGGAGAAAGAATTTACACTACTTGACACCCAGCGATACAGATAACCCAATTAAAAAATGGGCAAAGGACCTGAATAGACACTCCTCCAAAGAAGACATACAGATGGTCAATAGACATGTTAATAAATGCTCAACATCACTATTAATCAGAAAGATACAAATTAATAATCTCACGCTTGTCAGAATGGCTCTCATCAATAAATCAACAACAAGTGCTGGTGATGGTGTGGAGAAAAGGGAACCCTCCTGCACTGCTGGTGGGAATACAGACTGTGCAGCCACTGTGGAAAACAGTATGGAGATTCTTCAAGAAATTAAAAATAGAACTGCTTTATGACCCAGCATCCCACATCTGGGAATATATCCAAAGAAACCAGAACACTAATTTGAAACAATATATGCACCCTTATGTTCATATAAGTGGGAACTTTTTTCCACTAATTTATAAGTATGTATAAAGGTGATGGTAGTACTATTAATACAGTATTCCTACTATATAAATAAGTTAGAGATGGGAAAACTGAGACCCTAGCTACCATTTAAAACCCTGTTTTTATTGTCAATTAAATGGCAATGGATGGCATTTAGGACGACAGTGCTATATTTTGGGGATCGCCTGTACTTACAAAATGGGGCTTAGTATAGATTTTTTTTTCTATTGGTTCTGTGTTATCTGTCAGCAAAACTAATTAAGACCCTGAAAAAATTGCCAGGTTCAAGGGTACGTTTCTGATTAATGAAGAAACACGGAAAATAACTTGGTAAAATAGCCTTCTGTTTCTTGAGTTTAGATTATTGGAGAAGTACAGACATAGATAGATGGCTTCTCTTCTGGGGTTGGATCAAACTAAAATTTTAATGAAGAATATCTTGAAAATTGCCCTTGTTAATAAATTTATCTGTTGTAGTTGGAAGCATGCTGGACTTGTTAATTGGGCGGTCAGATTGATTGATTCTGTGGGGCTGATCTTTCCTTAGGGCACCCCTCAAGAGGGGTGTAATGAAAGCAACCACGTCAGCAAAAATTCTTCCTTAGATCTGTTTTCCATTTCTATTTTTTTAATCACCACTCCACTTGCCTAATCTTTCAAGGCGATCTTAAGTAATGCTGGGTGCCTGGTAGTACAGCAGTAAAATCGCAGTCACGTGGTAGAAATGCAGAGTAAGAATTTCTGTTGTTTGCTCTCAGTGATTTTATCAGAATGCAGAGAATATGTCTCCAAGGAAAACAGGTACTTTAATTCCAAGTGCTTTTGGAATTTAATTTCAAGTGAGTGTGAAGCTATTGAGACTTTTCTGTGTTTCATTTTAATTCATAGTTTGGGTAATTTGACTTACTGTAAAAAAGAGAAACTATTAAACAGAGCTATGAAAGCAATTTGAAACTTACTTTGGTCTTGGGGATGAAAAGGGAGGTTGATATTGAGAGCGTTATTAAAAGGACCGCAGCTGCCTATTAGCCCTCTCCCCTGTCTCTGGTTAAAAGGCCCCAGAGAGGAAATGCTTGATTTAGAAAAGGGAGATATGGCCTGGGCCATTTGGCTAAGTGGTAGAGTGTCAGCCCCATGAGTAGATGCCCTGGGTTTGATTCCTGGTCAGGGCACACAGGAGAAGTGACCATCTGCTTCTCCACTCCTAACCCTTCTCTTTCTCTCTTTTTCTCTCTCTCTTGCCCTCTCTCTTTCCCTCCGCAGCCAAGGCTTGATTAGTTTGAGCACATTGGCCCCAGGTGCTGAGTATGGCTCCTTGGAGCCTCTACCTAAGGTGCTAAAAATAGCTCAGTTGCAAGCATGGCCCAAGACGGGACTAGCTGGGTGGATCCTGGTGCTTGAAGGAGTCTGTCTATCTCCCCTCCTCTCACTTGGAAAAAAAGAAAAATAATAATTAAAGGGAGATATATTCCTAGAATTCCAGGTTAGATATCTAATTGAAAAAAAACTTATGTGAATTCCGCATTGTAAATAATTTCAGTTTGAGGGCCGTACAGCCTCTGTAGCAGCCACTCAGCTCTACTGTGGCTTGCCCATTTTAAGGCAAAAGTAGCCACAGTGTGTAAACAAACGAGTGTGGCTGTGTTTCAATAAAACTTTATTCACACTGAAATTTGAATGTTATTTAATGTTCATGTTAAATATATTTCTCTTTTGATATTTTCCCCCATTCAAAATGTAGAATCCTTTCTTAGCTGTGCACCATGCATAAACATGCAGAGGGCTGGATTTGGCCCATGGTCATAATCAGTCAACCTGGGTTCATCGTTGACACCTTTTTTCAGGTTACGGTGGTATTTCAGTACCTTGAGAAATTGGCTCTTCTCAAGCTGCAGATGTTTTAGCTGATTGTGGTTTAGCATGCTGAAGGATATTAGACATATTACCAGCCTAAGCTTTCCAACAACGTTTCTGAGAAAGGGACTTACACATGTCTAAAGTATAACTTCAGTCGCTGAGGTCTGATGTTCCTTGCATTAGGGTGCTTTGGAACTTTCCAGTCCGGCATTTAAGGTAAGTTATAGCTTATGTGTAGTATTCTGACTTCTTACATGCTCCATTAAACAGGTTTGAGCACCTACCACATACAGGCTTATTGGAGCATTTCTGTTAATTGACTTGGTGCTAAGTAGGATGTCAAGACTGTGTGTTTGCAGCGTTTGGTTAAACACTGCCTGCCTCTGCGTTATGCTATGGGGCTTAGTAAGTGGTGACCACAGGGTGGCATGGTTCCCTTGTTGGCATGGCTGTCCTGTTGCTAAAGTGGGAAGGGAAGAACATTCTGTGAGTAATGAGAATTGTCTCCTACTTCATGCTAACATGGCGCAGCTTCCTCTAACTTGGTTTTCCCTTTGTGTATTATTAAAATTCACACCTTACTGGACCTCATTACTTCAAACCTCAGTGGCTTTCAAATCTTTTGTTTATGATTTTAACATGGATTATCTCATGTTTATGATTGGGAGAATGGTAGCGAGGACTGTATTTCATACAATATGTTTAATTCAGCCACTGACCTCAATCTAAAAAATTAACCTGTAAAACTGCTAAAAGAGTAGTTCTAAGTAGTTGTTATCGTGGGCAAAGACACAGGTCCAAGATTGTCTGGTTTCAAGGGTTTAGTGGGTAAGAAAGAGTAGGGATTCCAGATGACCAGGAAACACAAACTGTAAGAAGTGTGACCCTCTTGTCCTAATAGAGATTAAGAATATCATAAAACTGAAGATGTTCTGAGAGTTTTTATATACAGGGTGTGGCAAAAATAAGTTTATAGTTTGTACGGGAAATAATACAATACTTAATAAATAATAGCACAAGAATAAACTGTCTTGCATGCTCACCACTGTAAACCTACTTCTGCCCGACCATATGTTAGCTGTCTTCATTAATATAGTCCAGGAAACAGGTTCAGAGGATGACAAAGTCCTTGGAGTGGAAGTCCAGGTTGGTCTGAGGCTCTAGCCTATGCTCTTTGCTCTCTGCCATTTCCAGCTCAGCTCTGTCAGAGCCCCCCCCCCCCAACTGGAGGATGGGTGGACTTGGCAGTGATTTTCTAGGATGTAGAATTCAGAGAATCCTTTCTGCATATTCCTGCAAAAACCGCTGGATCACAGGTGTTAAGGGCATTCTGAATGTAGGCTGTAACTCATCGGTCTACCTCCTCATCCTCTGCGTCACCCCCGCTCCCCATTCATCAAGTAAATGTATTCTCTATTATATTGTTAGTTTACTTGTTTGTCCAACTACCTGCAATAAAATGTAACCTTTACGAGAACACAAATCTTATTTTTAGGTCATTTTATCTTCTCAGTGTCTAGAATATCTCCTAGTATAGCAGTGTTTAATCCGTGTTTATATTTGTATAAACCGGGAACAGGGCACGGTTTATGCGATACATTGGCATTTTCCTTATGTTTGATGTTTTGTGAAGAGGGACTCTCAAGAGGAACCTTACTAACGCAGCCTTGCTCCATCTTTCTGTCCCCTAGGGCGATTGTGTTGTTACTGTACTGCTCGCTGAAGAGGACAAGGTTGAGGATGATGTAGTGTTTTACTTGGTATTTTCGGGTTCTACCCTCCATCACTGTGCAAGTACCCGGAAGGTCAGCTCCGATACGTTGGAGACCATTTCTCCTGGTGAGTATGTGAATGGAGCCTTTACTTTTGTTCTGCATTCATTGTGTGGAGTGATGAGTAGAATGAATCAGGGCAGTAGAACTACAGTGACATCATTACTTTTATTTTATTTATTTATTTTTCCTGTATTTTTCCGAAGTTAGAAGCGAGGAGGCAGAGAGACTTCTGCATTTGCCCAACCGGGACCCACCCAGCACGTCCACCAGGGGGTGATGCTCTGCCCATCTGGGGCGTCGCTTCCATGCAACTGGCGCCATTCCAGTGCCTGAGGCGGAGGCCTCGGAGCCATCATCAGCGCCTGGGACAGCTTTGCTCCAATGGAGCCTTGGCTGCGGGAGGGGAAGAGAGAGACAGAGAGGAGGAGGTGGGGGGAGAAACTAATGCGCTGAAGAAGTGGAGAAGCAGATGGCGCTTCTCCTGTGTGCCCTGGCTGGGAATCGAACCTGGGACTTCCATATGCCGGGCCGACGCTCTACCACTGAGCCAACCGGCCAGGGAGACATCTGTCCTTTTAAATTCATTTTAAAATGAAATACTTTGTCTATTTCTTGCATGCTCCACAAATATCTGAACTTAACTAGAAATAAATGGAATCAAAGGGTGTCACAAATTGAAGATAGAAATCATGCTCAGCCTAAGTATTAGTTTACAGGAATGTTGAGATTTGGGGGAAACTAATGCGCATGCAGAAGATCAAAGCCCTCGTGGGGTTTCTGCAGCGTGACTGTGTATTTATTTGATTCTGAGCATCAGTGGCGAAGGCAAAGGTGAAACAACCTGTAATGCATTCCGCAGTATCCTTGGAGGGAAGACTTAAAATAAAAGCCAGACTTCTCCCCAAATGAACAAATGATAGTTCATGGTGGAACAAGTACTTTTTCATTGTTGCACTTAACAGACTTAAAAGGGAAATGCTTACTTAATAAATTTTTTCTACAAAGTCATTACGTAGCTGTGTCCATGGAAGTGTCTGGTAAAGTGAAGACTGTTTCTTGACTGGCAGCATCTGACAGGAGGCTGATTTATGTGTGGAGACGAACTGCTCTCCTTATTGATCTTTTGTTGAAGTTCAGAATTGCCCAGTTTTCATAAAAATATAAAAGCAGGCACATTTAGGGGAAACTCCTTAAAAGTTTTGCTAGCTGAACTGTTTTTCTTTAGAGAATAAAATGGGTTTGATTTTTTTTTTAATGCAGCGAGAGGAGAGGAGGCAGAGAGATAGACTCCTGCATGTGCCCCCACCAGGATCTACCTGGCATGTGCACAAGGGAGTGATGCTCTGCCCATCTGGGATGTTGCTCCGTTGCTCAGCAACCGAGTTCTTTTTAGTGACTGAGGCAGAGGCCATGGAGCCATCCTCAGCACCTGGGGCCAACTCACTGCAATTGAGCCCTGATGGGGAATCGAACCTAGGACTTCCACACGCTGGGCTGACACTCTACCACTGAGCCAACCGGCCAGGTCCAAAATGTGTTTAATTTGTATTGAAACATTTCTTTGCTAGTGTGCTAGTGTTTTTATGTACACTGGTTCTACTTTACTGAAATAGATGGTGTTAAAAATTCTTCAGTATCTGGTCTTGCCAGCATTGGATCACATTGCCAGTTTTTTGTCCCTGTGCCGTTTTATGTAAATTAACTTCACGTCTGATACCTACCAAATCCTGGAAATTATACCACGTTCAGGAACTGAGATTATGACAGTTGAAATCTGTATTTATCCTTCTACTAGGAGAAATGATTTTTAAAAATACAGGGTTTAAAGATTTTTGACAGTTCTGTGAATATCCCCCCCCCCCCCCCCCGCAAATATTTAGGGATAGGAAATTTAACAAAGACTTCAGGATAGATACCAATTCCTTTTCTGAGGAGTATTAAGTATCCTTCTTTGTAACTTAAAGCTACAGCCAGCCTGCTTCCTGGGCTGTGGACCACGTCAGGGAGGCTGAGCTGGAGGTTGAGGCCCCTCTCTTGCAGGAGTCTATGCTCTCGCCATCGCGGAACATTCACTTTGTGGGGCGAAGGGGAGGATGAGGACTTCAGTTTGGTAGAATCTGGGCTCTGATCAGGAAAAGAATGGCTGTAACTTTAATAAAATTATTCTTTCCTGAATTATAAACACTTTAGGAGTGGAAGTTTGGGGAATGGGAGTGTGTGTTTGTGTGTGGAGAGAGAGAGAGAGTAAGAAAGCGTCCTCTACAAGGTGAATGCAAGTGGATTATAAGAGGAAGGACAAATCTCATAGATGTAGCCCTGTGCCCAGCTGTGACCCTCAGTCACAAGTGCCGGCAGAGTCCAGCCTCTTGGTGGAGGGGATATGCCCAGAGCCCCATTGCTTTCCCCGGCGAGGTACTTTCTTAGGGGGCTGCAGGCAGTTCTCTGGCTTTACCAGCCCACTGTACTGGTGTGGCAGCTGTACCTGGTCCCTGGGTCCTGTCTCCAGCCTGCCTTCCTGAGCTCCAGTTCCCGTGTCTTCCTTACCTTTGGTTCTGACACCTCTTTACTGTGTCTCGGTGCCCTGTCTTTTCCAGTAGTATCTGTTTCTGGGTGTCCTGTTTGTACTTGGGGACTCCTGTCCCCTTGTCCTGCTGACCCCTGCCCCTGGGACTGGATCTTGTACTCTGCTGCTTTCCTCTCAGATGATCCAGACCCTCAGAAATCACTCCTGACCCATTTGCCTGGGGCCTGGAGTCCTTCTCCTTCATTTTCTATTGATCAACTCTCCTCCCCCTAAAGTACGATCTTACCCACTTCCCCTGTTCTCTGTCACTCTAGGGCCTAATTACTTGTCCCCGTTGTCCCCCAGTTGGCCTAAACATGCTGCTATGACATGCCTGATCACAGCAGAGGTGACAAAGGATGCGAGTCCTTGAAAGACCCTCCGTACGAGCAAGCCCAGCAAAGAGTGAGGCAGCACGTTACTGTGTGCCTTGGACGTGTCCCAGTGAGGTCCCTCGTTGGTGAAGGGGAAGCTCTGGACGATGTAAGCCAGGGAGATTTCTGAGCGGACTCGGGCGCAGGTGTCGTGTGCAACATGTTTCTCTTCACTTGCTTTTTAAACTGCTGCCCTGCTACAGTAACGTGTGAAAGGGGAGGGGAGGGGCATTTTGGGGGCTAAGTTAGTTTTGAATGTCTTGTTCATATCATGGAATTAATACCGTAAGTCTGTTTTTATGGACGTCTCAGACTTGGTCCTTGCCTTCCTTCAGGTCTTGACCCAACATCACTTTATCAGTGAGGCCTCGCCTGTCCTTCCTGTAAATAAATACACAACTACCCTATCTGTATTCTCTGTCGCCTTCTCTGCTCTGTTTTTCTCCATACGCTTAGTGACTTTTAACACATTATATATTTCATTTATCTTATTTTCTACCTGCCTCTATCCAAGTTCCGCCTTCTCGAGTGCATGGATTTTGTCTATCCTGTTCTCGGGCGTATGCGAAGAAGGCTTGTTCTAGGAACCCCTGCCTCACCAGGGGATGGTTTCCACTGTCCAGGTCCATTGTGGTTCTCAGAAGCCACTTGTCTAGAAAGGCGTGCATGTGCGACACACAGACACACACACACTTATGTGCACGCACTCTTTCTTTTCAGAAATGCAAGAGGAGTCCCTCCCGTCTTGAATTGGATTGTTGGCTTGGGCAGGAGTCTGTGCCCTCCTTCCAGAGCTGCCTCGGATGACTGTGTCAGTCAGCCACATTGATAGCCTCAGATTTCCTGTCTGCCGAGGGCAGTGTCAGATTAGCCAAGACCCTTCACGAAAGTCTGTGCGCAGCTGCTGCTGCGGAGCGGGTGCCTCTGCGTGCTTTGTGTTCACGTGTGGGACCAGTTCCTGGTCATTTTGGCCGACTACGGGGAGCACTGTGTCTTGTGCTTGCTTTGAATGTCATGTTTCATGCAGACTACTGGCTCTGACTTTTCTTTGAGTTTTCTGTGTGTTTTGCTGTCTATGTTTTGTTAATATTTTAGTTTTTAGTAAAGCCAGATTGACCTCTCAAAGGCAGCTACTTCTTTTTTTTTAATTTTTAATTTTTTGTATTTTTCTGAAGTTGGAAACGGCAGCTACTTCTTGATATTAGTCTGTAACTTTTTTTTTTCTTGTATTTTTCTGAAGCCGGAAACGGGGAGAGACTGACAGACTCCCACATGCACCCGATCAGGATCCACCCGGCACACCCACCAGGGGGCCACACTCTGCCCACCAGGGGGCGATGCTCTTTTGCAACCAGAGCCACTCTAGCGCCTGGGGCAGAGGCCGAGGAGCCATCCCCAGCGCCCGGGCCATCTTTGCTCCAATGGAGCCTTGGCTGCAGGAGGGGAAGAGAGAGACAGAGAGGAAGGAAAGGGGGAGGGGTGGAGAAGCAGATGGGCGCTTCTCCTGTGTGCCCTGGCCGGGAATCGAACCCAGGACTTCTGAACGCCAGGCCGACGCTCTACCACTGAGCCAATCGGCCAGGGCCTAGTCTGTAACTTTTTATTTGGAGGGAAGAATGAGACATTTCTAAATTACCTCCTTAAAAAAACCTCTTTGACGCCAGATATTGAAATTATTATTCTATTTTCTCACTGTTTTGCTTGTTTTCTAGTGAGAAGCTTATAATGAATTTGTGTGTTTAATTATAAAGAAGTTGTAAAGGCTTTTAAAAGTAATCTTTTCTTGACTTACTGCTGTTGAAAGGCTGTGGGCAAGATACAATTCCCTTTTTTGATACAGTGTGTTAAGAGTAGTAACTGATTAGGGGACAGTTAGGTGGAGACTGTTTTTCTACTTTATCTGCCTTTTGATTGAATGCTTTGTAATGAGTATGTTACTTTTAATGTATGTAGTAATTTTTAATAAAAACATTTTAAAGACTCTTTGAAAACAATGTTCTTTTGAAAATAAGTCCATCTTTGTCTGCTTTTTAACACTAGACAAATTTAAAAAAAATAATTTAAAGTACCTATGAGTTTGCTAGTATAAGAATATAATTTGCTATGAAATATACCCTGACATGGAAATATATCTCTAAAAACAGAGGTGTTGGGCTCTGGCCAGTTGGCTCAGTGGTAGAGCGTCGGCCTGGCGTGCAGGGGACCCGAGTTCGATTCCCGGCCAGGGCACACAGGAGAGGCGCCCATCTGCTTCTCCACCCCTCCCCCTCTCCTTCCTCTCTGTCTCTCTCTTCCCCTCCCGCAGCCGAGGCTCCATTGGAGCAAAGATGGCCCGGGCGCTGGGGATGGCTCCTTGGCCTCTACCCCAGGCGCTAGGGTGGCTCTGGTCGCAACAGAGTGACGCCCCAGAGGGGCAGAGCATCGTCCCCTGGTGGGTAGAGCGTCGCCCCTGGTGGGCGTGCTGGGTGGATCCCGGTCGGGTGCATGTAGGAGTCTGTCTGACTGCCTCCCCGTTTCCAGCTTCAGAAAAATATAAACAAAACAAAACAAAACAAAAAACAAACAAAAAAACCAGAGGTGTTGCTTTTGCTATAAATAAAAATACCTCAATTTTTTTTCTCTTCATATAAAACAAATCCAATATCAAATCCCATTTTAATTAAATAGTGATTTTACTTTAGAGATGAAGCTGAGAACAGCGAGATTTTTTTCCCCCTAAAAGAGGAATATAGAGTTGAGTGTCCTTGGAATATAATTCTTCAGGAGTTGAGGAACACTGTCTGATTGTGTTCATTTTTATTAATTAAATGTGAATTTAGACCAAGCAAATGATAATTGAGAATGGAAAATGAGATCGGAAGTTTAGTGGGTGCTGCATACTATTTTTGTGAAAGGCTTTGGGCAGAATCTCTCATAAAGTGAAATCTTTTTTCAGCATGTTTATTAATTTCAGAATTCACAGCAAGGGTTCTGCCTGACGGGATAGCTACAAACGTTCAGTGACCCAAAGTTGGACTCAGTTCTTTTGTATTTTTTCCCCCTCACTTATCAAAGGGAAGGAACTATATACTGTAGATTTTTCATTTTTATAAAAAGAGAAAGGAAAAATGAATTTACCATGATCAGCAGTCGTTTTGGGCTTTAATTAAAAGCACTTACAGCCCTGGCCTCAGCCCGCAGCACAGCCTGTCACAGTGGGGTCTCGGCTTGTGTGACCCGACCTCTCTTTCCAGCAGCAGTGTCCCAGACGTGGCCGAATTGAAGAACACATTTGAAAAGAAGTGGTAGGCTTTAAACTGGCCTAATCAAGAGAATTCTGATACCTTTCCCCTTTGTCAAAGTAACACTATTTTTTTTTATTGGACATTCTCTAAAAACCTGCCTGTTCCAAAATAACTCCTGCTATCAGACTGTCTCTAGACAGATGTGATTTTGTATCTTAAAAAACGTCAATGACTGTCCCAGTGCTAGTCCGTATATATAGTGGTTATCCTGGAGAGGCATGGTGAGACCGAGGTGAAGTGAAACCCCAGCCGCTGTGCAGGGTCTCAGGTGCGGTCTCGTGTGGGCGTGGTCCAGGTCCTCCTGTTGGAAACAAGGTGCAGCCATGGGACCATAGCCCGTGCATTGCAATGAGAGCAGTAATCCTCCCAGAGGGGTGAATATGGGTTCTTAGGGGGATTTACTATTGATCAGTGAAGAAAGCTATACATCCACACACATATTTATGGTTTTAACACTTTATGGGATGGGTGCAAATAGAGAAAAATGTTTAAAAACTCTTTTTGGGGCAACTAAAAGGACACTGACTGGAAGGTTGAGAAACACTGCTGTAGAGCAATAGGCTGGAGTAGAGTGAATGAAATTTTTAGCATTAATTAGCCAAAATGTCCACGATGAAATTTGTGTGTCTGCTCCCTCCCCTTGCCCTGCTTAAATACCCATGTCCCTGCAGGGACATTTTACACACACACCAAACTTGCATGTGTATCATTAGGCCACCAGAAACTTGGAGTAAGTGCATACTTCTGCCAGTGTCTGGGTCTGAAGACTAAAAGTTTCCTTTAATTCTATTTAGCCACTTCAAAGGGAAGAAAAAGGCACCGGATTCTTATATTTGGATGCTAAATTGAAGTAGTAAAATGCATTATTTTTATATTTTCCACCGCTGACTACTAATGCAACCTTTCTGGTGGCTGATGACCTGAGTGGGACGGGTTCGCGGGCCCAGCAAGCACTTGCAGGGTCGGGCTCCTCATCGGAGAGCTGGCCAAACAGAGCCCCAATTGTTTCATCCTCAAAAGAGACGGCCCGGATGGGATGTGGGCCACTTTTAGCTTAATAGGAAATGAAGTCATTCTTGGGTCATGCCGTGGCAGCTTTGTTTATCTGCAGCACTGTTTCGTTTCCATGGGGATGGGTGCTTCCTGGAGTGATAAGGAGCCAGTGGAACCGCTTGCCACCGGACCTCCTGGACACACACCACCTGACTTGCAGGCTTAGAAAAGGTTTGGGTCAGATGCTTTGAAGAGGATCGTTGGCAGTTAGTTTTGTTCCTCACCAAGGTGCTTGTTGTGTTTTTGTTTATTATGCATTCTTCCCTGTTCCATGAAGTTTTTCAGTTCTGCAGTGCCAAGGGCAACACTCAGCCCAGAAGCTTCAGTGGGCCATGTTGCAGAAGCCCTTTTTGGAGTGTAGGGCTGTTTTCCCTGACTGAGCCGAACAGGAGTGCTTAATAGCCAGTCGTACGTAATACAAGCTAACAGGTTTAGGTGCCAGACGCTTTGCGCACTCCCATCTTCAGTGTTATTGATGGTCTGGAACGCGGGTGCTGGTGACTTTTGTGTACGAGCAAATGGGCTTCATGGAAACGAAGGAAAACCAGACCGTCTGCAGTGGAGGAGGAGAGTCAAACCTAGTATTTTCTGACTCTCCAGCTACTTGTCAGCACCCTTTAGGACCCCGCACGTTGACTTCTTTCAATGAAGAGCGGATCTCTCCCCTCCATAATTTACTTTACATTTCTGTTGTAAGTGAACTGGGCCTGATTGTGGGGTAAATTCAGAGGGCAGTCAAAAAATGCGGTGAAAGTTTAGGTCATGTTTCTTTAACATTTCATCCCCCCCCCCCCAATTTCCTGGGCACACTTCCTTCAGAAGCAGCTCAGTCGGTGTGTCAGAACTTCCCTTTTTACAAAGGAATTGGGAGTTTTATTTTCCTTTGTTACCAGAAAATTGAGTGGGAGGAAAACACCATGGACTTGGCCGAAAACCTTGCCACTCTTCTCTCCATTGCAGCTTCTCCTTTCCCAGAAGAGGTTAACGGGTGGCGGCTCTGGTGAATTGGATGTGGCTTCCCATCCCGTGTTGTTGCGGTACAGACGTAGATGCCGTCAGTACCTTGCAGTGTGGTGTGCATTAGTCATGAGACTAATGGCCCCTGCAGGTTGTCATGTTTCTGGAGCTAATTTCTGGGAGCCGGAGGTCTCATGTGTGCACATGCAGTGATTTGAGTTTTATTGCTGGGTCCATGTCATATAACCTTGTTTTTTTTAATGTTGATTTTTTTTCTCAATACTTTATCTGAAAGGTTATAAGGATTAAAAAAGAATCTAAGAGCCACTTGAGCCTAATAGAAAACAAGACTATGAGAGAGGGGCCTCTCCCAGCCTGTGTGGTTGCTTTCCAGACTGTCGGGCGATGTTCTTTGTTCTTGATCAGTAGTAACTCTTCCAATTTACTCTAAGTTTAATAAAGACGAATCCAGGAAACCCTCAGTTCTCCACTCCTCGTTTAAGCCTCAGTTTTTCTTTTGAAAAAGAAGCCTATCTCCATATCAGACAAACTCCAGATATGTGGCATGGTTCACGTCAAATGATTCATAGTTTCTCCTTTAGATTGTGAGTTCATGTCTGAAGGGGAAATAGTGGGCTAAAAATCGGATGGCCTCACCTCCATATCTATTTCATGGCCCTTTCTGACATTCTGCCTCCTGTAATATCCAATTTTGTTTTCATTTTATACAGGTAGAGGTGCTAATAGTTCATCCACTTTCTAACAGATTCTTCCACTAAAGCAGCAGAAAGATGTGCACGCCAACGCTGCGAAGCACTTGTGCTCGTGTGCACACACAGTGCCCTCGCTTTCTATTTCTTTTTATTTTATTTTTATTTTTATTTTTCTGAAGCTGGAAACTGGAGGCAGTCAGACAGACCTCCCGCATGTGCCCGACCGGGATCCACCCGGCATGCCCACCAGGGGGCGATGCTCTGCCCATCTGGGGCGTTGCTCTGTTGCGACCAGAGCCACTCTAGCGCCTGAGGCAGAGGCCACAGAGCTATCCCCAGCGCCTGGGCCATCTTTGCTCCAATGGAGCCTTGGCTGCGGGAGGGAAGAGAGAGACAGAGGAAGGAGAGGGGGAGGGGTGGAGAAGCAGATGGGCGCTTCTCCTGTGTGCCCTGGCCAGGAATCAAACCTGGGACTCCCGCATGCCAGGCCGACACTCTACCACTGAGCCAACCAGCCAGGGCCTCACCTTCTATTTCTTGCCCCCTTGTTTGTCCCCACCCCGTCCTACCCAAGTCAACAGTCATTTTGGCAATTCCAAAATATTTCTGCACAGAATTATTGCTTCTGCACTTTCTAGTTTTGAGTGTGGTGGTGTTGCTTCACTGTGGCTTTCTGCTTTGTGTGCCTGCGTGTGTGCGTGCGTGCGTGCACGCGTGCGTCTGATGAAGTTGAAGGACTGGAATGTGGTGTGGACCCTGTGCATACCCAGGAGGTGACGTGATAGTGCAGGGAATGCTATTTACTTTAGTGACATTGTGACTCCCTCTCTGGTTCAAGGTTTCAGGTTTCTCACCTTTGTACCAACTTGGGGAAGGAGACTCGGAAGGAAGAGTCAGGCTGTTTAGCTGGGTTAGGGCAGCGGGAAGTGTTATTTTAGATTAGTGTAGTATCTTCCAAGACACATAGCAGTTTAAGTTTTAAAGATAGAATTCAGTTTGGATCAGAAATTATTCACAGTATTATCATTGTGTTATGAAATCTGTGATTTTTATTTTTGACATTTATTCATATCTACTTCAAAAGACTTGACAGGAATTTATAAATTAGTTTAATCCTGAATAAATGGGGACATGCTGTAATTGTCAGATTCATGAATTAGAAACCACATTTTTACTTTCATTCTTCTGACATATTGCTACATGCCTGCCTGCCTGTCTACCTGTCTACCTGTTTGTATGTCTATCTCTCTACCTACCTACCTACCAACCATCTATTTACTGATCTAATTTTATTGAAAAGGCAATGAAGCTGTATATGTTGTTTTGGGATATATTAGCAAAGAATTTTAGAGGACTCTTCTAAATTATAGCTCTTCATCTATAAGGCTGTGAGACTATCTAGATTTAAAGGTGGTAGAGAAGTTGTCTTGTACCTCAGATCACATAGAGTTAGAAGGTGGGTTCAAACCCAGGTCTGTCCTAGCACAAAGCACCCAGACGTTAATATCTTCCCAGAACTGTGTCTGTAGTCATTTCATTCCTTGAGTTTATCCTGTTTCTATTTTTAGGTTTTTGAAACTTTCCTGTTCTTGGAATTTCTTCTTAACTTTCTTTTCCTTCTCATCTTCTGCCTGGTCATATCCAAGGCTTTTACAGCCACTTGGACCATGGAGCTGGTAGAGGCTGCTTCCTCTTGCTGTAAATGGGGAAACTGAGGCCCAGAGGAGCGGGGGTGATGTGAGGTCACATAACTTCTAAGCCTTGTAGCCAGGATTGCATGTAGTGTTTTCTTTCCTAGCCTTTTGCTTCTTCCATACTACTCATATTTTATTTTGAACTCTTCTTGTATCCTAAGTGTAGGTGTAGAGGGGAACTCTGGAGCAAGGAAATGTATTCAAATCCTAATTCTGCCTTTTAGGAGATTTATAATATTGAGCAGATCATTTAATATTTTTGTGCCTTGGTCTCCTCTTCTGGTAAATGGGGATGATAATAGTATCTGCTGCAGAGGGGTTAATGAGGAGTAAATGCACTGTTACCTGAAAGCACTGAGAATAGTGCTCGGCACATAGCACGCGCTGTGTAAGTGTTTGTCAGATTCGATACGATTAGAGACTGTGCGCCTGATTTCTGAGGTTTGCAGTGAAGAGCCCTGCGGTTGGGGAGTTGGGAGCAAGAGGTCGGCAAGGTCCTCCTTTGTGAGCCTTCCCATTTTGCCCACCCGTGAAGCTCATTGCTCCTCTCCCAGCGGGCACTGGATTGTTTCTTATAGAACTCATTTCGTGTGACTTTCTTTGCAGTTATCTACAACTTGCTTGGTTCCCGTTTGCAGACTGGAATCCTCTGAAGGGCTGAGGCTCTTACCTTCTTCATACTTTCCGCTCACAGGTCCCAGGGCTTGGCGGACCTTATTGTTAGAGGTCAGAGAACAGTTGAAAAGAAACATTCACTTTCTTTTTTCTTTTTTTTTTAATTTTTAATTTTTTTGTATTTTTCTTAAGTTGGAAATGGGGAGGCAGTCAGACAGACTCCCGCATGCGCCCGACCAGGATCCACCCGGCATGCCCACCAGGGGGTGATGCTCTGCCCATCTTGGGGCATCGCTCTGATGCATCCAGAGCCATTCTAGCGCCTGAGGCAGAGGCCACAGAGCCTTCCTCAGCGCCCGGGCAAACTTTGCTCCAGTGGAGCCTTGACTGCGGGAGGGGAAGAGAGAGACAGAGGAAGGAGAGGGGGAGGGGTGGAGAAACAGATGGGCGCTTCTCCTGTGTGCCCTGGCCTGGAATCGAACCCGGGACTACCGCACGCCAGGCTGATGCTCTACCACTGAGCCAACCGGCCAGGGCAACATTCACTTTCTGCCAGAGAAATACCCAAGCCTACTATTACCTGAATCATCAATTGACTTATTTCTCCTCATATGGTTGGCTTATGTCATTAAGCTGGTCACCCTTCAAAGAAAGGTGATTTCTTTTCTAATTTTATTACATATATATACATACTAATTTTATTTATTGATTTTAGTGAGAGAGGATGGGAGAGAGAGAAAGACAGGAACATCTACCTGTTCCTGTATGTGCCCTGACTGGGGATCGAACCTCTGCTCTTCAGGATGATGCTCTAACCAACTGAGCTATCTGGCCAGGGCTTATTGCATATATTAATTGTGTAAGTTCACAATATATATTGAGTTGAAATGTGTAGGGTGCTTCAGTTTCTTACAGCCGTCAGAGAAAGAACTCAACGTTAGAAGGCAGTGGGAATACCTGGTAGAGTTGTGTGTTTATAGGGAGAGTGATCTCGGGGGCTCATGAACCTGTTATTCTTGCCTGGTAGTCGTACTGGCTTCTCATTCCAACTCTTGGCCTCCTTTCAGGCAGGGACAAAGCTGTCGCCCTTCCTCCTTTGTTCATAAGCAATGTGGTACAAAACTCGTGCATCATGATATAATAATAGGCTGTGTCCTTTGGCATAAGACTTGAATTTGAATAATAGATTCTGCTGTTTAATCTAGGTAACCTTGAGTTCTCTCATCCATAATGTGAGCACAATACATACTTCCTGAATTTGTTGTGTAGAGAAAATGCCTGGTATGTAGTAGTTACTTGGTCAGTAAATAATTGTTACCACTCTAAAATTACATAGCAGTGAGAGATTTGTTTTCTTACAGGGTGAAGGCCTTAAGGAGGCCCCTGGGGGAAAAGTATGTGGAGAATCAATTTACTTTTTCTCATTGGAAACATGGGAAAAATTACTGTTTTCACTTGCGGAGATAGCAGAACGCTTAGTTCTTCTGTGCCAGTTTGCAGCCTCCGTGGGCCGTGTCCATGGTATGGAGGCCAGAGGCATGGGCCATGTGGAGGGTTTCCCTGGGCCTCACTCCGCTGTGGGCAGCAGTCCGTGTGTGTGAATGGGGTCAGGGTGTTGGAGGGCACAGAGACCTGAGGTGAATCATCTCCATTTTCTTTATTTTTTTCTTATCAGAAAGACATCTCATGGAAGAAGAATGTTGATGTCAGGAGCCTAGTTCTAGTTGAGATCAGTGTTTGAAAGTTGCGGAGGAAAAACGATTTCAATAAATATAATCTCCACTTTGGAAGTAATTTTGTGGAGATAAAGACGCACAAGGAAGCGTGATGCCCAAGAGCACGCCAGGCAGAGGCACTGCATTGTCCAGCCTTCCTGGTTCTACCCACGCGAGCTCTGTGGAGCGGCGTGCGTGTTGCCCGTCTGTACCGTGGGCACCACCGTCGGTGGGTACCACCGTTGTCAGCGTGCCTGCTTTTCCTCAGCGGCTTCTGGCCACGGCCTTGGGGCGTCCCTCTGTGAACTGGGTGATTTCACTGAAGTCCCCATTACCTTACAGGAAAGAGTCTAGTATCTGAGAGCAGAAATTATTTTCTGGGCTTTGACTTGCTAATAATAGAATAAAATCAAATAGTTTTGAACTTTTCAGGGTGTGTCCTTTGGTCTCTTGTGTTGTGATCATAAGGCAGGTACTGAGGAATCTGTAACATTCCTCCTGGGTCACCTGTACAAGTGACCTTGACCCTGTTGGGTTTTCTGATCTAATTCAGTTCAGTGGGTGTTAGACTTTGTACTCTGAGATCCTTGAGCTTTTGTTTTGAGTTTGCTCAAATGCGGCAGCTGTAGTTCAGTATATATTGAGATATTCAGAGACTGTTCAGGGTCAACACTACGCTGTATGGTGGCAACAGCTGAGACGCAAAGTTTTCTGCTGTTTGGTACGGGAAGCACTTCATATTTGCAAACAAAGCTGTAAAGAGAGCTTTAAGAAGTTTGGGAGGTTGCTGTCAGAGCTCAGAGGAAGGGGTGCCTGCTCTAGGAAGGGAAACTTCTGTTCATGCAGGAAGAGCACAGAGGACCATGAGTGTCCCTTGCAGGAGGAGGACACTAACACTGTCCTGTTGGCTCTGTGTGTCTTCTGTAGGCCACGACTGCTGTGAGACAGTGAAGGTGCTGCTGTGTGCGTCCAAGGAGGGCCTCCCTGTGTTTGTGGTAGCCGAAGAAGACTTCAAGTTCATCCAGGACGAGGCTTATGATGCAGCCCAGTTCCTGGCAACCAGTGCTGGCAATCAGCAGGCCTTGAACTTCACCCGCTTCCTCGATCGGTCAGGACCCCCGTCTACGGATGTGAACTCCCTGGATGAGAAGGTTGCTCTGGCATTCCGACACCTGAAGCTGCCGGCCGAGTGGAATGTGTTGGGGACAGACCAGACTTTGCATGGTAGGAACTTAAATGACCCACAGATAACATGCTGCATTTGGAACACTTGTGGTTTTCCGTGGGGCTGCTTTTATATTGTCATCAAGGTTTCCACCGTGGCTCAGTAAATCTCGTAGTGACTGTAGCCAAGTAGCCTTTGTGGCTGTCTTCTGGATTCTTCAGCTGGGCTCTTAAACCTGTTCCTGCACTGCAGTGACCTGTTCTCACCTCCATTTAACTGAGAGGGCACACTAGCCACCTCTGTGGGTCCCGATTTCAGGCGTCACATCTTAAGTGTAGAAAGCCACCTGTCCTTCGTCAGGAGAGCAGTGGAGTGACTTTATGTGCTGTTTTTGGTGTTTAATTATCAAAGACAGAGTTTCCATTACTACTGCATTGTCTTCCGAAGTCCTTTGGTGATTCTGTGGAGCTGGGGGAAAGGGCACTTGGGGAGGGGACAGCATGAGGCAGCTGAGTCCTGAGAAACCCCATATTTTTTGTTGTTCTTTTTTGTAATTTTCTTTTATTATTATTATTGTTGTTATTTTTTTGTACTGGTTCTCCATATGAGAGTTCATTGGAGGAAGGGCTCCACCTTTTTAAAAACATTGATGTAATAAGATCTATGTATGTTCTTCTTAGTCAGATAGGGGTTTTCCCACATAATTATTCTTGTGGCAGATGACATCTACCAGAGGTCTTGGTTTTATATATGTATGTTTCAATGAAGCAATATATACCTGGGTCCAGTAAGTAACATTCTCCTTCTGGCCCGTAGGAACCACTGCCTGGATGGATTGCATTCATTATCTGTGGAGCCTCTGGTATTTTTTACGGGTTTTGTTCATTTGTTTAAAGAAGCACAGGAGTTGGATAGTTGGTTCACGTTACGGAGATGAACAAGAAATACAGTTCACCCTTGGACAATGTGGGCTTGAACTGCACAGGTCCACGTACACACACAGTTTTAGTCCTTGGCTGGGAATCCACGTCTGCAGAGGGCTGACTTAAGTTATATGCAGATTTTTGACTGCACGGGCAGTCGGTGTCCCTAACCCCCTCTGTGTTCAAAGGTCAGCTGCATTAGAAGAAGCACAGTCCTGAAACTTTGGACATATCACTTCTCCTCTCTGGGCCTTGGCTTCCTCATCTTTAATAGGGAACTGGCCAGCTTTAATATTTTTGTGGACTTTCCATGTGCTTCTTAAGTTTCTGTTGTATAATATTTCAGGCAATGCCAGCACAGGCTAAATCCAATGTGAACACAGGGAAATGCACTACAGCCACAGTGAGGGACCATTACACACCTCTGAGAAAGGCTAAGGTTAAAAATACCGAGTGCTGGCGAGGATGCAGAGTATCTTCTGTATCGCTGTGGGGTGGAGAACGATATTGCCACTCTAGAAGACAGCTGGGCAATTTCTTACAATGTTAGATGTGCATTTACTGTATGACCCAGCAATTTCACGTTTGGCTGTTCTAGCGAAATGAAGTATTCACTCAAAAATATCTTTGCACAGATGTGCTTCCGGCAGCAGTATTTATAATCGCCCAAAACTGGAACTGACCCAGCCCTCTGTCATGGGGTGAGTATAGGAACAAGCTGTGGTACATTCACACGCTTGAATATCACTCAGCAGTAAGTTCTATTGACAGGTGCAGCGACTGGGATGCATCTGAAATGCATTGTGCTAAGTAAAGGAAGTCAGTTCCTAAGGGTGTTTACTGTATGATTTCATTTATGAGATACTCTGGAAAGGGGCAATTACAGGCACAGAATCTAGATGAGCAGTTGCCAAGTCTAGGAGTGGGGGAAGGTCTGACATCACGTGGTGTCGGGGGTGTTCTTTGCGTGTTGGAATGGTTTTGCCTTTTGGTGGTGGTTATAAGAACCTATCCATGTGTTCTAAATCACAGGATTTACACCCCACAAAAGCGAATTTTGTCCATAAATTAAACAAAGTAAAGAGCAAAAGAAAACGAACAGTTAGGTTTGTACTTTGCAAGCTGAAAATGCCTGGCAAGTTCTTGATGCACCTGCCCTTCAGCCCACAGCGGTGGTCGGGCAGCTGTTTCCCCTTCTGCAGTGTGAACTGGTCAGAGTAGCTGTGGAGTAGAATCTGCAGGCACTGGGCGTTTTCAGTGCAGGTAGTTTCAGTGAAGAGGTACTTGCTTACTGCTGAGGGATGATTGTAGGGGAACATTCTGCTCACATCGAGTT
Source organism: Saccopteryx bilineata (assembly GCF_036850765.1). Classification (NCBI taxonomy): domain Eukaryota; kingdom Metazoa; phylum Chordata; class Mammalia; order Chiroptera; family Emballonuridae; genus Saccopteryx; species Saccopteryx bilineata. Next base: position 67,795,294 of record NC_089496.1, read on the forward strand.
GTACATCCAATACTTTAAAACAGGTGTTTTACAGGAAGAAGGTATGAAGTGAGCTTGTTGCCTGGGATCATAGTATAGGTAACTAGGGCACCTTGTTTCATAACAGGACTGCTTGCAGTTGGAAGTGAGGCTGTTTACAGGTGTTCCAGACCAATGCTTGTACAAAGAAGCCATGTAGGATTTAGGCTTAATCCTCATGCTAATTGTTTGGATGCAGTGCTTTTAAACATTTTTTTCCAGGTCAGTGACTCCTTTGCAAGTAGCTCAGATTTCTTCTACAGCAAAAATACATATAGGCCTGCAAAAATGTACGTATTTCGGGGGTTTATAGCCTCCTTGTGCCGCAGGAATGAACATGAAATTAAGAACTCCTGGTTTGGGTATCCCCCCCGGCTTAGAGTTGATATTGTAAACTGGGAAGAACATAGGCATTGAGGTTTGTTTGTTTGTGTCCTGGCTTCATGGCAAGAGTTCGTGCAGAATACTACTCCAGCAGTTTCTCTGTTGCTTCATGTTGGAAACGGAGGGAGATGTATTTGGGTGGTTTAGGCCAGTTAGCAAAGCTTTCGTTCTGACTAGACCAGGCCCAATATCCAGCAACCTTTCAGAGACAAAACTTGGAGCTCTGATGAGGGAGAGGAGCATGTCTTACGAAAGGGTACAATCTGATAACACTGCAGGGAAAGGCATTTCATAATGAGACTGTTTTTCTGCTGCTTTAACTTATTTCTAAACTTAATCCTCACTGTAAACACGAGCAAGAAGAGTTTGTCCATTTTGTTTCTTCCCAGTGTCCTTTAGTCTGAAGTTACATGAAGCAGCCTCTACACTGGACTTCTGCCTCAGTAATGCCTTAAATGCAAGTGAGGCTTCACCTGGGCGGAGGGTGGGCCGTGGCGTGAGGCTGTTCTCTCTGAGTTGCCGAGTCTCCCTTAGTTGTTTCGGCACCTTGGTGGTTAGTGAAAATGCTGAGTAAAGATGTGTTTTTCTCCTGAAAGAACCTGGTAGGTAGCAGTCAGCATACCTGTTGGCTGACAGGGTGGGCCCACTGAAGACTTGCTCTTACTTAGTCATGGAATTGTATAACTAAGTGAAAAGATCTTATCGTCTCTGGGGGTGGGAATTAAATTTGGGTGGAGAGAAGTTTTAAGAAAGACTGCTAAAAACAGCCTGTGCCTTCTCAGTTCTGTGTATCTGATGTTGGTTAATAGACTCTCCATAACCATTTCAGCTTCCACACCCCTTTCAAATTATTTGATAGCTTTTTTTTTTTAAATTACCAGTAAGTGAGAGGCAGGGAGGCAGTGAGACAGACTCCCTCATGTGCCCCCAACCAGATCTACCCGGCAAGCCCCTACAGGCTCCATTGCTCAGTAACCGAGCTATTTTAGCACCTGAGGGGAGGCCATGGAGCCATCTTCAGCACCGAGGGCCAGCTTGCTTGAACCAATAGAGCCATGGCTGCAGGAGGGAGGGGGAGAGAGAGAAGGGAGGAGGGTGGAGAAGCAGATGGGTGCTTCTCCTGTGTGCCCTGATCAGGAATCAAACCCAGGACTTCCATATGCCAGGGCCTCAATAGCTTTTCATGAAATTTTTTTTTAGCTACACTCACTAGCAATTTGTGTCTTTTTTCAGCTATCATAGCTGCTAAAAAAAAACAATAAAATATGAAAAGCCTGCTAAGGGATGTTTTTGTTCACAGAGATTATTATCTTGACTCCAAGACAAGCGATTTCTAGTAATGGCAGGATTTTAGCTCCCCAAGGTTTGTTGCTTGTCCAACTTTGATTCTGTCACAAGATTACAAGTGTTGTTTTTCCAAAGGCTCATTTCTCGCACCGGCCTTTTGTTCTCCATCCTCACTGTGGTGTGAGAGAGAGAGAGACAGAGAATTCCTGCTTTATGTGTGACTTCAGGTACATTTGGGAGGCAGAACAGAACGGTAGAAAGAGTTCTGGTTTGGAGTCTCATTAGAGATTCAAAAATCACTTATGAGCAGGGCCACTGGGTGGATCGATGTACGGAAAGTACATGTAGTCTATGACTGCCATAGTCACAGAACTTAGAGCGTTTTGCTTAGTCACAAAATCGGGACATGAAGAAGATGCAGCCATTGAGCATCTCATCTTGGCTGGATGCCCCCTGGGCAGGTTTGGGTGACTGTGTATGGGAGGTGTTTCCAGCATATGCGTGGACAGCAAGTGGGCTTTGGGCATTGTCTGCTACTTTCTCTGTGGGGTAAGAGTGGAGCTCCCTAGGGTTTTTTTTTCCAATTGAGTATGGTTAAGCAGGAAAACCAACCAGCCGGCATATGGCCTATGAAATAATATTACAGCATACAGGAAATAGAAGAGCATCCTGAGTGTTCAGATGGAAGGCTCTCTGGGTATAATTTTCTTTAAGAAACCAAAGAAAAATTTAGAAGAGATTTTTCCATTTGTCTTTTAAAAGATGGAAGAAGGCAGGCCTGTAATGAAATTAGAGAAGGAAGCAGCAAGGAGAAAAATGGGCTTAATAAGTATGTCAGTCAGGTTTCAGCCCGAGAGTCAGAACCAGTGGGAGGGAGGAGTGTGTATTGAGATTTATTACAGGGGATGGCTTGCACGATGGTGGGGGCTGGCTAAGCAGGCCCAGGGTCTGTAGGGGAAGAAGAGAAGGGCACGAGCAAGCCTGAACCCAGTGTGAGCCCGAGCTGCCATGCTCAGACGGCTCTGGGGAGGCCCTGGGCGGGGTGGACGTTCTCCAGCAGAGCTGCCTCCGCGGGCAGGCTTCTCCCTTTGGGGGGGGGGAGGCTACTCTCTCCTGGGGACACCTCAGGCCTGTGTTTAAAGCCTTCGACTGATTCAGGCCCACCCAGATTATCCAGGATAATCTTCCTTATTAAATCAGCTGATTAGGGGCTTTAATTACATCTGCAGAAGAGCCATCACAATGAGGTCAAAGACGGAAAGGGAGCTGCAGGGACATCCAGAATCCCATAATGTAATTAAATTTAGGCTGGGGACAAAGGACCCAATTGACATAGGAAATGCAGTTAGTGATCAGAGCAGCACAGCTGAGTAACTCTCAGAATAGAGGGAAAATACAAAGGCTCATCAGAGGAAAAAAATTAAACAAGAGACTCCGGAGAGAACAAGATTGAGCGTAAATTGTAGGCACCGTGGAGTTGAAAGGGATATGAAGGAATGAAAACAATGGAAGCTATAGTGGGTAAACATTTTTATTATTCAAGAAAAACATATGACAAGATGCTTTTTAAACCATAACATTAACTTGATTTTTTTTTTTTTAAACAGATAGAGACAGGGTAGAGTAATGGAAAGGGTGTATGGTTTTTAGGCTCAAGAGAAGAATTTTCAAGTCTTTTTGATTCTTGTTGTGGTCAAGTTGTTAAACTGTCTTCACCTGCAGAATGCGATAAGCAGACCTCATAGGGCTATTGTGAGAATGAAAAAAGTTAATGCACACTGCTTAGCAGGTCCTTACCATGTGTTCCTTTTCTTGTGACCTGTCGCTTGCGGAAAGGGGGCGACCTCCCAGTAGATGTGGTAGTCGCTGCCAAGGACCGGAGGCTGAGATTATCCGGGGAGGTATAGGTGCTGACATTGGGGTGCTAGCTCTGAGCAGCTGTGTGGTTGTTGGAACTCCGCTTCTAAGTGCTGAGCTGACTCAGAGCAAACACAGGATCCGAGGGGGTGGGGGTGGGGGTAGAGAAAACTGCTTTCGGGAAGTGTCACGTAGGAAGGCCAAGATTAACCGGTCTGAGACAGATCGCACAGCCTTCTGTGTTTGTTGAGGATGTCAGTGCTTGTGAACAACTTAAGGCACACCTCAGATGATGATATTTGATCATCTCTGAAGGGTCTTTTCCTTTTGTCTGGCCTTGTCATCTGCTCTGAGGTGTTGATTATTAAAATTTGTGTCTACTCATGCAATGGTTTCTTCTGGGCATTGATTTCTTTCTAGCCATGTGCGTCTGCTAAGCACCTTGTAAATCCTGAATTAGTCACTGTTTATAGTTCTATAGGAAAAATAAAAGTATGAAAGGTAGCTTTTGCTTCCAAGGCAACAGGAAGACCAAACCAACTCACATGTGACATTAGAAGACAGCACGGTTCAGTGTAAATCACAGATTCAAAGGTGCGTTTATTCTTACTGTGGTCTTCCCACACAGAAGCGTGAAGGACTTCAGGGTGAGGGGTCGACGTTGGGATCCAGGCGGTCTGAGAAGGCTCAGTGAAGAAGTTGAGACCTGAGGGAGGCTGTGGAGTAGGAGAGATGTTAGCTAAGGTGACAGACGGCAACCGCAGGGCATTCACGTGCCAGTCTCTGAGGGGTCCTCCGGGAGCTGAGCAGTGCCCAGCCTGCAGTGGCTTTCGCTCCTGCCATCTCGGCTGGGACACAAGAGCATGCCCGAGGGAGAGGGAGTGTCGCTAGTGAACCTGGAATGTAATTGGAAGCCCAGAAGAACAGAGAAGAGAGCAGGGGAAGAGCAGGTGCCTGGCATGAATGAGTTCCTGCCATAGCCAGCCATCAGAGTACCATTTCACCCACCCCTGCCTGTTTGTTACTGCAGCCCACTCTGGGGATAAGAAAGTGAAGCCCGGCCTGACCTGTGGTGGTGCAGTGGATAAAGCGTCGACCTGGAAGTGCTGAGGTCACTGGTTCGAAACCCTGGGCTTGCCTGGTCAAGGCACATATGGGAGTTGATGCTTCCAGCTCCTCCTCCCTTCTCTCTCTCTGTCTCTCCTCCCTCTCTCTGTCTCTCTGTCTCTCTCTCTCTCTCTCTGTCTCTCCCTCTCCTCTCTAAAATGAATAAATAAAAAAAGAAAAAAAAAGAAAAAAAAAAGAAAGTGAAGCCCGCAGAGGTAAATGGGTTCTGCCCGGTCCTGCAGCTGGTACATGCCACATTCCAACCCAGATTTGTCTGACTCCAGAGCCCTATTCTTCGCCACATTCAGAGTGACTGCTTATGGGAACCTCCACTGCAAGTGACATCAGCCCAACCACATGCTTTTCTTTCTGCAGTTATTAAGTATATTATAGCGTAGTCTTTCCCATTATGCCCGGAGATGCCCTTCTTTCTTTCGTTAAGCAAACAAACAAAAGAGTTGGTGGTGCCAGCAGGTTGATTTGCCCTTAATACGGGGGACTAAAGACTTGTGTGTACTTAACAAGCAGAACCTGTTTTTAGTGTTGAACTAGCCAACTCCTGTCTGGGTGTTATTATTATTTCTTTTTAATTAATTATACCCTTTATGATTATGACCCATTTGAGCCCTAAGCCCCAACACTCTTTCCTTTGCACCCCCTGTTGTGAGACTACATCTACTTTTTTTTTATGAGCACATATGTGGAAGTCACCCTTATGAATCCGCCTGTGACAATTTGTTGAACAAATGCATTAAGTCAGAATATAGACATAGCTCGATTCTCTTGTGGGACTTCCTCCTTTTAGACATTTTGCTTCTTATCCTTTTTTCTAGCTTTATTTTGTTTTTACTTGAGAGCTGCTTTTCCTCGGCCACAATAAAATTGTTCATGTCATATGTTGTGGCTTTCATTTTAGGATCTTAGGTACTCAGAGGCAGTGGTGTTTATCTAACTTGACTTTCTGTCCGTTTGCTTTTTGCTTTCACATTCTCCTCTTGCTGATTTTTGTTTTCTCCCCGCCTGCAGCTGGCGGCCCCCGGGAGACACTGATGCACTTTGCTGTGCGGCTGGGCCTGCTGAGGCTGACGTGGTTCCTGCTGCAGAAGCCAGGTGGCCGCGGGGCTCTCAGCGTCCACAACCAGGAAGGAGCAACGCCTGTGAGCCTGGCCCTGGACCGGGGTCACCACAAGCTGCATCAGCTTCTGACCGAGTAAGTGCTCCTTCTCCCAGGGCCCCGCCTCTCCCCTGAAGCCCCTCCTTGATTCACGGCGGTGCCACCCACTTGGCACCTCAGGCTGTGTTTGCCACTAATTGAAACCTCAACTCTGTGCCCTGCCTTCTGCTGGTAAGCCTGCTCCTGCTCCTGTCTCACTGAGAGTGACCCACGTAAGTCCCATCACCGATTTCTCTGTCTTCTGCTTCTCGCCTCTTCCTGTCACTGAGAACTCAGAGTACATCCTATCTATGGGGGAGCATTTCTTTACCACGTGTCACGTTTTCCCCCATTGAGTACAAGAGCAAACAGTTTCCCTGTGCCCTTCATTTTTTCTGGTATGTCTTCAAGTCTTGAAAGGGTTAATTTGAAATGAATACTTCATTTAATATAATAATTGCATGCAGAAAATATACTGAACTACTGAGGTTTGGTTTGAATGTCATTTCTGTGAATAAAATCAAGAGCACTGGGCTTTTCACGTGAGTAGCAGTAAAAAGCCAGTGAGTGTCCCGAGCGTGCAGCAGGAAGTCCTGTCTGCGTCCCTGGTTCAGCTGTTGTGCAGTCTGGTTCTTTAGCGTCTTCTGAAGGAAGGCTGCTAGTCAAAACATTTGAAGAATTCTTTTTTCTTGTGTAAATAGAGAAGTAAATGCATTATAGCAGGCAGCATTTTTCACTGGAATCTTTATAAAAGGCAGAAATTTCAAGTATAGCTTTTCCTATTTACTATACTATTGTTTTATGATTATTGTCATCTTTCTGCTACATAATCTGAAGAATAAACCTGCTTGGATCTATGTTATATAGCAATTGAGGGACCCTCGTAAATGAAGTCATTATACCCATATTCTCAGATGTTTTGCTCATGTAGGACTTAATTTAGTTGCAGTCGCTAGTTTACCATATTTAGCTGTGAGTGTGGGGTAGTCTGCAGAGGCCAAGAAGAGACCTCAGAATGTAACGCTACTTACTGTTAAATAAACAGATGTTTTGTTTTGTTTGTTTTTGTTTTACCTGCCAGCTTATAGCTCTCCCAGCTGAGCCAGACAGAAGGTTATTTGCAGAAAGCTTTCTCTTGGGTGCTGCAGATACTGTGACGGGAGGAGGGAGGAGCTTTCTCCTAGATGAGCCCCGGATACCTGAGCCCTCCTGTGACAGTATTCCAGGGAGCGATAGGCTCCATTCCTTCATGCTTCCCATCTGGTCAGGCATTGGGTTCCCTTTGCTGTGGGCCTCGTGGCCCTAGGAAGACAGGCCTTGTTCCAGGAGTTGAAACAATTAACTTAGTATTAACTGTTATGAGGTTCAAATGCAGTTCCTTCAACTGTGATCGCATAGCTCAGTTTTCGCTGGGAAGCAGAGTTGGTTAGGGATCGCCATCCAAATGGGGAAATGAAGTGATTACAACAGCTTCATTATATGCTTGTTGAGGGTGTCACAAGACTTATTGCAGCACAGCTTTAGGGAAACTAGAGTGTTTGTTCTTGGAGAAGAGGTTTTGGCTTGCTTCATAGTACCACCTCTGTTACATGTGGGAAAACCACTCATCTCCCTTGGAAGGGAAGTCAGTTAAGGGAAAGCCAGCCTCAGAAATCTCCGAACGGAGGCCTGCAGGAGGAGAGTGTGAGCACGGTGCTGTGGGTCTAGCCCTGAACGTGGATTCTTCTGACTCTTCTGGCTTCCTGTTCTGTAACCTAGAAAAAGTGCCCTGAGTCAGAAGTAGCGATTTAAAAGAGGTAAGGGGGTGACTTGACTAAATCCTTCAGTCTCTCTGTGACATTGGTAGACATTGCTGGAATTTCAGGTATAAAGAGCGGGCTGCTTTGATAAATAAGTGAAAGAATACTTGGAGAGGGTATAGCAGTAACTGTCAAAAATGTCCTGTTTTGTTGCCCTTGACTTAATTTTCCTGTCTTTTTAGGCCTGTATCATTTTTTTTCGCTCATTAAGGAGTTTTTTTCCAAAATCTTGAAGCATTTTTAGGCATCGTTTGGATGTCCCTACTTGCTGAGAGTTTGAAATTATTCCCAAGTGTAATAGATAACACTTATAAATAAAGTTAGCTTGGCTCTCTGACACCTGCTGTGATGTCGATGCCCCTGGGCTGATGGCACAGGGAATGCTAGATTGTTAAGATCATTAAGGGATCATTTACAATGCCGTCAGCCTTACAGAAGGTATTTTTCTTTCTTTTCTTTTTAATTAACCCTTTAAGTAGTACAAACGTTCATGTACATCCTCATGCCTCCACATGTATGTCTTTAACTTTGAGCTGGAGGTATGCGGGAATTGCATGAGATAACAAAAATTTTTTATTTTAAAAATGTGTAAGGCAACATTAAAAAAAGACATATATGTTCTTCTTGTTTCCATAAGTTGGTTATCAAACAAACATGATTTTAAGTTAATAAAACTGTAACTGTAACTAATTTTATTTTTTGAAAAAAAACCTCACTCCCTGGGGCTAGCGAGCATGAAATAAAAATAAACTCACCTCTTGAAGGGTTAAGTGAGAGGCGGAGGCAGAGAGATAGACTCCCACATGCGCTGGACTGGGATCCACCCAGCAATCCCCCTACAGAGTGATAGTCTGCCCATCTGAGGCTGCTGCTCTGTTGCTTGGCAACTGAGCTATGTTAACACCTAAGGCAAGGCCATTAAGCCATCCTCAGTGTCCAGGGCCAACTTGCTCAAACCATTCAAGCCATGGCTGCGGGAGGTGAAGAGAGCGAGATAGAGAGGGGGATAGTGGGGGAGAAACAGATGGTTGCTTCTCCTATGTGCCCTGATGGGGAATTGAACCTGGGACTTCCACATGCCTGGCCGGCAATCTGTTGCTGAGCCAACCGGCCAGGGCCAAAATTATTTTTTTAGAAGACTTTAACTGTAGAGTATTGACATAAAAGGGGTGAAATATTTCATTTGCTCAAAGAATGAGTGCAAAAAAATTTGTCCTCTTAATTATTTCATTTTCAGTTTCAGTTCAACAAATCTTTATAGAATGCCTGCAATGCATTGTTGGTACGTTATAGATATATTTCATTTCACCCTTGTGACAACCTTTCTGAAATAGGCATTATCTGTGTTGTACTGATGACATACAGAGGCTCAGAGAACTAAAGTAACTAGCTCATTCCGGACAAGTGTAGAGCTGCCGTTACATGCACATCTGTAGTGCTGGTGCCCGTATTCTTCCCTCTACAAAGATGTGAGAGAGAGAGAGACTCAGGAAGAGGCCACGGGGTACAGGGTGACTAGCCCTTAGTTAGGAAAGGGCCATATACATTCTTTTAGGCCTGGCCTCTACTTTCTTGAGTAAGACAAGGTTCTCAGTACCATAAGTTGATATTTCTTTTACCCATAATGTGGGTTTGAAAGTATTGTTGGTTATACTTAGGTTGTCTTTTTACATTTCATCCTCACGACAGCCTCATGAGTGCGTGGGATGGATGTTATCCATGTTTTGTAACTGAGGAAACTGATGCCAGAGAGGCGAAGTGAGTTGCCCAAAGTCATGAGGCTACAGAGTAAGTAACAGAACCAGGCTCAGCCTCTTAGATGCAGTTGAGATGATGCATGCGTGTATGCAGAGCACAGACCCAGCCTGGCAGACACTCGGCTGTCACTCCCTGTTATTGTACTGGGTGATGCCGGTCCCTTTCAGGAACTTGGTGTCTATAAGTTCTCACGTCCTTCTTTTGCCACATTTGAACTTAAAACCTGGGTTCTGGATCAGAGGATAGAGTGTACATATTTCACAGTGGAGCCACATGCTGGTGAGCAAGATGTTCTGTTAACATAGTGATTGCCCTTTCAGGGTGCTCTGCAAGTTCTTGACAAGTGGGTCGTCAGTAGCCCATTTGGTACAAAACAATTTTGGAGCCTTTGCTTCTGGTTGGAAGGGGAAAAAATGAAGTATATGTACAAACTTACCTTCAAAATAATAGGCAGGACTTTTTTTTTTTTTTACACTTTACGTTCATCTGGCCTAAGCCCTGTCTGTCCGTCTATCCATCCATCTGTCCATCATCTGTTCAGCCACCTGTTCATCTTGTTCTCCTTTTCCGCTGTGTGACCAGGTCTTTGTTTTGGTAAAACTAAGGTGGTAGAAGTGAGTGGAAACTAGAAAGAGGGGGAAGGGCATTTTGGTGACATGTTTGATGACATTGTCAGTCTTTTAACCAAACTAATTTGATTATGACAATTCATCGACCTGGTTTTCAGTGACTTTTTTTCTTCATTTTTTTGTGAATTGACCACTCAAGCATTTTTAAGAATTATGACATTTCATAGTTTTTCTTTTTCATATTTAAGTCATTCAAATAGTAATTTTAGGATTTCCCCACCTAGCAACATGCTGGAAAATTACAAAATGAAGTTTCTGAGGATAATTTTTGTATTTCTGTTAACAGTAACACTAGCTGTCATTTACTGTATTTGTGATAGGCATGTTGTGTGAATTTTTGTATATTTTAACCTCCCCCTACCAGGGGTCTTCAAACTTTTTCTAAAAACCGCCCACTTTTGCAGTGCTGGTCAACCTGGTCCCTACCATGCAACCAAACAGCGCTGTGATTGGCCCACCATGAAAGCTGGACCGCCCACTAGTGGGCGGTAGGGACCAGGTTGACCAGCACTGCAAAAGTGGGCAGTTTTTAGAAAAAGTTTGACGACCCCTGCTAGGGAGGGCATTGTATCCTCATTTCACCGGGGGAGGTAACGGAGCTGTAACTGGAGCCAGGCTGTAATCCCGGAGCCTGTGAGCTTTCACACTGCCTGGGACTTTCTCAGAACATGGATCAGAGTTGGAAGTGGGCTGGAGTAACAGGTCATTCCATATGTCTTGTGTTTCCATCTGTCCATTTCTTCTCTCCTTGCTCTATGCAGGCAGATGGCCCCAGCCTGTGACCATTTAGGCCTCAGTTTTTCTTCAAAGAGTTGTGAAACTACACAGCTTAGCCTATGACAACAAATTCTCTATAGCAATAGTATGTGGCTTTGAAAATGCTTCTAACTTCATTGTAGACCTTGCTGGGAGAAAACACGAACTTGGAATGTTTATATTTACCTGTGAGCAAATGAGGGATCAGTTGGCACTTTCGACCCTCAAAAGAATCACAAATCTTCGTAGCTTATTACACATTATTTTTATTTGGTCAATTTTGAAGTTTCCTTAAAGGTATACAAACCAGAAGAATGACTTGAAATTTTACCAGCATTTATTAATAGAAATAAAAATGACTCTTAAGCAAGGCAAAAAAATAGATATATTGAATAAACATTTTGGCTCAAATCAGTATGTGACCCGATCTGAATATTATCATCTTAGAATGAAGTTGTGTATGTTAAGAGTAAATGTGAAATACTAAAAATGCAATGAATCCTATATGTGTATTAAAATGCAATAGTTCTGTTTTAGAAGTTTGACCGTATATTGGAAGAACAAGAGCTTCTCAGCATCACCAGCTTCTACATTGCTCTTGAGTCCTTAAACAGTGTATTTGCTTCCTGCTGGCGCACCAGGGATAGCTCTATAGGGTATTTGCGGCACCTTGTTATTTTTTTTTTCTAACCCATTTCTTTATACCTTTAATTCTGGATTGAGAATTATTTATTAAAGTTATTATACATGGTTTTGGCCATTTTCCCCTTGTAAAATCTGCAGGTAGTGGTGTTGACATTCTGCTTTTAAATTTTTCTTTTAAGATGTGAACATACAGAGATGTGTTGTAGAATTGGGCTCCTGAAACCTGTATGCTTTTGCTAGCCAGTGTCACCCCAATAAAATCAATAAAAAAAGATGTGAATAATTTACAAATAGAATTTTTTATTAAAAGACATGTGGTGTAAATGAAAGATGTCTATCTGTATATATCTATATATATGTAATTTAAAAAATTATTCTATTTAACGACATTATGGACCTCAGATCAACAATTAACCGAGAATATGCTTGTAAGGTTATTAGAAACTTAGCATATCCTTTCTTTGGAGAGCTAGAAATGAAGAGTCATTGGAAATAAGGTGATTACTCAGCCTTACGTGAATAGGACATGTCTGTACCACTGTCCAGTCTTCTGGTCAGCCCCGCCTCACAGCTGGAACGCTAGCCCTTGAAGCACTAGGAAATTAAAGCCACATTTTCCTCTCAGATTTTTTTAGGAGTAAATAGTAGCGATATAAGGGTAGTTGCCTGATAGTTACCCCACAAGCAAGGTACTGTGCTTTTTAAAAACAATTTTATTTATTTTTTATGTATGTATTTTTTAATATTTTAATTCCATCCTTTGATTTTGAGTGAGAGAGAGAGAGAGAGAGAGACAAAGACGGGGGGGGGAGGGGCTGGAGCAGGAAGCATCAACTGGTACTAGTCGCTTCTTGTGTGTGCTTGACTGGACAAGCCCAGGAACTTGAACCCGCGACCTCAGCATTCCAGGTTGACACTTTATACACTGCGCCACCACAGGTCAGGCTTTCTTTTTTTGTCTCATACTCAGAAACTCCTTTTGTTCATTAGAAGAACTATACCAGTCCAATAGTATACTATATAGTAACAATTTGTCAAGCACTTTGGAGGGCCAGTGCTTTGCCAGCACTTTCACTTGTGTTCATTTAATCTCCCAGTAAACCTGGTATTCCCATTTCACAGATGAGGAAATTGAGCTTCAAAGAAATGTAAGTGGTTGCCCCCCTCATAACCCTCCCAAAAAAGGGAAGAGACTAAGAACATCTGTGCTAAAATTTTTAGTGAATTTGCATGTCCATAAATGCATAACTAGTCTAGCAATGAGGTTGCTACAAACTCCTGATAGTTGAGTAGCCTCCTGTTCATTTTGAGGTGGATTGGGGACCTCACCACCACCCTGACCTCACCATTTAGCCTCCCCTGGACCACTGTAAAGAAGTTGTAGTTGAGTTTTTCGGACTCCGTGAACTTTGGCACTGTTACAATGATGTGGTTTCGTGGATGATATTGGGCCCTCATATAAGGAACTAGGTGCTGCACTTCCTGTAAGAAGAACACTCAGCAAAACACGCCTTTGGGCAGGGCCACCTGGCCTTTGTTCTCCACTCTTAAAGCGGCAGTATAAAGCCTGGACCCAAGTAGGATGGGCTTGCGATATTCGTGGTGCCTGGGCAGCAGCAAGTGAGTACCTTCTGACGCCTTGTTGATCTTCCTTGGTATTGTCTGGCATTTGATCTTTCTGTTGTACGTCAACAAGATGTGTCTTTGAACCCCACTTCCTCTACCCAAAAATGACTAGTGTTGGTTTGACAGGGTTTTACAGTATATTAGTATCAAACCTGAACTTTTTTTGTCAGTTGCACATGCTGGACAAGGTAAAAAGCAGAGATTGATTGGTTATTGGTTGTTGCCTATCAGCTGGAACACTGAGAAGTTAGTTGGAATTCACTCTGGGCTTGCTTTGTGTTTTTCTATAGTTGAAAACTTGCTATGGATCCTATAAAATTTATGGTATTAGACTTACAGTTTGTATTATTTGAATGTGGTTCAAGTTTGAAACTGTTATAGGATAGTTATCACTGTGAAGTGGAAAATCTGGGTACAAATTCTGGCCTTTTCATGTACTAGCTGTGTACTTAGGCAAAGTGTCTTTTAAGCCTGTTTTCTCGTGTGAAAAATGGAAATACACTGATAAATGCTTCAAAGTTGTTGAGTGGAATAAATGTGGGTGATACACTTCTGGGACTATACTAAGAGTTAGTATTTTTAGTTTTATTATTTTGTTTTACATTCTCTTCATTAAGCTTTGTCCATACAGCTACATGGGCCGGAGCCACAGTGGCTAGCTGGCTGCTACCTCAGGATCTTTGCACTTACTGTATCCCTTTCCTGATAAATCTGTCCCCGTAACTCTTTTTGGTATAAATAGGGTTCTTCCACAGAGTCACAAGGAGAGCATTTCGGGGACCCACACATAGGAGGATGTGAGCAGTTGTGGTAAGGTTTATCGGAGCAAGAACAAAGTGCGCCCCACCCCCCATGTTTTCTCCATGACGAGGTGGCTGAGCTCTGGCCCACTGCGGGAGAAGTGTAGTTTCGGGGGCCTCAAGCGCAGGAGGACCAGTTCCCGGAGATGCTGTGCCATTTGCCGGCGTTGGCATCTGAGGCTCTAGTGGTCTAGCTGAGCCTATGTCCCCTGTCCGGCCACAGCTGGCGCTATGCTTGGGCCGCACCCTGGCCCGCGGCAAGAAAGTGCGCAACACCAACCGCGGGCCCTTGTCCAGCTTTCCGTAATTCCTTGGGCTTGGCAAGAGGAAGCTTTCTTTCAAACCAACCAATCTCTTTCCTGGCTCCTGGCTGGCGTGTGCTGGGCCCTCCCCACCCAGTCCCTTTTCTGGATCTGGGGGGCTCCGTGTCCCTTATCGTCTCCGATCTCTTCCCCATATTTTCCCCGTCAGACTCCGCCCCTTTCTGGGCGCCATTTTGGGTCCTACTGCGCCTGTGCCCAGCGAAGGAATTTTCCCTTTTCTGGTTCTCCCATCCCTCAGGAGTCTATGGGAAGGGGCTGGTTGTTCGCCGGGAAGATTGGAACGCCGATCATCCAGCCTGTCCGGGGATTAAGGCCCCTTTGGTGGAGGTGGAGGATCTGGCTCTCCTTCCACACTTAGGTTTAGGTGTACGTAGCCAGTTTTGTTCATATGTGACTAGCTGACAGCCTCCTGTGGTAACTCCACAGGCTGGCTCTTCCGCGTGCCTCGAGCGGGTGTCACGTGTCCTCAGATTTCCCTGACCACCTATCTGGAGAAGCCACACCACTCCAAGGAGTTTTCTGCCGTAAGCACCAGATTTTCTTTGTGTTTTCCAACCGTCAATCCGCGGAGCGGTCATGGTTTGCTCTAGATCTCGTGCGAGTCCGTGAACCAGTTAACCACCCTGATGCACAAAGATTAACGATCCCAAGTCCCACCCATCAGCGCGAAATTTCTGGTGGAGCCGCACGGGTCTGCGGACCAACTGTTGAAAACACTGCTTTAAAGTACTACCTCTGCCCCACGGGTGCTGGCGCAGTGGAGGGAGCAGTGACCTGGAATGCAGGGTTGCAAGTTTGGGTTCGAAATCCGCGTTTGCAAGAAGCAACTACCAGTTGATGTTTGCCACTCCTCCCTCGCCCACTTTTCTCTCTCTCCCTCGTCTCTCTAATATTATTTTTTTTTTTAAAAAACCCTAACGTACTTATCTTTACTTGCAATTGTACTCCACTATAATAAGCTCCATTGTAGTAGGTACCTTGGCTGTCTTATTTATTTGATGTATTTCTAGCACCTAGGCGCATAGTAGATAACTGCACGCGTATTTGTTGAATGTTTGGATGAATAAATTTATAATATATAATATATAATATTGTGTAAATGGGGTATTTTAAGATATCTTGAAATATGAACTTAATTATACCAACTATACATTTATTTTTTCCAAGTGAGAGGAGGGGAGGCAGACAGACAGACTCCTGCATATGCCCGACCGAGATCCACCCGGCATGCCCACCAGGGGGCGATGCTCCGCGGTAATAGGAGTCATTCTAGCGCCTGAAGCAGAGGCTGTGAAGCCATCCTAAGCGCCCGGACCAACTTTGCTCCAGTGAAGCCTTGGCTGCGGGAGGGGGAGACAGAGAGAGAGAGAGAGAGAGAGAGAGAGAGAGATAGAGAGAGAGAGGAGGAAAAAAAAGAGAGAGAGAGAGAGAGAAAACAGAGAGGAGGAAGGGTGGAGAAGCAGATGGGCGCTTTTCCTGTGTGCCCTGGTTGGGAATTGAACTCGGGACATCCACACCACTGAGCCAACTGGCCAGGGCCAAAATGCATTTTTAATACCATGACATACTATCTGTAATGTTATTTTTTCAATGGCCTTTGGAGATATTTTTTGATAAGTTAAAAATACCTATGTGAACATTTAAAAACAAGTATTCATATAGAGCTTAGTCAATTTTTATATACTGAGAAATAGTATTTTGTATTGTGGAATATTTTGCTTTATAATAGTATTTTGCTTTATGGAAGACAGTTCCCTCCTATTTCATAGAATTTAGATTTGCATTTTAAGCTTATATAATGTAAGTTAAGATTCCCTGTTTACTTAGGCTATAATTCTTTTGGAGACTGACCAAGCAGTGGTTAGAACTTCGGCCTGGGGTGCTGAGGACCCAAGTTGGGAACCCTGAGCTCACTGGCTTGAGTGTGGAATCATAGACATAACCCCATAGTCATTGTCTTGAAGCCCAAGGTTGCTGGATTGAGCAAGAGGTCACACTGGCTTGGCTGGAGGGCCCCCCACTCCCGTCTAGGCACATGAGAAAGCAATCAACAACTATGAGTTGATGCTTCTCATCTCTCTCCCTTCCTCTCTCTTAAAAAGAAAAATCTTCTGGAGTCTTTTCTGCAGACCTTTTTATTGAATATGTGCTAACATGAAAATGATTTTAGTGCTTAAGATACAAGTGTTCAGTAGACTACCTCTGAGTACGTTTTAAAAAATGTAAAGAAAGAAACATTTTGTTTTTAGCATTTCTTTAAGCTCATTAATCCACATAAGTTACTGCGCTAAATTGCTTGGCCCTCCTTCAGCCCTTAGTTGTACGAAACCTTGGTTGGTTTGCCTAAACTTTGTTCTTTATCTATATGTCGAATATTGGGCTTATTACTTAGAAGATTAAAAATGATATTTATTATGAAAGTGCACTGAATAGATACTGCTTTATAGCATATTATTTTAATTACGTGTTATGATTGTTTCCCATTTTTCACATTTGAGTCAGGGAAATCATGTCAGTAAGTTACTGCTGCCCTATTGATGTTGAGGTTTTAGTCATTCTCCATAGGCAGGTGGGGAAGGAGCTAGTCCAGAGCAGGTGAAAAACTGTAGGCATCAGGGATAATTACTGAATCAGGTACCTGGGGAGGGCAGGAAGAAACAGAGCCGACCTACCATTTAGAATAGGCAGCCTTGAATTTAGGAGGAATAGGCAGAGGCATCATTTAGTGTATGACGACTGTTTTAGCTCCCATTAGATGGCCCCAAGCTTCTCATTAAGAAGGGAGGAAAGGTCACCTGAGAATGAAGGAGACAGGGTTGAGGTCTCCTGCAGATGAGAGTGGTGTGAAGAGAGTGTGTGAGAGAACAGTTGCAATGAATTGTCTTCAGTCTCGAGACAGGCTAGGAAGCAACCTAAGTCTACAGGGACAGTGAGCTGGGAGACTGAAGGTTAGCCCTTGGAGATAATTGTGGCAACAAAAGCATATTCCTCTGGAAGGAGAGCACGGCAGAGAGAGATGGGAAATAGGTTGTGGTTACAGAAGGGAATTTCCCAAGGTTTCTATATTAGAAAGGAAAATGTTTATGCCCTGGTCAGATAGTTCAGTTGGTTAGAGCATCGTCCTGAAGCACAGAGGTTGCCGGTTCTATCCCTGGTCAGGGCACATACAGGAGCAGATCCATGTTTCTCTCTCTCATCTCTCCCCTTCTTCTCTCTTTAAAATCAATACAGTAAATGGTAAAAAAAAAAAGGGGGGGGGAGGAAAGGAAAAGGTTTGAGAATTCCTAGTGGCAAGTTGGTAGAAAACTAATTTTACTGGGAATGAACTTTATCACTTTCAATTAATTGTTTCTGCCTTGACAGACAGCCCAGTCTGAGCTTGTATTTGGTTCACACCGTAGGGTGGCATGTAAATCAGGTTTGTTTGGGGTTTTTTTTGTATTTTTCTGAAACTGGAAACGGGGAGAGACAGTCAGACTCCTGCATGCGCCCGACCGGGATCCACCCGGCACGCCCACCAGGGGGCGATGCTATGCCCCTCCGGGGCGTCGCTGTGCCACGACCAGAGCCACTCTAGCGCCTGGGGCAGAGGCCAAGGAGCCATCCCCAGCGCCCGGGCCATCTTTGCTCCAATGGAGCCTTGGCTACGGGAGGGGAAGAGAGAGACAGAGAGGAAGGAGGGGGGGGGGTGGAGAAGCAGATGGGCGCTTCTCCTATGTGCCCTGGCCGGGAATCAAACCCGGGTCCCCCGCACGCCAGGCCGACACTCTACCGCTGAGCCAACCGGCCAGGGCCGTAAATCAGGTTTTGCTGTCAAAGGCCTTTTTGTATTTGAGTATGGCTATATGTGCTGATCTAAGTAACACACATGTGCCAGTAATGTGTGTCAGACAAGTAAGCAGTTAGTGACAATGTCAAACCAAGCTTCAAAGTTGAATTTTTGGAGAAGTTGCCACCCCCACATATGGTATAGCTGATTGACTTTTTAACTGAGTCATTCAGTTGAACTTTTAAGTGACTATCTTTCTGGTACTTTTCTACTTGAGGTCACTTTACTCAGAATAGAGCAGCTTGGTAAATACATAGAACATTTAGCATATCGTACACTAAGTTCATTTCAAGCAGCTGTCGGAGAGTCGCTCTTGAGTATGAATGAACACAGCAGTCATTTTGTTTGGGAGCAACCTTGCTTGTTACTTTCAGCCTGTGTGTGGTTTCAGTTTATGACAGTTTTCCCACTAGAACATATGTTTAGCTTTCAAATTCTACTTATTCTCTGGTGAATTGTTAATGACAGACAGGTGTGACTTAGTAGCCAAAACACCGGAAAGAGAGTTGAAGTAATATTTCCAACTCATATTTGTCAGTGGGTAACAAGTCTATTATTTATTAATTCTGTACTTTCTTCCACTTTAAAATATACTAATGATCTCAAACATGACCTGTTTCCTTCTCCAGAATCTCTGGCATACTTTACCAATCTACTGGTTACGTATAACCACAAAGAGATTTCATGTTTTGAGGCCTATATCAGAAATGCTTTTGTACATATGTGTGCCTTTGTCTGCTTTATTTGTATATGAGTTATGTTTATAATGATATAAGCTCAAGAAAACCTACTCCTTTTTTAAATTTTTATTTTTTTATTTTTTTTATTTTATTTATTCATTTTAGAGAGGAAAGAGAGAGGGAGAGAGAGACAGGGGGGAGGAGCTGGAAGCATCAACTCCCATATGTGCCTTGACCAGGCAAGCCCAGGGTTTCGAACCGGCGACCTCAGCATTTCCAGGTCGACGCTTTATCCACTGCGCCACCACAGGTCAGGCCAACCTACTCCTTTTTTAATTGAGAGCAGAGGAGGCAGAGAGACAGACTCTGCATGTGCCCTGACCCACGCCCCCCGTGGGGCGATGCTCTACCCATCTGGAACATTGCTCTGTTGCTCAGCATCCGAGCTATTTTTAGTGCTTGAGGCAGAGGTCAGGGTGCCATCCTCAGCGTCTGGGGCCAGCTTGCTGGAATCAATTGAGCCATGGGTGTGGGAGGAGAGAAAAGAGAGGGGGGAAAGAACGGAAAGGGGTGGAGAAGCACATGGTTGCTTCTCCTGTGCCCTGACTGGGAATTGAACCTGGGACATCCACATGTTGGGCAAATGCTCAACCACTGAACCAACCAGCCAGGGCCAAAGTTCTATCTTTCAATGAAAAAAAAAGTAACTTGAAATTCTTAGAACTAAGTGCTTTATTCAAAGTAGAATCTGATCATTATATTGACAAGTATTACATGATAGGGCATTGTGTACTGCTCACAAAAATTAGGAGCTTCCCCCCCCCAAAGCTGGAAACGGGGATAGACAGACAGACTCCCGCATGCGCCCGACTGGGATCCACTGGCACGCACACCAGGGGGCGACGCTCTGCCCACCAGGGGGCGATGCTCTGCCCCTCCTGGGCGTCGCTCTGTCGCGACCAGAGCCACTCTAGCACCTGGGGCAGAGGCCAAGGAGCCATCCCCAGCGCTCGGGCCATCTTTGCTCCAATGGAGCCTCGGCTGCGGGAGGGGAAGAGAGAGACAGAGAGGAAGGAGAGGGGGAGGGGTGGAGAAGCAGATGGGCGCTTCTCCTATGTGCCCTGGCCGGGAATCGAACCCGGGACTTCTGGATGCCAGGCCGACGCTCTACCACTGAGCCAACCGGCCAGGGCCAATTAGGAGATATTTTATCGCTTCGTATTCATTTTGAACTGTCCTCTAATTTTTTTTTAAATTTTTTATTTATTAATTTTAGAGAGGAGAGAGAAAGGGAGAGAGAGAGACAGAGAGGGGGAGAGAGACAGAGAGAGAAGGTGGGGAGGAGCAGGAAGCATCAACTCCCATATGTGCCTTGACCAGGCAAGCCCAGGGTTTTGAACCGGCGACCTCAGCATTTCCAGGTCGACACTCTATCCACTGCGCCACCACAGGTCAGGCATGTCCTCTAACTTTTGTGAGCAGTATAGTAGTTTCTATGTAATGACTTGGAGACTTTTTTGGTTTTTTTTGGTTTTTTACAGAGACAGAGAGTGAATCAGAGAGGGATAGACAGGGACAGGCAGGAACGGAGAGAGATGAGAAGCATCAATCACTAGTTTTTCATTGCGTGTTTGCAACACCTTAGTTGTTCATTGATTGCTTTCTCATATGTGCCTTGGCCACAGGCCTTCAGCAGACCAAGTAACCCCTTGCTGGAGCCAGCGACCTTGGGTTCAAGCTGGTGGGCTTTTACTCAAACCAGATGAGCTCGTGCTCAAGCTGACGACCTCGGGTCTCGAACCTGGGTCCTCTGCATCCCAGTCCGACACTCTATCCACTGCGTCACCGCCTAGTCAGGGACTTGGAGACTTTTTAAAGGTGCTTCTTCCACTTACTGTTAACAAAAGTCGGAGTGCCCTTGCCTTGCATGGGTGTAGTGATTTCTCTTCCCAGTATAATGGATTGCAATTAGTGTATGGTGTAACCCATTTTAAGAGAAACACTTAATAAGCCTTCTATTGAAAAGCAGGCTGGAGCCATCCTCCTTTCATTTCCTTATTATTTGGTTGTTAGCATAATATTAACTATTTTAAGATCCCAGACTTCTTTTTATCTTGATCAAAATGACATCCTGAGGGAGGAATCCTATAGTTTTTAGTCACCTCATTTGTGGTCTCATGTGAGGAGGATGGAACAGTTATATGCCTGAATCATTGGGGAGCTGTCCAAACTAGGTTTCTCCTACAGAGCCTCAAAGAGCAAACAGGTTAGCGCTTTTACATAAGACTTAGTAGCTTGAACTGTGCTTGGGAGGCAAGAGGTGTTTGTATTAACCGGAAATTGCTGATTGCTTGCTTGCTTGCTTACAGGGAGAATGCTGGAGAACCAGATTCCTGGAGCAGTTTATCCTATGAAATCCCATGTGGAGACTGCTCTGTGAGACATCACCGAGAGCTGGACGTCTATACATTAACCTCAGACTCCCAGTCACATCATGAACCTTCCCTTCCTGCGGACAGTTGCACTGGACATATTTTTAAACTGATGAACATCCAGCAGCAGCTAATGGTAAGGAAGGACATTTCCATTTTTGGGCTTTTGTGCATTTACTCCTTCCCCCAGTGAACCTTGCTATAATTAAAACATGAAAATGCTTCCCTCAAAGATTGCAAAACCTGTACGTAAAGCAGTGTTAGCAATATTCAGTGTTACCACTTAGAGATGCAGAACTAGCATTGGGGTTGTAGCAATCGGGGGCTGAGAAAATTTGTCATTAGAGTCTGCCAGGTTTTTGAAATAATGAAAGAGCCTGATCAGGCAGTGGTGCAGTGGATAGAATGTCGGACTGGGATGTGGAGGACCCAGGTTCAAAACCCCGAGGTTGCCGGCTTGAGCGTGGGCTCAGCAGCGTGGGGTCACCAGTTTAAGAGCAGGGTCGCTGGCTTGAGCATGGAATTATAGACATGACCCCATGGTCATTGGCTTGAGCCCAAAAGTCGCTGGCTTGAAGCCCAAGGTTGCCGGCTTGAGCAAGGGGTCACTCGCTCTGCTGTAGTCCCCGGTCGAGGCACATATGAGAAAACAGTCAATGAACAACTAAAGTGCTACAATGAAGAATTGATGCTTCTCATCTTTCTCCCTTCCTATCTCTTATCTGTCCTTCTCTCTGTCTCTCTCTCTTAAAAAAAAGAAAAAAGAGACAATGAGAGATATTGTGTCTATAGACACATTGTAGATACAGAAATATGTAACAACCAGAACTAAGTTTTCCTGGCAGGAGAGGATACATTTGTTGGTTTAATTTTATAAAACTAAATGAGCAGAGTAGCTTTTGATACTTTTGCTAAAGAACAGGAACCAGATTACGCAGAAAAAAGCCTTTTCACAACTATTTCAATGAGTTATATGATAGGGCTACTATATTTAAATCGATAGTTGTATGATAAAAAAGATCACTAAAAAAATAAAGATTGTATAATCCACTCAAAAACTTCAAGATGAAGTTGTTGCCAGACATAAAAACATTAAGACTCCCTGGTTGCATCTGTTATGGACAATACAAGCGTCATATGGGTGCATCTCTTGGCCATAACATCTGAAAGGCTAAGTTTAGATCATTTTTCCACCCAGTTTATTTCAGAGATGATTTGATTTGGAAAAAGCTTGATGATAATTTCATTTAAGGTCGTCTAGGGTCAGTTCAATGCCAGAGGCTTCTTTGGAAGCAGGCATTGTATCTGAGACCAGCTGGCCGACACCCTTCATGGTGGGGTTGTGTGGTGAGCTAGCCTCTGCCCTTCTGAACCACATTTGTTCCAGAACAGGTGTCATTTTATTTTCTTTTCCTGTAGATTTTTTCTTCCTAAGTGGAGTGTAGTCCAATTGAAAACACCAGTTCAAAGCTACCAGCAACGTATGGGAATAGTTGACAAAAAAAATCATGAGAAATTAAAACTGTCAGAGGATGCGGGTGTTAGGAGCGTCTAACATTTTTCAAGCAGCACCACTTGTTTCTCCAAATCTCTTATCTATTAATGTTCACCTTTTTTTTTTTAATTTAATGAACTGCTTTTGTAATTGTTGGGAAACTTATACACTCAACAGGAACCAGAATCAAGCTAATTTCGAGTATGCTTAAGGAGCATAGCACAGAAGTTGTAATGGAAATCCATTTTTACTGCGGTCTTTTATTGGAAGGACTTTAGTGAGCATAACACATTTTCCACTTGCGTGTGTAAACTTTACAGTAGACCCCGTGAGCCGGCAGAAGTGGTCTGAGGGTGGAGTGATGTAGGCTCAGTCTGGTTCCTGAGCGAGCAAGTGAACGGGAGGACAGTGGACCATAGGTGTGCACGGAGTTACTGCAGTAGGTCAGATAATGAGTAAAGAGCAAACCAGGCATTTTAAGACCAATTTTTAGGGACTGAACAAATAGGATTATTATAAAAATCCCTGAAATTATGATACAGAGGCGAACTCACCCTAAAGATCATCTGCATTTGTTTTTCTACATTTTTCCTAAGCCTTGTCTACATGTCTATGTTGATTTTTGGCGTCATTATAACCTTAGATTAACTAGGGTTTTAAGTTTTTTCTACATCTTGTTATAATTATTTTTCTCTGAGTTTACTTTGGTCTTCATTGTTAAAGCATTTTCCATCAGTTTGATCAACCATGATTCTTTTAACCATTACCATGCAGTGGTTTTATCTCTTTACGTTCTAAAAAGTACATTAAAGTGCAAAAACTATTTTTTATTTTTTATTATTATTATTTTTTTCCCTGAAGCTGGAAACGGGGAAAGACAGTCAGACAGACTCCCACATGCGCCCAACCAGGATCCACCTGGCATGCCCACCAGGGGCGATGCTCTGCCCACCAGGGGGCGACGCTCTGCCCCTCCGGGGAGTCGCTCTGCTGTGACCAGAGCCACTCTAGCACCTGGGGCAGAGGCCAAGCAACCATCCCCAGCGCCCAGGCCATCTTTGCTCCAATGGAGCCTTGGCTGCGGGAGGGGAAGAGAGAGACAGAGAGGAAGGAGTGGGGGGTGGCGAAGCAAATGGGCGCTTCTCCTATGTGCCCTGGCCGGGAATCGAACCCGGGTCCCCTGCACGCCAGGCCGACACTCTACCGCAGAGCCAACCGGCCAGGGCCAAAAACTATTTTTTAAATGACCTATAATATTCTCAAGCCATGGAACCATCTGAAAATAATCAAGAATTAGGTATTACTAGTTGGCTATTATTTATTGAATATTTAGTAGGATCAGACAGCAGAGGAACTGCTGTTATCAAAAAGTAAAGAATAGCCTGACCAGGTGGTGGTTCAGTAGATAGAACGTCAGACTGGGATATGGAGGACCCAGGTTCAAAACCCTGAGGTTGCCAGTTTGAGTGCAGGCTCATCTGGTTTGAGCAAGGCTCACCAGCTTGAGCCTAAGGTTGCTGGCTTGAGCAAGGGGTCACTTAGTTGGCTGTAGCCCCTCCAGTAAAGGCACATATGAGAACACAATCAATGAAAAGTAAAGACTATCTAGCATGCCACTGTTCTTGAAATTATGACCTGTAACTAAAATTGCTGGGTTAGATTGAGTGGAGCATATTTTGGGGGTTAAAGAACTAGAACTCAGTAAGAATTTCGAGCACGCCTGACCAGGTGGTGTTGCAGTGGATAGAGCATCAGACTTGGATGCCAAGGATCCGGGTTCGAGACCCCAAGGTCGCCAGCTTGAGCACGGGCTCATCTGGCTTGAACAAAAAGCTCACCAAGATCGCTGGCTCAAGCAAGGGGTTACTTTGTCTGCTGAAGGCCCGTGATCAAGGCACATATGAGCAAGCAATCAATGAACAACTAAGGTGTCACAATGAAAAACTGATGATTGATGCTTCTCATCTCTATCCGTTCTTGTCTGTCTGTCCCTATCTATCCTTCTCTCTTTCTCTCTGTCTCTGTTAAAAAAAAAAAAAAAGAATTTAGAGCACAAGAACTTCTACCTGTGTCTTGTGATGAAAGAACATTTCCCCAGCTGTGTAGGATTTGTTTTCATTGGTCCACACAAAGTGGGGTGGAATCAGCCTCTGCCCCTCGTTTGAAGATAGTCACGGCTTTTTACAAAGAAGGTTTTTGTGTATTTGTTTGTTTGTTTTATTCAGTGAGAGGAGGGGAGGCAGAGAGACAGACCCCCTACTTGCTCCCTGACTGGGATTCACCCAGCAAGCCCACTAGGGGGTGATGCTCTGCCCAGCTGGAGCATTGCTCTGTTGCTCAGCTACCTAGCTCTTCTTAATGCCTGAGGCGAAGGCTATGGAGCCATCGTCAGTGCCCGGGGCCAACTGCTCCAATCGTGTCATGGCTGCAGGAAGGGAAGAGAGAGAGAGAGAAGAGAGAGAGAGAGAGAGGAGAGGAGAGGAGAGGAGAGGAGAGGAGAGGAGAGGAGAGGAGAGGAGAGAGAGAAGCAAGAGATAGGAGAGAGAGAAGCAAGAGATAGAAGGGTGGAGAAGCAGATGGGCACTTCTGTGTGCCCTGACCAGGAATTGAACCCAGGACATCCACACACTGAGCTGACACTCTACCACTAAACCAACCAGCCAGGGCCTTAATTAAGTTTATAATATAGAGAATAGTCATCTTATACATTCTTGACCATTCCAGCAGATACGATAACTGATAGCAGGAACAAGAGCAAAGCTATTTGTATTTTATTTAGATAAGCTTATCATGGGAGCTTAGAAGGGCTGGAATGGTAGCGTGTTCTCTCCAACAGAATTTTGGTTTATAGATGTTAGGAGCTTTTTTCCCATGAATAGTTTTTTTTAAAAAAAATATCTTTCATTTCCTTTTAGAAAACAAATCTCAAGCAGATGGACAGTCTTACGCCCTCAGTGGTGACAGCGCAGGATCCTTCAGGCCTGCTCCCCGCCCAAGATACAGATGACGCCCTTCTTCCCTGTGCCTCCATGTCCACGGAAGGCCAGCAGCTTTCCTCTTCTCCTGTGCAGACAGGGAGCTCTCCGTGCCCCCCAGGGAGCACTGTCGGGCAGATTGAACAGTCCCCGGATGTACCCAGTGTGGGTAAGGAAGGGAGAGCAGGCCGTTCCTGCAGGAAGGAGAATGAAGGCGTGGAGAGAAAAGAGGAAGAGGCGGAGCCAGCCCCTACTGTGGACTCTAAAACTGTGTCTGATCCCGACAGCTGCCTTCAGAGCACGTCTGAAGGAGGCCGGGGGACAGAAGACTTTGCAGCTGGGGAAATCAGAAGTGGAGAAACCGGAACAGAAGCTGCAGTGGCCACAGCCCAAGGGTCTCTGAACAGTGGAGATGATGCCTTGCCAGGGGGCGCGGGCACGCGGTCAGGCACGGCCCAGCGCGTCTCTGGAGGGGAGAGGCCAGTCAGTTCCGCAGTGGACGCCAGTGTCCCCGAGACTGTAGGGCTCACGGAGCGTGGGTTTGTCAACCCAGATGCCGCCACCCAGAAGAAGGTGCTCGAAGTAGGGGAAAGTACAAAGGAAAGATTTGAGAACCCGAACGTCAGCACAGTTGGAGCCTCTGATGGGAAAGGCACAAAAAAACCTGTGGATAAAGCCATTGTTCCAAACTGTATTTCTGCCACCAGGTCCCTGGATGGGGACAAACCTGCTGAGTCTTTACCTGCATTGAGTAATGGAGAAACTTCTCCTGAAAACACTGCGGAAACTGAAACTTCAAGACGTTGTGGAGGGAGTGCTGGCCCTGCAGTAGGTCCGAACCCTCTCGTCACCCCAGCTGCTGCAGATGACAAGATTCTGAATGGCTTTGAGCCAGACACTCCCTTAGCAAACACACGTGGGGCAGTGTCGCGCTCTGATTTTACCCTCCCCGGGCCACGCAAAGATGTTATGCCAAACCAGACACCAGAAATGAATTCATCTCAGGTTCAGAGTCAGAATGGCAAACCCCTGGACGGCTCTACAACTGGAGACTGCAGACGTCATGCTGCCCCTGCCTGTCAGCAGAGCACAGTGACGTCTGGTGGCGTGTTAGCTGCAAAGCACCGTGATGACACACTTACCCAGCCTGAACTCAGCACTGCAAGGCCACCCGACACACAGGACCCACCCACTGCCGTCTGCTCGGACCCTGTGAGAGACGTCCAGGACGATGTGGGTGTTTGCCCTCTCGAAGTTTCAAATAAGGAGGGCCAAGTGAGACGTTTGAGCTTGGGAACCTGTTTAACAAATACACTTGAGGTGGTTCCACACCCACATGCCCTCTCCAAAGCACAGGAAGACCCGATGCTGGGCCCGGCAGCGGCCCCATCGGGCAGGACTTTCTCTCTGGCAGGCAGTCCAGGCAGTGAATCAGTAACCAGAGATGACGCACTTTCTCTTGTCCCCTCCCAGAAAGAAGAGGGAACAGCAACTCCTGAACCACGTCCTGCAACAGATCGTGGAGATGGGAGAGATTTGAGTGACCCGGATAAGCAGTCACTAGAAGACAGAGCAGCAGGCCCAGCCACGGGCTCCGCTGGTCCGGACCCTCGGCCCAGTATGGGGAATACCAGCCCTGTAGGACTTTCTGGGGAGCAAGAAGGGCCCTGCCTCTCAGCGGCCCCTGAAGTTATGAATGTCGAGGGAGACACGGACTCTTCCCTGCTCCCTGTAGGTCAGGCCCCTTCGGCCTCTGATTCCAATTTGGCTGAAGAAGGGAAAAATCCGGTGGTTCCTGAAAGCTCCGCAGCACAGGGACAAGATGACAAGTTTAAAGCAGTGACCTGTTCCTGTGTTAAGGAAGACACTTCAGGAATGTTGCAGGAAGAGCAGAGAACAGACCCTCCTGGGCAGGAGTTCCCAGGAGTCCACAGAGAACCCAGCTCAGCCGCCTGGGCTGAGGACAAAGCACTTGAACACGGTAACTCATGGGGCACACCCTCGGCCTGCCCGAGCGCAGAAACTAAACACAACAAGGAAGTGGCCCCACCAGTCTCGCTGCCGAGCGAAGGTGGGGCTGCCCAGAGCCTGGTGCCGCCGGGAGCAGGCCCGGCTGCTGACGCGAGCCAGGAAGCCCCGGGCGCAGAGCAGCGCGGCTTCCCTCTGCCACCAGGTCTGTCGCCAGATGGGTCGGAGGCTCTCAGTCACAATGGATCTTTTGCTCTGGCTGTTGGAGTGAAACACACTCAGACCCAGGAGAATATCACTGCTTGTGGGGCGGGTGGAAACATGGCGTTGGATGTTACGGTGGTTAATGGAACTGTCGAAGCCAGAGGGAAGGGGCCATCCCTCAATGCCCAGGACCTCCTGGCTCCAGAAGCCTTGCTGAGCCAGGAGGAGAATGGGATCCAGGCTTTGTCGGAAGCTGTATGGGGCCAGGGTGCGGCCGGCCTGCAGGCCGCTGCGCCCCCCGAGGAGGTGGCTCTCGGCTGCGAGAAAGGGAAGCTGGAGGGGGCTGACCTCAGCGCTCGCATGGGCGACAGTGAGGAGGCGCAGATGAAGGACGACGCACCTCACGTCCTCCCCACAGAGACAGAGCTCTCGGTCAGTGATGGCAAGGCCCCGAGCAGGGCCAGGGACGCTCCCCCTGAGCTGCATGCCGTGTCCGCCAAGGCTGGGCGTCCGCCCAAGAGGGCAGACTTGATCGAGGAGGTGGCGAGCCGAATTGTGGACGCCGTCATCGAACGAGTCAAGGCCTCGGGGGCCCTGCTCTCCGAGGGGGACAGCAGTCACGTGTCACTGCCGGGCCCTTCTGAGTCGGATCCGGGCACTGGTCTGCTGGAGAGCACTCCTGCGGGGACAGTGGTCACTCCCCTGTCTGGGGAGGCCCCACCGATGGGCAGTGTTCCAGAAGGAGCCCCTGGGCGCCCCGCAACAGGCTGTGCTGGGAGGGACGAGCCAGAGAAGATAACGGGGCCTGCTCAGAGACCTGAGCCAGCAACAGGTGAGCAACACAGGATACCAAGTTAACAATTTGAGGGACGAATTCCCTCAAGAGCCTTTGTGCTGTACCAGGAGAAACCCAGATGTCTTTCCTGTTTAGAGGTCTTGCGTTATTTGGGTAGGTTGCCGAGTTCCTAGTCACCACCAGCAGGAGAGGCAGTCACCTCAGGCTCAGACAGTTTGCTTCCTGTGTTACAGACTCCTGGTCTGACGGCTTCAGTCTGTAAGTGTGTCACACGGGGGCACTTGGGCCTTCCTGACCTGGAACCCCATGTCTCCTAGGTTACTGGCCTCTCAAACGGTGCAGGGGTTCACAGGTGCTTTTATTTGCACGCTCAGTCCTCTTCTGAGAGCCGTCAAAAACAGTGCGGGCAAGGTGTGTTTTCTTTTCTGGCCTGAAAAGCCTGCCTTTCCCTGTTATCCTCGTCTGTGTTCTTAGCAAATTGAGAGCCAGAGCGTGTCTCAGGAATAGCTGCAGTATGGTCCTGAGCCGATGACCCAACATCCCAAATGGTGGCATTAGGTCATTGGTTGGGGCTGGTGGGCTGGGGGTGCCCCTCCTTTCCCTGCTGGGGGGCAGGCCTGCAGTCCGTGGCCCGTTGCTCTCGGGCAGCGAGCTGGGAACACAGGCACTGCATGGGGCAGGGGTAGATGCAGGATTTCCGCCCCAGCCCAGCCGGCCTGGCTGCTGTCACAGGGCAGACGTGCTGTCTGCTTATCTTGGTGGAGCAGCTGCACGGAGCTGATTGCTCATACAGCCGCCTGCTCCTTCTGCGGGTAACCGTGTCCAGAGGTGCAGAGAGCCCGCGGCTGCTCTGTGGGGACCCACTCGGAACAGAACTGCCTATGGGGGTCGGGGCTGAAGCTGAGACGGTTGGCCCAGCGTCCCTCCCAGACGCGCTCGAGGCCAGTGCCACCCACTTTGATCCCAGGACCTGTCACCAGGTGTGGACAGGACCCAGCCCCATGCTCGCCCCCAGGCTTTTGTAGGTAAGTGGTAGCCGCGTTTGTTTTCATCGTTAGGTGTTTTTGCTTGTTTTACCCCTTCGGTTTTTACAAACCCCTTTCAGAGTAGTACGTGTTGAGAGTGTGGGTGTGGGCGTGGAGAAATGAGCAAACAGAACGAGGAAAGAAGTTCCTGTAGGAACTAGGGCAGCGCCAGCACAGTTGTCATTCTCCCCGAGTACGTGTCTTAACCATTTATGAACAGCCCTCGCCCCAGCCGAGGGGTTTGAGACACTGCAGGCTGCAGTAATATATTTTTGGTGATTTTACGAGTTTAGTTTTATTAGTGTTGTGTATTGTTAGAAGTTACTAGTGTTGTGTGTTGGCTGCTGTCTCAGAATTTAAATGAGAAAAGGTCTCTGATTTTTAAAATTAGGCACAACAACAAGTCTATTTTGGGGGGCCCTGTAGGTTGACATTTCAGAAGGATGGGAAGGGCTGTAAGCTGATGCCGGCTGGTTTGCGTTCTGCGTCTTGGCCGCTTGGGCTGGGATGATTTTAACCCAGGGCAAGGGCGAACTGTATGAGCTTTAGTGCCCTCTGAGAAAAGGCAGGCGGCAGGGATAAGTTAAACTTCGACATTTATTAGTACATAACTATAGTGAAGATGCTAAGAAGTGAATTTTAAGATTTTCAGGTTTTAGGAAGAAAAATGAGATCAGTGACCCTGGGGTTGGGTTGGTTGAAGCGTGTGGGCGAGTTACTTGTTCTGCTACTGAGAGGAGTCATATGTGCTGGTGCTCGTGGTGTCAGATTACAGAGAGAAGTAGCCAGTGATGAAAATCTGTGCTTTTCTTTGGAAAAGAGCATGGATAGGGGAAAGTCCCTGGTCACATTGCCCTGGAAGAAAAAGCACCTGAGTGTGATCTCAGAACAGAAGGGTATTTTCTAGGAAGTTTATCTTCCGTTCATGAGTATACACCATCCTGTTTTATGTGTGAGGAACTTGAATTTAACTGCTGGTTTGGATGGTACTGGCTTCTGTTTTTATTTGCAGGTGTAGATCAACCAAGTAGAAATTGAAATGGGGAAAACATTCAGCTTCCAGTAAGAAAGAGGGGATGTGACCCTCCAGCCTTCCAGAGTGTTGGTCACGGTGCTCTGGGAAGCAAGGTGCACATGGCCGAGCCAGGCCGGCCCTGCGGAGAGTGCCAGCACGCGGGAGGGCTCAGTCACCCCTGTTTACCCTGTGACTGGTGCTCCTTGTCAGAAATACACATTATCAGTTGAGGGGTGTAGGATCGTAAGTTTGTGCCAAAAATCACACCCCCAAATAAATAAAATAAAACTCAACAACACCAAAAAAAAAAAAAAAATGACTGACTCACTTTGAAATGTTTTGATTAAGGAATACTTCTAAGGGCATTGCTTAGCCAGATTTTTAAATTTAACCACATTTTTTTTTAAAATATAGGACAGATTTTGGTTCTTCAGATTTCCTTGCCTATTTTTAAATTGCTAATAAGATTATCTAATTATGAGAGCAAAGAAAGAAGAGATTTATAAACGTTTGTTTATAGAAATGTAGCTTGCCTAAATTCATGTGAGTCACAATATGCTATTAGAATAAAATCTTAGTATAATTTATTCTTTGGAGAAATAAACTTCTCTGCTCTCTGGTGTAGGTGACAGTTTTCTCTGCCAGTGTTGTAATATGATTAGATTAACAACCACAGAAAATTTTCCACATGAATTTGAGGTGACAGTTCTATTTGTATTTGTATTATCAAGGTGGATTGTGACTCTTCAGTTCCCTTTAAAGAAGTGTCAAAGCCTAAATTTGCTTCAGACATCATTTTATCACTTCCTTCCTGTATTTGCTTGCCCATGTGGTGGTCAGGTAACATAACCCACTACTATTGGGGCTGTGTTGAGCATAATTCTAAAGAAGACGCGTAAATGCTTTTTCTTAAAAAGCAAAAGGATTTGCTAGTATGTGATCGTCTTGGTTTGGAAAGCAACAAAAGTTAAAAAATAGCTACTAGAATAGTTCAGTCTATCTAGTGCAGCTCTGAGTAAATGAGTTATGGAGTATTTTGTGAAGAAAGACTCTTTCCAAAGGTTTTATCTCATTGCCAGCGGTTCTTTCATTTTTGTCCTGTGCAAATACAAACGTCTCTTGCCTCTTGGATGACGGTCAGCATGGACCACTTAGTTCAGCTGTTAATCTGTTACCTTGGAGCTTGTGACTTGACTTTTCCATGTGTAAGTCAGCACCACACTCTGATTTGTCATGAAAAGTCAGTATGAAAATGGAAGGTCAGTAGACATGGGGTTGGACCTGCTCTTAGCTACAGATCCCTGCGGAAGCTTGGCAGAGGCATGCGGCCATGCCACCAAGGAATAATAATAGTTCAGCACAGGGGCAGAAATGACACCCACTCCTGAAAGCAGAAGAATACTTTCCCATTTACCCTGAAGCAAAACCAAACAAAATGCACACAACCTGGGGCATGTTGTACAAACAGTAAGGCCCAGGGATCAGTTTTTCACATGCACTTTGTAACCCCGTGTCCTCTGCAGAAATGCCAGACACAAGAGCTGACGATGAAGTGGACTTTCTGAGCAATGTCAGACGCAGGTCGGTGTCCGAGGAGGGGGCTGTCGGCGACCCAGCTGCTCCGCCGAAGAGGACGAATCCAGGCCTGAAGACCCAGGCGGTGAGTGGCCCAGGTCTATTCCAGCACAGACCGTGTTGAGCGTGGTGGTCTGGTGTGTCTGATTGAATGGCCTTTTATTTTGTTTGGGGGAATGTTTTTCACAGTAGTTTCCCCCCTCTCTCGTCTTGTTCCGTTACACAGAGTGTGGCTATGTTGTAGTAAAGTGTTCATAAATGGCGTGCACCACAGGACAGAGTTCTGTCACGGGCCTCCCCACGTGGATCCCTTGCGGCCTGTAATGAAAAAGATTTATTTTCCCTCTGAGCGCAGGACTTTTTAGTTTCTCATCAGGTTTAATGGGTTACAAAATGACAATTACCACCAATGGGATCTGTTTACTCTTTATAAACCTGACTCTTTTTCTTTATATAGAAACTGATAGCAAAAATGAGATTTTAAGCTTTCAGCTCAATAATATCTGTCTACACTATGAAGTGTGTCGTTTTTAGTGACTTAAAAAATATTTAGTGGCTGTTTTTTCATAGCAGCTTTATTGAAATGTAATTCACATACCATAAAACTCACTCGTTCATGTGAAGTGTACAGGTGAATTTTAATGGATTTACAGAGTCGTGCAGTTGTTGTCATAGTCTAATTTTAGAACATTGTCATTATCTAAAAGAAACCCTGCTGTTATTAGCAGTCCACCCTCCATCCCCTAGCTCCTAGTGGTCACTGAGCTCTCTGTCTGTGGCGCTCATGAAGATGGGATTGTACAGTATGTGGTATTCTGTGACTGGCTTCTTTCACTTAGCCCAGTGTTTCAAGGTTCACCGTGTTGTAACATTGATCACTATTTCACTTTTCCCCCTGTTGTTAAGTGACACTCCATTGTACAGATATACCAGGTTTTGTTGTACGTTTGGGCTGCTTTTTGGCCGTTGTAAGTGTGACCACTGTGGATGCTTGTGTACCAGTTTGCATGGACATACCTTTTTGTATCCCTAGTAGTGGGTTTGACGGATCATACGGCAATTCTAGGTGCAATATTCAGTATGTTTTTAAAAATGTTTTTCAATTTACTTTTCTTCATAAAGCTGTGAACTTTTAAAACAAGGGAACTTTGACTTACAGAGAGAAACATTGCTCTCAACATTAGATTTCACGCTGGTTAAAAAAAAGAAAAAAAACCTTTTGAAACTGAAAAATGAAGTTACTGGACTACTACATCATACTGCCTCTTAGAAAATCCGTCTTCCTTGTGTAGTACGGTTGGTGCACTGGTTTTCTTCAGAGGGCCAAGTGGTAGGTGGTATATTTTCTTAGAGTACCAGAAGGTAAACGGCAGTGTACCCTCCCAGACTTTGATTCAAGTGTACGCACTGCGATAAACAAGCCTGGCGTTACCCGAATGCGGTGGTAGGGAGGCGCTGACTGCTCTGCCCACTCCTATGACAGATGATGTCATGACTAATGCCTGGGTGGCTGCTTGTGTGCCAGGCCTTATTCAGGCTACGCTGCTCTTGCCTCTGGGGAAAGAAAGAGAACACACCCTGCATGGGGACATGTGTCTTTGTTTCCAGAGCCCCTAAAAACAGAGAAGGAACAAACTCATATCCTTGAATTCAAATGCCTGTTTCTTAGTCCCCGTCCTGACACGGCCATTAGCGTCACTGAATTCAGCTCAGCCCTTTACTTCCCCAGGAGAGGTCTGTCGTAATTGTGTCTTGTCTATTATAAGGAAGAAATCAAGAGTCCCTTATCTCTTTCCGGTGCTCTCTTTTCCTTTAGTGATATTGACAAAGGTCCTATTCCTCTGGTGGGTCGGCATGCCTCAGTTTATAGATGCAGGTGTTAGACGTTCAGAGAGTCACGTGAGTATCTGAAGATGAGGCCCTGCCAGGAGAGCACATGGCGTTTGATTCCTTACTCTGGATTCACACAACAGGACGCGTTTCCTCTTGACTTTCCTCCCGAGGCCTGGGAGACTAGAGGATGTGTTTTAAGGAGCGTCTGGTGGGTTAGAGCCCTGTAATCTATTGATGGGGGATGCCTTGTGCCACTGTGTCTAGTTGGAGAAAGCCTATGTTGATGGAATTTTCAGTTATTAAAGATTGTGGACATTTCTGCGTTCGTAGCATCGCAGTGGTGTGAAATCTGACCACTCCCCCCCTCCCTGCTGCTCTGCCCGACTTGCCCCGTGGGCCGTGACCGTAGGGAGAAAGCGTGGGTGTGTTAGTGTTTCCCAGGTTCCCTGTCCCCCGTGGAACCTTCCACAGGCCTTGTTCACGGGGTAGGTTTTCACCAGGCCAGCAAGGAGGAGTCACAAACTCTTTGTGAAGTACAGACAGTAAATAGTTTAGGCTTTTCGGGATGCACAGGCTCTGTTTTACTAGCCAGCTTTGCTGTTGCAGTGTGAAAGCGGCCTTGGGCTTCACTGTACACAAGTGTGATTTTGTTCCTGTAAAGCTTAATTTATAGACACTAAAACCTGAATCTCATAGTGTTCATGTGTGAGGAAATGCTCTTCTTTGAATATTTATTTTTTTAGTCATTTAGAAACGTAAAATCTACTTTTAGCTTTTGTCCGAGGCTGTGAAAAAACAGGCAGTGGGCCCCTGGCTGCAGTGTGGGCCTTGGGCCCGGAGAAGAGGCATCGAGGACGGCTGGAAAGAAGGCCTGTTTGGTCAGTTGTGTGGCTGGTTCTGTGCTGAGGGCTCTAGTTTTCACTGCAGGTTGGGGGCAGAGAGTTCAGGTCTGTGTCTCTAAGAACGAGCTCTTTGGCTGAGCCTGTCCACAGTCCACTGTCCTCATCTCTGTTTGTCTTTGTCGTTAACCTCTGGAGTCGGTGCCATCTGGAAAGGGTGAGTTGAGCTTGTGGTTACAGCGGAGGGTGGAGTGGCGTTTGTTTAATATTATTTAATCCGACCTCTCTGACACATGCCCAGGCCCTGTGCTGGCCTTGGGAACAGGCCAGTCATTGCATCACTGAAGCATTCTTTTCACTGAATCATCCTCTTCTAAAGGGAAAATGGATAGAGTCTGTGCACCTTACATGTTGCTACTCTCTTGAAAATAAGTCTCGAGTTCTTATTATACTCTGGTTAGCTTCAGTGAAATACCACCAAGATGGTGTTTGTCTAAAGAGTTTGCTTTTGGTGCAGAAATTAAGATTTTCCAAATCGGCCTTTTATTGTCCAAAGAATGATCCAACCTGGTAGAGATGACCTGGAACTTTTTAGTCCGGGGCAGAAGCCTTGGCGGATCATTCACCTTGAGAATTGTTCCATGTGGCCAGCAAAGAACTGGGATGCCTGTTTCCCTGCCCCCGTGCTGAGGACCAGCATGCTCCACGTCCTGTGGGAATCTTCTCTTCAGTACGTGGCCAAGGTCATTAGAAGGAGCTTGCCTCCCTCGGGTGCCAGTTCGTTGAGGTATCTCTGTAATAATTTCTTTTCCAAATGCTCGTTGCATAAGCTTATTAGCTGTATGGAACAGTTAAGTCAGCAAGCCAGTGTATTTTGTCAGGATGCCCGTGGTCCTACCAGCCAAATACTTGGGAGTGAGTATGTTCAAGCGCAACTCTGAAATCCCATGTGTTGAGTGAGTATTAGGTTACTGGGAAAGTCTACTCTTCATTTAAGAAAGCACATACTTCAGTCAAGAAAACATTTTAAGTCAGAACCCTGCTCTCCTTTTATATAGCTGTACAGCCAAACATCAAAGTAACTGAATTTCCATTCTTAATTATATATTTGTCTCTTCAAGGTTGTGGTAAGTGCAGGGTGTGGACAATTTCCGTTCAATATTTTCTTTTTAATTCTCTCTACCACTTAGATTATCTATTTTCAGTGGAACACTAGGTTTTCTTTCTCTTGTCTCAAGGGGGCGAGCCTGCGTTTCCATCCCTAGTCCAAGTCTGGATGGAAGCTTTGGTTTTGTGCGTCTCTTCGGCTCAGCCAGGGAAAACCATGGTGGCTCTCAGGTCATTTGGTAGCTAATATGACAGGCCACAACACTGTTGTGCCAAATGGCTTACACATCCTACCCTCTTATTTAGTATTTCCAGTTTTAAAAAAAAAGTCCTTTATAGAATGTCCCTGCTACCGTATTTGCATGTGTAGTTCTGTGGTGGGTGTGTCCCCTAGGAAAAGGCATGCTGGCCTTGCCGCTCTTGTCAGTTGCCAGTAAGACTCCCCCTAATTACCTGCTTTGGGTCCAAAGCTAGAGCTGACTTCAGCCACAGCGAAACTTACTCCTCAGCTTTTTTGTACACATTTTTTGGGAGATCCTCTTTATTTATGTCTCCTCTGAAATGGAATTTCCAAGAAATTTCTGCAAATACTCTTCTAGGCTAGATTGTTGCAGAACAGATGTGTCTCAAAGAAGAACCCCAGATCGTAAAGCCACAGGTACAAAAACTGTAACCTTAGTGTAAAAATATCTGTAGCTGATCCATGCAAAGTTGTAACTGAATGATCTGGCTAAATATTTTTCGGTGACCTTGGTCTCTTTTCGCCTCTGACAGTGGTAAGGTAACCTCTGAAGTTTCTTGCAGATCTTAATTTTTGATCAGTGTATGATTCTAAAATGATGGGAATAAATTATAAATGTTGGGGTATATCTCTTCTGTGTTGGACCAAAAGGACAATCACAAGGGACTTTTAAAAACCATTCTTTCTTTGACAGCCAAATTCTTAACTAATCACTGTTTCAGGAACATTTTCCAAGGTTTTTTTTGCCCAATAGTTTTAAAATAACATATTAATAATTATGATTTTCTTTCATAGAACTGCTTAATTGTAGGTCACAGGTCCATTTCGGAGAGGTATATGCACCCCTTCCCCTCTTTTTGGGACAAAAGAACCAAATCTGATTTTTTTTTTTTTTTTACACAGAGACAGAGAGTGAGTCAAAGTGAGGGATAGACAGGGACAGACAGACAGGAACAGAGAGATGAGAAGCATCAATCATTAGTTTTTTCGTTGCGCATTGCGACACCCTAGTTGTTCATTGACTGCTTTCTCATATGTGCCTTGACCGCGGGCCCTCAGCAGACCGAGCAACCCCTTGCTTGAGCCAGCGACCCTGGGTCCAAGCTGGTGAATTTTTTTTTTTTTTTTTCATTTTTCTGAAGCTGGAAACAGGGAGAGACAGTCAGACAGACTCCCACATGCGCCCGACCGGGATCCACCCGGCACGCCCTCCAGGGGCGACGCTCTGCCCACCAGGGGGCGATGCTCTGCCCATCCTGGGCGTCGCCATGTTGCGACCAGAGCCACTCTAGCGCCTGAGGCAGAGGTCACAGAGTCATCCCCAGTGCCCTGGCCATCTTTGCTCCAATGGAGCCTTTGCTGCGGGAGGGGAAGAGAGAGACAGGGAGGAAAGCGCGGCGGAGGGGTGGAGAACCAAATGTGCGCTTCTCCTGTGTGCCCTGGCCGGGAATCGAACCCAGGTCCTCCGCACGCTAGGCCGACGCTCTACCGCTGAGCCAACCGGCCAGGGCCAAGCTGGTGAATTTTTCCTCAAACCAGATGAGCCCACGCTCAAGCTGGCGACCTCGGGGTCTCAAACCTGGGTCTTCCTCATCCCAGTCCGACGCTCCATCCACTGCGCCACCACCTGGTCAGGCCCAAATCTGATTTTTATCACTCTTTCTACCCATTTTTTACAACTAGTCATTTGACTTTTGTTCATTTTTTAAAATTCAATTCATTTAAACAAAAGAAAAGCAGCCGCCCCCCGCCGCAACCATCATTCTGTTCTTTGTATCGGTGAGTTTGATAGATAGAGATAGATTCTGCACACGAAAGAGTTCATACAGTGTTTGTCTTTCTTGGACTCATCTCACTGAGCATAATGCCCTTGAGGTCCATCCGTGTTGTTGCAAATGGCAAGGTCTCATTCCTTTCTGTGGCTGAATAATGTTCCTGAGCGTGAATCTATCTGTACAGGGTGGGGTAAAAGGAAGTTTATAGTTGTGAATATGAGAAATGCAGTTTATTGTTGTATTATTATTTATTCATTATTTTTGTATTTTCCATACAAACAATTGTCAACCTACTTTTGCTCCACCCTGCCTATAGCTATCTGTACATATCTAAATATATCACAACTTATTCATTCATCCAACAATGGACACTTAGGTTGTTTCCAGATCTTGGCTATTGTAAATAATGCTGCAGTGAACATAAGGGTGCATATACCTTTCTCAGTTAATGTTTTTGTTTCTTTTGGATAAATACTCAGACTTAGAATTTCTGGTTCATATGGTTCTATTTTTAATTCCTTGAGGAATCTCCACACTGTTTCCCACAGTGGCTGCACCAGTCTGCATTCCCACCAGCAGCCACGGGGTTCCCTTTCCCCCACATCCTCGCCAGCACTTGTTATTTTCCGTCTTTCTGACAGGTGTGGGGTATATCTCATTGTGCTTTTGATTTGCATTTCCTGGATGATTAATGACAGAGAGCATCTTTTAATGTACCTATTGGCCATCTGTATGTCTTCTTTGGAAAATGTCTGTTTACATCTGCTTTTTCTATTTTTTTTAAAGATTTTATTCATTGATTTTAGAGAGATGAAAGAGAGAGAGAAAAAAAAAGGGGGGGGGGAGTGAGAAGCATTAACTCATCGTTGCCTCTCCTGTGTGCCTTGTCGGGGAAAGCCCAGGGCCTCATGCTGGCGAGCCCAGCGCTGCAGGTCAGTGCCCCATCCATTGTGCAACCACAGGTCAGCTTCTGAGTATTTTTTAATCAGTCTGTTTGGGGGCATTTTTTATTGTTGTAACTGAGCTTTATGAGTCCGTCCTATGTGTTGGATGCCAGCCCCTTGTCAGATACATGATTTGCAGTTATTCTGCCACTCATTCTCTTGCTTGTTCTCCTTGCTCTGCAGAAGCTTTTTAGTTTGATGTAGTCCCACTTGTTTATTTTTGCTTTTGTAGCTTTGCTGTTGGTGTCAAATTAAAAAAATCATCAAGACCTGTGTCAAGGAGCATACTGCCTGTTTTCTTCTAGGAGTTTTATGGTTTTGGGTCTTACGTTCAAGTTTTTAATCCGTTTTGAGTTAATTTTTGTACAGTGTGGAAGGTAGTGGTGCAGTCTAGTTCTTTTGCATATGATGTTTAATTTCCCCATTGCCTCTTACTGCTGCTTACTTAGCATTTCCCCTTTGTATGGTTGCGGCTCCTTTGTCATAACTTACTTGATCCTAATGCATGGATTTATTTCTGGCCTTTCTGATCTGTTACGTTAATGCCTGTGTTTATTTCCATGCCAGGACTACACTGTTTTCATTATTATAGCTTTGTAATATAGTTTGACAGCAGGGAGCGGGATGCCTCCAACTTTGTTTTTTCTCGAGTTTGTTCTTTCTTTCTTTCTTTCTTTCTATTTATTTATTTATTTATTTATTTATTTATTTATTTATTTATTTAATTTTTCTGAAGTTGGAAACGGAGGCAGTCAGACTCCCGCATGCACCCGACCTGGATCCATCCGGCATGCCCACCAGGGGGCGATGCTCTGCTGCAACCAGAGCCATTCTAGCGCCTGAGGCAGAGGCCATAGAGCCATCCTCAGCACCCGGGCAAACTTTGCTCCAATGGAGCCTTGGCTGCGGGAGGGGAAGAGAGAGAGAGAGAGGAAGGAGAGGGGGAGGGGTGGAGAAGCAGATGGGCGCTTCTCCTGTGTGCCCTGACTGGGAATTGAACCCGGGACTCCTGCACGCCAGGCTGACGCTCTACCACTGAGCAAACCAGCCAGGGCCTCAAGAGTGCTTTAGCTGTTCAGGGTCTTTGATGGTTTCAAGCAAATTTTAGGATTTGTTGTTGTTTTTGTTCTGTTTCTGTGAAATATGTCATTGGAATTTTGATAAAGATTGCATTGAATCTGTATGTTGCTTTAGGCAGTAGGAACTTGTTAACATTAATTTTTCCAATTCACGTGCACAGAGCAGCTTTCTGTTTAGCTTTTCATGGCTGAGTGTGATGTTGTTAGTTGTGGGCTCATCATATATGGCCTTTATTTTGTTGAAGATCATTCCCTCTGTACCTGCCTTGTGCTTTATCATAACGGATAATGCTTGTAAGGCATTCTGTAAACAGTAGGTATAATTTAATCTCATTTCAGACTATCACAGAATGATCAAGACCCACTCTTAAGAGTCTAGGGATGAACGATTGAGGATAGGTTATGGTTAAAATAGCCTTGGAAGAAACGACCAATTGTATCAGGCCCTAAGGGGACTCGTGTAAATTACCACGCCATTTTGTGTTTATCCTGAGGGTGGTTCAGCTGCAGGCCTCTTGACATTGGACCAGAGCCTGGGCCTGTCTGGAGGAGAATGCATGGGAAGCACCAGGCTCTATATCAGGGGTTCCCAAACTTTTTGCACAGGGAGCCAGTTCACAGTCCCTCAGACCGCTGGAGGGCCGGACTATTAAAAAACTATGAACAAGTCCCTATGCACACTGCACATATTTTATTTTAAAGTAAAAAAACAAAACGGGAACAAATACAATATTTAAAATAAAGAACAAGTCAATTTAAATCAACAAACTGACCAGTATTTCAGTGAGAACTATGCTCCTCTCACCACCATTGAAAGAGGTGCCCCTTCCGGGAAGTGCGGT
The DNA here is from genome assembly GCF_036850765.1 of Saccopteryx bilineata. Lineage (NCBI taxonomy): Eukaryota > Metazoa > Chordata > Mammalia > Chiroptera > Emballonuridae > Saccopteryx > Saccopteryx bilineata. The sequence goes on from NC_089496.1 coordinate 67,836,090, forward strand.
GGGGGCCGGATAAATGGCCTCAGGGGGCCGCATGCGGCCCACGGGCCGTAGTTTGGGGACCCCTGCTCTATATAATGTGTAACTTCCACTCCGCTGTGGGCAACAGGACGTTTATTCTCGGCGGCTCAAAAGTTTTTTCTCTTAATCCACCGTGTGAGACCAGGAATTGTGGGAGCTGCAGACTGACCGTCAGCAGGGGAGACAGAACACACATATTCATGCACGAGTCCCTTGCTTTAAACATTTATAACAACGATTCCAAAATAAATTATGCAGTTAGAATGGATTCCCTTTATACGGGAGTTACTGTTGTGCATTTCCCAAAGTAAACTGAGCACTTGCTTCTCAGATGTAAGTATACTGGTTTGTGTGTTGAACATTATAATAGAAACTGGGAATGCCACAAAGGGTAAATAAAATGAGTCAGAGGCTCCCCTGAAGAAGATCTGTGGAGAGAGACAAGTTAGTGAACCCAAGGTTGACACCTGGGTCACAGGACCGGGAGAGGGTTATCTGTTGTTTCGGCTTATCTGCACCACTGTTTTTCCTGCTGTTTACCTTTGGTGGTGATGTCCTACCAGGCACTCTGCGAATGCTGCCTGCTTCACTCAAGGGATTTTTTCCCCTATTGATAGCACAGCTGGCCTCCAAATAGGAAGTCGATCTTTTCATTCCAGTTCCAGAGAGTGATGCACGTGTCATGATTGTGTTGCCACAGAGCGGCTCCTGTCCCTGTCATCGCCGCATACTCACAGCACAGTAGGCCGTGTTCCTTCCCAGGAGTCCAGGAGTCTTTAGGTCGCTCTGATGGGATGAGCTGCAGGAGGAAACGGGGCCCTGGCCTGCTCCCTCCTCCGTGCCGCAGCGTGGTCCTGTGTCGGCTTCACCTCAGGCTCCGGGCAGTGTTTTTCTTCCAGAGACTGCTCTTTCCTCCTTGACTCAGGAAAAGCACATAAATCCTGGCTTTTTTGACATGGAGCTTGAACGTGATTGCCACTGCAGCTGAACCCATTCAAAGGAGTGCCTAAAGCTGTGAGAAGAAACACTGTTTAAAGATTGAGCTACAGTATAATGTGGACGGTGTCCCTCGGTCTGCTTCTGAAGTCCAGAGACTGTGTCCTGTAGACTTTGAGGAAGTTTGTCATGGGTACACTCCACTCCATCCCCCATAACCTCCAGTCCTCTGTGGAGCCAGTGGGGGTTCTTAGGAGATGCTGAGCCGTCTGCTGTCCTCGGCGTCACAGGGACAGTGCGTCTGTATGTGCCCACGGTCCCTGCAGGCGTGGAGGGTGGCACGCTCACCGTGCTGAACCGTGCCAAGCTCTGTCATCTCTGTGTTCCTCCTGGCAGGGCCAGTGTCTGCACTGCCTGCATCTGCTGCTTGGCACGCCGCCCTGGGGAGGAGTGGGCCTTACACAGAGAACAGAGTAATGCATGCCCTTTGAGACTAGGATCTCTGAATCAGTCCTGTTTGTGTTTAAAGCTTAGACTCACTCTGCGGGTTATTCAGTACCACCCATTTATTGCTGGAGCAATGTGAGGGTGTCCGAACTTGAACATGTGACAGGTTGCCTGAGCTGCCTTCCTCCTTAAGGCTCTGGGTAGGGGGACCAGGCGCAGGATAGAGGAGGTACCAGAAGGAAAGGGGAGCTGGAGAGCTCTAACGTGGCCGGGGAGCAGACGGGCACTGCACATGCGTCTCTTCACAGCATCTGCAAGTCACCAGCCTATGACAGGGTGACATGCCAGCAACTGTGAGGGACCCATGGGGTCTGACTCCTATAGCCATTGTTCATATGACAGCTTGTGATGCATCACCCCAGCACAGAGCGAGGGTGATGGAGTATAAATGAGATTTCAGTATAAGAGGAAGGAAGGGCTAGTTAACTTTCGTCTTCCTCCGAAAAGGATTTTATCACATAATTAATTTAATGTAATGGACGAAGGTGATTACACAAATTTATATATAAGTTAAAAAGTGGAAATTGCCAAATATTTTTAAAAGCAAGTCTCATGCTTTTTGATATACACAGCTACTTGGGAATTTCAGCAGCTGCTATTAAGTGGAGGCACTGCTGGGCCACCTTTGATAAAAGACGGGACTTGAAATGTGGGCATTTACTTTAACAGAACAAATGTCCCTTTCATAAGTTCTTTTTATCATCAAGTAGTAATGAAAACATTTGGCAAATGCATGTCATTGAATTTTGCGATTTAACAAGGCAACCTTGTAAAAGGGATGTATTATCCCCCCTCCTCCCAAACCCCCCCCCCCCAAACAAATACTCTGATGACCACAGCAGTAGCCAAGCTGAGAGAGAACTCCACGTTGGCAGGGAGAGAAAACGGTATATGTCCTCCCACCATGTTTTTGACTTGAGTTCCTGAGAGTTGTGACCTGCGAGTCACTGTGGGCCCCAGGAGGAGGACCATCTTATAAGTAGAATAGAGCATTTCCTTTCCACGGAACCTGGTTGCAGTCTGCCTGGAACGGCAGCTTTTTCGGGAAGCTGCAGGGAAAATCGTAAGTGCTGGAGCTTCATTTTGGAAGTCAGCTGGAGAATATTTCCAAAATATTTACACATTGGCTGGCTTATTAAACACAACAAAAACTTTCCTTCTTTCTCTCGTTTTAAAAGATTTTATTGAGTTTAGAGAGAGAAGAGGGAGGGAGGTGAGGAGGGAGGGAGAGAGAGAGAGAGGGAGGGATGGAGAAAGGGGGGCCGGGGGAGTGGGAAACATCAGCTTATAGTAGTTACTTCTCATCTGTGCTTTGACTGGGCAAGCCTGGGAGTTTGAAATGGCGACCTCAGGGTTCCAGGTCGATGCTTTATCCACTGCGCCACCACAGGCCAGGCCTTTCCTTCTCTTGCTGTCTCAGAAATATCATTATGGCTGTCATTGACTGTTATTTAATGAAAGTGCACACCAGTTGACACTAACACTCTTTTTAGATAATTGTGATGGTCTTACTTGATAATATACCAGAATCGAGAGATTCTAGCTTCTTAAAAGTTACTTGCAGTGTGGAATCTGAAATCCCATGATTGAACTTCTTATACCCTGGTACATTGAAATTCACTGGTCTGTCCCGTGCCTTGAACAGATCTTTTGTTCCTGTATGATTTCTAACATCGTGCACACATCAGTGCATTAGAAGATACTGATTTACTGAGTAATCCAGCTCTTTCAATTTTTTCTGTTCTACAATATTAGAAACTCTCATTTGTCCACGTCACCACCAACGTCATTAGAAATATCTTTTATTGTATTGGTAAATGGGCAAGTTCATAGTAGCACGTACAAGTTTTCCAAAAGTCACATTTGCACTTGAGTCCAAATTTTATCATCAGTGAAAAATACTGCCATTTGTTTCTCTTAAGAGACAGGTTCATTTTGTTCATTTTCAAGAAAATACCCAAGGTCTGAATAAGCATCGTCATTCCTTTCAAGTAAAAAAAATGTTCCATAAAAAAGTGGGTAGCTCAGCTAACAATTTACAATGACTTCACTAATGACTTTTCTCAAGATAACCATCATACCTTGTGTGCGGAAGTATTTTATCTGTACTTCCCATTTGTCACACAGAAAATGACGGGTGTACCGAAAGGTTGAAATTTAATGGAATGAATCTCTACGGCTCCATCAAGGATGCTCCGTGTTAAAATGTTTTTGCTTTGAACTGCGAGTATGTGGCAGTGAACAGTATGGTTCACCTGGGCACTGCTCACTTCATGCTGAGGCCCATCTGTGCCAAAGTCAACACAGTGAAGAGGGCAGATAACATCTTAGCATTACTGTCACAATATTGGACCCCACAGATGCCTGAACAGGTCTCTGGGACCCCAACGCTCTATAGACAATACCTTGAGAACCACCACTATTTCCTGTTACAGATTTTTTTTCTTCTTTTTCTTTTCCAAATGAGAGGAGGGGAGATAGAGAGGCTCCCGCCTCTGCCCCAACCTGGTTCCACCCTTGTCTGGGGCCAGTGCTCTGCCCATCTGTAGCCATGCTCGCAACTGAGCTATTCTTGTGCCTGAGGTGGAGGCTCCATGGAGCCATTCTCAGGGCCTGAGGCTGATGCACTTGAACTAGTTGAGCCATGGTTGCAGGAAGAGGTGGGAAAAAGAGGAGGGGAGGGGTGGAGAAGCAGATGGTTGCTTCCTCTGTATGCCCTGACTGAGAATTGAACCCAGGACATCCACACACTAGGCCTACGCTCCATCACTGAGCCAGCTGGCCAGGACCACAGATTTTTGCTGAAAGCAAATGAAATAGGTCTTTAGTTTGTACACTTTGCAGTGTGGCAGACATGGACTTGACAGTGTGGCTCCTGAAGGCCCGTGTGTGGCCCCATCAGCTACACCGCACCTCTTGTTTCCATTTAAGTCCACTGTTCAGTTTCACTGCAAAGGGGATTATTTAAACTGAACACAGACAGAGAGATGAACCACTCTTCCTGGTCCTCTTGCCCATTGGCCTCCTCTGCCTGAAGTGCATCCCTGGGCACTCTCGCCGTCTGTGAGACCCTTTGCCATGTGCTGCTTTGTCCCTCACTGTACTGTTGGCTCACTCAGGCCCCCGGCGCACTCTTGTCCTTCCCCAGGCTGGCACCCGGCGTGCGGGGTGGTGGCGTGGACACAAGTCCTGCTCGGTGCCAGACGGGAGCCCTCTGCCTTTGCCTTGTTTTCATGCACAGGGACCCGTCACCTTATCTCACACATGACAGGCATTGATCATATTGGATGCATGGTGAGTATCTTCAAAGAAAAAGTAACGTCGAAAGAACTTCAGCAGGACTCATTTCTAGTTAGTTGACAGTTTTCTGTAATGCTTCAGTGAACTTTGCCCAAGAATGTCCATTATTTACTTAGTCCATTTATTAATTTCACTCCTTCAGGGCACTGATAACTTTAAATAGTTGGCCTTCTTTTTAAGATCCTATTTCTTATTTTCATAACAAATATATTTGAAACCTGTAAGTTTTGTTAGCTGAGATTTTAAAAACTCGATTTAGTCAGTATGGCAGGAGTTGCAACTAAAAATCAGGTAGAGAAGTGAAATCTCTTTGTTGATAACCCTTTATTCTGAGTATTTAGAAATGGACCAGGGAGAGTGGTTCATCTCTGTGACAGTTTGGTTAAATTGACTTTGTAGTGAAACTGAATGGGTTAAGCTTCTCCAGGTTTATCAGTGTGGGAATTGGTTTATCAGTGTAAGAACTGGAGGCCTCAAACCGTTAGGATTCACCCAGAAAACTCACCTTGTATGAAACAAAGATAATAACAGTTAACCATATAATTACTGCTGCCCTCTTTTGAGGACCACTAATGCTTCTCTTTTTTTAATTATTTTTTTATTTTAGAGAGAAACATTGATTTGTTGCTCCACTTCTTCATGCATTCATTGGTTGATTCTTGAGTATGCCCTGGCCGGGGAATGAACCCACAGGGCTGGTGTATCAGGGGTAGTGCTCTAACCAGGTGAGCTAGCCAGCCAGGACCTCTAATGCTTAATCTTGTACCATCCTCATAGGGGAGCTGGAGGAGAGAGGTTAGTTCTAGTCTTGTAGACAGCAAGTTGGAGGGACAGCTGTGTCCTCCTCAATACTGGAAGCCCAGGTGGTGTCCCTGATGATACTTGATCTTAACTGTTACTATCTCCTTGGATTACCTGATTTGTTAGATACCCTGTCCTTAACATAGCTCACCACCAGTTAGTGCTGTGCAGTCACCTGACCCATTACACTCGCGCGCACACACACACGCACACACATCTGAATAAATTATCAAATGCTTCCATGCAGCCTGGTCTCTAGTAATTTACCATTTTGTGCAGAATATATTTATTTATTTTTAGTTTGGCTAGGAAAGGTTTCCTTTTTTCAAGATTTGTGTTGAAAACATTCACGTTAATTCCAGAAAGACACTTTCATATGTAGAAAAAAGGTACTAAGATATCACTATTGAGAATTATGAACAAATAGATATAACTCTAAAAACCCATATGTATTTAAAAGCAATCAGAGTAGGCAGAGAAACTATTCCACTAGCTGAGTAATTCCTGATACATCCTGTTTATTGATAAGGTCTGCCTACTCATGTCATTTGTTTGTAGGGAGCAGAGGAGACAGATGCCCTCTCCCTCCGATGCAGACCTCTGTTTCAGAAGATCCATGGCTTATTTAATTTATGACTAAAGGATCTTCTGAATCTAGACTGCCTACGCTAGTTAGCTCTCGTCCTGAGAATATACGGCCTCACCTGAAAGATTCTTTTCAGACCACGATGAGTATTCATTCATGCAGGAACCGTTTGTTGGATGGTATGGCCAAGAACCTGCAGGAAATCCAAAGAAGTAGGAGACGTCTTGTGCTGAGAGTCTTGTACGACAGCTGTCCAGATAACGGTGATAATCAGCGGTGCTTTGAGTGTGATAAGAGTGCTAACAGTTCTAACTGAGGCAGAGGTGGGAGTGGTCAGTTTTTTGACTTAGAGGTGTTTACTGCAGGCATTGGATGTGCTGGCATTGGAGGGGAACTTAAGAGACTTGGCCAGTTTTGCATAGATGGGGAAGGACGTGAGTACAGGACCAAGGACCTGGGGCAGCCAGGTGGAAGGTCTAGTCTGAGCACAACCACCTGCTTGTGTAGACAGCACCAGAAGCGTCTTCAAGGACAGGTGAGAGACAAGACCACAGAAAAGCTGTCATGGGTGGTGCTGGACTCTCCCCGAGTCCCATCCAAGGGACAGATAAATGCTCTCTATCCCAGTGGGTCACACTGGTATTTCAGCCTCCTGGGTGGGGAGTGTTCAGGACACTCTAAGTTCAGTCCAAATTAGGCACTTGGATATTGGCCAGGAAAACTCTATAAATATCTGTGTCTTTTATTACTTCTTTCCTTCTGCCTCAGATGGAGAGTTTTTTCTTCTTATTCCCAAGGCTGACTCTTCCATCTGAGCTCCCAGTCCTATGTTGATTTTGTAAAGAACTAAAACATGAAACAGCTTGGCACTGGGACGCTTGACAGCTCTTTCAGTCTTAGCTTTTGGGGCTGCCGCCCACCTTCTGCACTTACCGAGAGCAGGAAGCCTGCTGCCTCCCCATCCCATGATACAGAGTATCTTCAGAGGAAACATGGCGGTCTGGTTCCAAGCCAGGGTCAGAATTTCAGTCTTGGTCTTCTTCACATGCACCCACATAAGCTGATTTAAGTATCTCTTTTTAAAAATAAGGCAAAAATACAATGATGGTAATAAAAATATATATATATAGCAGCCACATTTGTAAATACTTATGCCATAAGCACTATGGAAAATACTTTCCATGTAATAATTCATTTATTTCTTGTAACAAAATTTTTCTTTTACTATTTGCCTCTGTTATTTTGTGCTCATTTTACAGGTGAGAAGCGAAGGGACAGGAAGTTGATGTAACCTGCATGGGCAGCCTGGCTCCTCTGAGCCGTTTCGCTAGGTAGCAAGTCACCTTCCTGCCAGTCGTCCCTTCACTTCCTGGGTGTGCACAGTAGGGGACCTCTCTGCTTATGTGTATTTGAGCAAAGGCCCCCCCCAGCATATTTTTGTGGTAACAACTATTCCAGAGCAAATTCTCACAGTTGAATCTGAGGTAAACACGTCGTATTACACTTCCTTAAACATTTTTAGAATACTAGATTGAATAAAATGATCAAATAAATAGTAGTCTCTAAATGAAGACAGCCAGATTGACCTTTTGGGGGATGAGTGAATGCCCAAATTGACCTGGTGGTAGTGTTTAAAAAATAGTTTTTTTTGTTGAATAAGCTATCCCCCCACATTTTTGGAAGGTATGACTGTATAGTAGTGTGTCTGCCTGCAGGGATGAGGGAAGTTCTTCCATGGGAAACTGAGTCATTTTTTGGCTTGTCTGACTGAGTGACTGAGCTAGTGCTATTCTTTTTTGCCGTGAAGTTAAAAATAACAAGAATAAGTCAAGAAATTTCCTAATGCAATACGTTTTCATTTATATGGGATTTCCTTTTTAGGGTGTGGTTATTATGAACAGGAGTTTTCATGTCCAGCCAGGACCTTTACCCTTTAAATTCATCAACTCATTTAGGCTACTCCCTTTTGTATACATTAACACTGACAACATTTCTTGTTGTTTAGTAACTATCTGGTCAGCCATTGGAAAAGTCTTAGGATTGTGGTTGTGGCGATAAATGAGAACAGAGTCAGTCATCTGAAGCCCCTTTGGGTGTCTGGGAGAGAAACTTAAGTGCCTGTTCCCTCCACTCAGTGAGACCAGCATGCAGCTCAAGGGGCAGGACGCTGTTAGCATGTGACTAGACTGAGAGTCTGTTAAAAAACTGAAATGTCAAGTAATAAACTGTGGACCAAAAAATTGAATGTGTTTAATTCAATAGACACACTTTCTGTCTATACTTTCTATAATTAAGAACCGCTTGTCATTTTTTTAATTGAAAAAATAACATCTTTCTGTCCTGACATATGTATGACATCAAGTGTAAGAATATTGATGATATGTGTAATGAATTTTTAAGTTTTCTTTCCTTGAATTTTAACTTATGTTTTTCCCCATGAGAGTTTTATTATTATTTTTTTAACCCTTTGAGTAGTACGAACGTTCGTGTACGTTCTCGTGCCTCCTGACCATCCAGAGTGCGATCGATTTATTTTAAAAATATGTAAGGCTACATTAATAAAAGGCAAATGTATGTTCTTCTTGTTTCCATAAATTGGTTATCAAACATGATTTTAAGTTACTAAAACTGTAACTGGAACTAATTTTATTTTTGAAAAAAAAAAAACTCACTCCCAGGGGTCAGAGAACATGAAAAGAACTCACTACTCAAAGGGTTAATCTAAGGGAATTCTCAAGTGGCAAAATAAGGCGTGTAGGGCAAAGAAAGATTTACAGAACTGAGTTTAATGCAAACTGGTTTTACGAGCTGTGTGACCTTAAACAGCTGACAAAGTCTGAGTGTGACTTTTCCTCATCCATAGGTAGTAATATTTACCTTACAGCTTTATGGGCGTGAATGAAATTGTACGGGTGGAAGCACCTGACAAACAGGAAGGACTCAGTAAATGGTGTTATTAATAAATCTTGCCCCACGACACCTTTCCTAGACATTAAGCTATCCTGTCACAACTTTTCCTCTTGAAATTAGGATTCTGCTGTCTTCCTTTCTTCCTTCCTCCCCCTTTTATTTTACCTAGCTGTTGGTAATTTTGGTGAAGTTGAACATTTGTGGGCTTGTTCCATGAGACCTATTTTCTGTGAGGAGCGTGAGTTTGGGAAGAGACCTTTTTTAAAGCTTCACTTTTCTTATATTTCTTCTATCTTTTTTTTTTCTTTTATTCAGTGAGAGGAGGGGAGGCAGAGACAGACTACCTCTCACATGTGCCCCAACCGGGATCCACCCAGCAAGCCCACTAGGGGGCGATACTCTGGCCATCTGGAGCATTGCTCCATTTTCAGCAACAGAGGTCTTCTTAGCGCCTGAGACAGAGGCCATGGAGCCATCCTTAACGCCTGGGTCCAACTCACTCCAATCCAGATATGGCTGCAGGAGGGGGGGGGGTGGAGAGAGAGAGAGAAAAGAGAGAAAAGAGAGGTGAGGGGTAGAGAAGCAGATGGTCGCTTCTCCTGTGTGCCCTGACCAGCTTTTGAACCCGGGGAATCCACATGCTGGGCTGATGCTTTACCATTGAGCAAACCAGCCAGGGCCATAGTTTTTCCATCTTAAATTCTTTTTGCCATTGTTAGCTCCCAGCTAAGTCATCTTAAGATTTCTTCTTGCAAAGGCAATAAAGGGTTAAAGCAAAGTTGTTGCTTGCTGCTCTGCTGCTGGTCTGAAGGGTTGCTGGCTGACCACTCTGTAGGCCTTCCTCTTCTCCTCTTTGAACCTTCCTGGAACCTCCAAATCTTGTGAGTCAGAGAAGGGCCAGGACCAGTAGTGTGTGAACACCTTCGCTGAAATTAAAAAGGAAATCCTAGATGAAAACAAGGCTTTCGCAGTCATTGTTCATAATTTTCTTCTTTGTTTTCTTAGCTACTCAATCATCCTATTTTGAAGTTTTCTGTTATTTTAAGCAGACTGGAGTTGCTCAAGTGGAAGCTAATGTTTCATCTGTATTCTAGCAAATTTGGCCACCAACAAATGTATAACTCTTGAAAACTCACAATTTTTAAGTTAATGAAATCATAGATTAGTGAAAATTGTCAACTGTGATGGACGTTCCCTCCTTTCCTTTGAAAAGTGAAGGTGGCAGATATAATTATGCAAGAGTACACTGCTTGTTTTCTACAACAGGTTTTTAGCAAATTTTCAATTCCTTTTTCTTTATCCTCTGAATCTACCCACATCCTCTGAGCTGTGTGGCAGTTGATAAAGATGTCTTATCCTCAGGTCAATGCTGTCAGGCCGAGAAGGACTTTCAGGTATGATCCAGTGTTCGTCTCCGCTCAGTTACAGTTTTGGAAACCTTGGTCCAGAGAATCAGAATAATTATCCCAGGTTACTGGGGGAAATAGTGGGACACCCAGTATGGAAAGAACCTTGGGTTTTCACCCTACCACCTGATGATCTCTGCAGAGACTGAGGTAATCGTCTGTGGGTCACAGTGCCCAGTCACATGCTGCTGTTTTGTTTCCTGGGCTTGGGCGTTCTGTCTGGATCTTTAGCATGTCCGCTAGCTGGTGTCCTAATTCAGAAACTTTGCTATGGGACTTCAGGCAGGTTCTGCCCTAACTGTAACAAAAGGCACCAACTAGGGCCTGTGAAAATGTTGAGTAATCTGGGTGAGGTGTTATATCTCGTAATCAAATAAACCAAGGGAAATTTTAATTCATGAATGAAAATGCTATGGTTAAATTATAATGCATAAAATCTTTTTATACAAATATTGATCAACTTATGACCTATGCAACTTATGACCATTTGACTTTACGACCACAATCGCTAGCCACGACTGCTCCGCGTCTGGCAGCGCAAACGTTGCCCAGCTGGGCATACGACAGTGCGGACCAGCTTCCAGCAGCACTACCATCTCCACGTGCACCATTTCAACTGTTATCCCAGACTCGGTACAGCAATTTGTGTTTTGTGTCTCAGATATTTTTCATCAAACTCCTCCCAAGATGTCTACCAAGAGGAAATTGTCTTTGCAAATATTAAACCAGTTGTACTGGTAATGCAGTGTTTTACTTAAACCTGACGAATGTAAAAATAAGAAACAAAATGGTGTAGAGATGATACAAATGGCATAAAATGAACAAAGAAAATTATGATATATAACAATAATAAAAGAAAATTATGATAAAATATGACTTAAAGATTTTTATAACATCATTTCACAGTATTGTACATATAGCCTACTCAACTTACGACCAAATCATGTTACGACCGGTCTGTTGGAACCAATCGTGGTCGTAAGTCGAGCCCCAGCTGTACTTGATTTTCTGGAATTTTAAGAACCTAATGTTTGGCCTGTGGTATCAACAGACTAAAAGCACTGTTTGCTTCTGTTGAAGAATTTGGGGCCCCTTGTTGTGGATAGACAGTGGATGGAGGACACAGAGAGAGGGGAGAGAGAATTAAGCTTCTGAATAACTACTATTGTAAGAGATGGTAGATAATATATATAAGGTCTACCGCAAAGTTGTGTCCATTTCTATCACAACAAGTTTCGACACGTAAGCACGTTTATTTGGCGCATGTGTGCTTTATTTTTATCACTTCATGTATACATACTGACATAGCAAATTAACTAAAACAAAGTTGATTCATGTTAGTCTTATGTGTGAAGCGATAGTGTACCCATGGCTACTGATAAAGTTCTTTTATGCCACTGTAATTTTTATGAATTTCAACAAGGAAGAAATGCTACAGAAGCATGTCTGTCGCATCCACCATATTCCCCGGACTTAGCACCCTCCGACTATTTGTTTTTGTCCTTACAACATTTTTTGAAGGGCAAAAAATTCAAAAATGAAGAAAATATCAAACAAGTACTGGTTCAATTTTTCGCATCAAAAGATAAAACATTTTTCAAAAATGGGATATACAAATTGCCCTCATGCTGGCAAGAAATCATTAATAATAATGGCAATTATATTATTTAATAAAGTTTATTGACGGTAAGAAAAGTTTGTATTTTGTTTTATTCCAAAAACAGAACTTTCTGGTAGACCATATATATATATAGATATAGATATATCTATATCTATATCTATATATATGTATGTATGTATATTTACTACAAGTTCCCAAGATTAAAGGAAAGAAGAAATATTCTCAAAACGAAAATGTGTAACTCTCAGCTCTAGTTTGGATTTAAAATGATTGGTTGCGGTGTTTGAAAATTCTAAGAGAATAACTGTTCAGTGGTTCCAGATGGTTTTGATAAAAAGTTGGAATTGTCACATCAGTGGCACCAGCCCAGGACTGCAGCGTCGTCCTCTGTTTGGGAGTGGTGAGCAGACCCCGAGGGGAAAGAAAAACAGACTCTTTTCCCCCACCCAGAGCAGTTGTTCTCCAAGAAGGAACAGGATCCGTAAGGACAGTTCCAGATCATTTCAATATGTGTATGTGTCCAGAAAAAGCCAGAAATCTACATTTGCAGCCTATAGCGCAAAGCCAGCAAATTAAAAAGGTTAGTCTGTATGTCTCCAAATCAGGGCCATTTTAGATGAATACATTATTTTGAAACAGATTCTTCTCTCATTATATAAACTTCTTGAGGACAGAGACCTTGTTATTAATTTTGTGTGCCTTCACTACAAGGCACACACTAGCTGTTGAATCAATATAGATTACATACATTAAAGTCAGTAGTTAGAGGAAGCTGGATGCAGAATGGCTTTACTGTGATTAGAGCATCTGGTCCCTGGAGGGAGCCTGGGAACCTTGGGAGCAGGAAACATTTGAATCTAATTAAAGCAGAGGGAGCGGCAGCAAGGAATGGACCATACTGAGGATGGAGGGGAGGCAGCTTCGTGTTCCTGTAGGGAAGAGGAAGAGTTCCGAATTTCTGAATTGCAGCCTGTTGAAAGTCCATATAGAAAAGATAATCGGCTATTAATTTTCCATACACGAAAGCCTAAAGGATCTTGCACTTTCTGCCTTAGACCCCGTTTCAGAGTATTTGTACATTGCTGACCAGGTTCCCACCCTTTTGGTAAAGCCAGAGTGAGAATTTTGTTTACAACCTTTTAATCTTTTCCTAATCATCTTGTTTCTTCTGGTTTCCATCGTCCCTGTAATGAAAAGCACCCTCTGTTCCCGTGTATGTGTTGGTGACCTCACAGAGCCAGGGCTTACTGGGCATGGGGGGAACAGGGATGAGGGGCTGTCCCCACAGTGAGGGGTGGGGGACCAAGGCTTTGAGTGGGTTCTAGCAGCTGTAGTGTAAACAGACAGATGGGGAGAATGCTTGCATTATAGCAGGACTGGCTGCATTTCTCTCCTTGGAGCCAGTGAGCAACACGAATGCCTGGCCCGAGAAAGCGGCGACCCCTTGTATATGTGGTTCCCGGAAAACCTTATCACCAGTGCTGTTTGCATTATCGACAGAAATTCACGTAATAAATCTCTTTTCTCCCTTTCTGTTGTATTTGCACCCCCTTGCTCCCACCCTCCAGACCTAGTTAGGACTCCTGGCCACTTGAACAAAGTCAGCAATCTAGTGCTCCCAGGAGAAAATCTTTTTATTATATTCTTTTCTTTTCACTCTTCCCCTCCTTTGCTTCCCTCGGTTCCTCCCCTTCCTCCTTACTCTCCCAAACCATTTCCAGCCCGAGTGAGAGAATGTCTGCAGTGACAGAATGAATTCTGGGATAGGTCTGGCTCCTGAGAAGTTCCAGAAGGCGGGGGCTAACGAGGTCTCAAATAGTAAAACACAAGTCAACCAAGTAAAACCACGCAGGGCTCAGTTCACGGGAGCGGGGGCTTTGAAGAGGGAGAAGTTCGCCGGGTGACCTCTAGTTACAGAAAGTGTTGACATGTGTACCCATTCATTTTACTCCTTTCCTCTTTAATTTTCTTTAAAGCCCCCTTCCATGTATCACGCCACCCCTAACCCCCACCTCTGTACCCTCCAAAAGCCCCTGTCCTCTTCAGGTGATTTTTAAACCTTGTCAGATACCTTTGAAGCCACTCTGGATCCTAGAGACGCAGCCCTGAAATGTTTGGCTAGCATTTTTCTCATGTTGAATCACTGGTTTGCCTGTGGCCAGGAGGCACAGTGTGTGCCTTGGGTAGTTTCAATCTCTCCTGCTTGGTGGAATAGCTAAGTATGTTGTGCATGCTTGTAGTGTTCAGGTGACAGCCCCCTCCCCTCATTACCACACTGCCCTGCCTTCAGAGCGCTCCTTGCATCTGGAAACGCCTGGCCAAGCCTTTTCCATGGGGGACAGTTTGAGGAGGCGGCGGCCCAGGGGGTGGAGGAAGCTGGTTGGAAAAGGAAGCCTTGTTTTTCTCTTCTTCCTTCGAGGGTGAATCATGTTCCCACCACTGCAATTAGGTTTGCAAACGTCCAAGGCTGTTGGTGCTGTTGGTGCTGGCTGAAAGGGCAAGTTGTGACGTTCTTGAGAGCGAGGGAAAAGGGGGGAGGGGGCTGGGTTGGGCCCACAGTCCTGGGAGAGGGAGGGAGCAGAGCAGGGGGAGGGGCCTTCCCTTCCTCCTTTCCCTCTGCTGTCATTACATGTTTCCAGCTTAAATCAGAACCAAGCCCAGCGGCCTGTGAGCGAGACATAGACTCGGAAGGCTGGACGTGAGACAGAACCTCCAAGCTTCTGCTTTCTTTTTCCTGTGAAGAAAAAGTTGATTTTTCATGTCTTTATTTTCTTTTTTTTAAAGCAAGAACAGAATTTAATGGGAAGGTTTTTCCTGTCATCTCTTTGAAATAGAGTTTTCTTCCCTTTTCTTTTTTCTCTTTCTGACCAAGAACCCACTGGATTTTTACTGCCGGCTTCAGTTTCCCCCGAGCGCCGGCCAGTATGCTCAGCCCGCTCGCTCTGAACCTTTTTTCTGGAGTTGTCGCCTATGATGGGACCGGTGTGTGCTTCTCTTTCAGTCAAGATCTGCACAAAGTATAGCATTGGGAGGCGGTTATTGTTTCTGTTACAAATTAGAAATTCCTTATCCCAGTGCTCTGAAGTTGCCAGAAAGTTCTCGGTCGGTTCAAGGAATTGGATTCCGCCTGGTTTCTTTTGAAGTCATTTTCTGACCCTTGGAGGGTTTTGTAGAGAGAGGAGTCTGGAAGGCACGGGTCTCCCCAGCTCTCCGCGGGGCATTCGGAGCTTCGGACAAGTTACCAGTGGGCACATCGCCTCGGTTGGCCCCCTCGCCCCTGCACTTGGTCAGTATGTACGAACGGCACAAGAGGCGCTACAGCCTATGTGACATCTCCAAGGTGGACAGGACTGTGGACGTGGTGTTGCTGAAGGTAAGGGGCCAGGCTGGAGACATTCCGGCTCTCGGGCTCTTTTTTCTCAAAGACCCTCCGACAGCTGGGTCCCTGGACACCTGCTCTGGGAGGAGGGCTGAGGCCTCTGTGTGCACGTTGTGTGATGGGGATCGGATTGTCGCTCTCAGGGTTCTTAAAAGAACAGCTGAACAACAATAATGGGGCTCAGTAATCAGCATTGAGCCACTTACTGTATAAGTGACATTTTTCCTGCTTTAAAATGCATACCTAAGCTCCAGAGAGCCTCATATTCTTGAAAATCTCAGGGAGAAATTTATCTTGAGAGTTGCTCTCTCTTGCGAGGTCTCTGTCCCTTCTTCCCTGTGGTCACCGCCCCCTCACTTCCCACGCCGAGCCCCTGTCTATTTGGGGACCCTTATCTGCGGTCTCTCTCTCATCACTTCTGTCTCTTAGTTTCTCTTCTGTCTGAGCCTTTTCTATTGTTTCCTCTATTTCTTCACTCACAATTCCTTAGGGGAAAAATAGGCAACATTTATTGCCTTTGGAAGGTTCTCCAATCAGTCTGTTAAAAGCGGCAAAGTCGTCCTTTCGGCTTGGGTGACTGCTTTCCAGGTCTAGCCTGGGACTCTGGGATAGCTGACTGTTTGTTTTCCAGCAGTAGGTGTCTAAGCGGATAGGGCGGAGAGTCCGGAAGCTAATTGCTCACAGAGGGCATCCTAGAATCTAAAATTAGTAAAGACTCCTCCAGTCATGAGTCTGGGAATATTAGGTGACTTAGAGAGTGTTTTTTGGAAGTTTAGCAGCTTTCTGGAAAAAGCAGGGAAAATTGGAGGCTTACCAAGTGCTTCGGGGATGCCAGAAGAACCGCAGTGCCCGATCTGGTGAGAGTCTGGGGCTGGGGAAGTCTAGGCAGAGGGGGAACACGTTGCCCCAGTTCAGGAAACACTGGAGCTATTTTATTGGTTTATCAATTCAGTTTATTACTTGAGACTCCCTAATTTTTATCATTGACCCATTGAGGCCAAGAAATGGGCCCAGAAGGCTGGACACAGGAGCCAGTGAAGTACCACGTTGGACTAGGGGCTAGGCACAGGAGTTGTGCTTTGTGGTGGAGTGGTGTCATTCATTGTCCCTCTGTCATCACTGTCAGGTGGTGGACTTGCCAGGCCTAGACTGAGAGCAGTTGGTAACTTGGCATTGTGCGCTTGTTCCGATATACTCAGTTTCTCTGACGTGTGATTTCCTTTGTGAACTCACACTGATGTTTCAAAACTTGGTCCTCATCTATTTAGTAGGAGAGCCTAATTTTTAGGACCTTTATATGCTTGACTCTTTATGATTTGACATATCTTCGGGAAAAGGAAAAGAAGGAAGGAAGGTTGAAAATCTCAGACTAGGTATCATAAGGAATACCATGGTTTAGAACAGGCTACTGTATATAGAACTCGATGCTGTAACTGACATGAACACGAGGGAGCTAAGTCAGGTAGGCTTACTGACCTCCTAGGTCCTGTTTTACAGATTTGACAAAAGGACTTCTGTAAACATTGTTTCACTTGAGGCTTGTCAGGCAGCAGCTGTTTCCCTCCATCCCCATGTGAAGAACTGAGGATTCTGTTGAGCCGTGGTGAGGCGAGTAAAGGACTCGAGTGACAAAGATCCCCCCAGCCTCCCCCTCCCACACACAAGATGATAGCTAATAAGGAATATAATTAGGTTTTTAGATGAATCTGTGTTTGTATTCTTTGTTTATACCATATTGACTGCTACATAATGAAAGATTTTCAGTAGAGAAAATTTCACTTCTCAGAAAACATGCGGTTTATTTTACAAATAAATACACAGGAGGACAGCGCGTTTGTCCGGAAACGCGTTGTCCGGAAGACAACGCGTTTCCACTTTGAAATAAGATAGGTACGCTTGGTGTTAATGGCCTTGCTTTGGAGGCAGAGGAGAAGGTAATACCATTGAGAGCCATATAGTAAATCAGTAGTAATGCTCTGTTCGATGCCAGGCATAGTGCTAAGTCCACGGGGCATTCAGTTCTTTCAAATCCTCCAATTGCTTAAGGACAGGCAATAAAATAAAGTACGATATGTTTTAACTAGGTGGACAGAAATAAGCAGCGAGCTGTATAGGAAGAGATAGGACACCTCTTTTAGATGGAGATCTTTCTCCCTGCTGACATTTAAGAAAACCAATCCCTGCAGGATGAGAATGTGGCCGCTATGCCCAGGGAAGGAGTGTTAGGAAAAACAAGCAGCAGATACAAGGTCCTGAGGTGGAAAGACTGACAGAGCTCTGTGCAGGAGCATCCGTGAGTAAGTGAGTAAGTGGGGACCCGAAGAGAAGCCTGGAGGCAGAAGTAGGACCTAGAACACCAGGTCTCGGGGGCCAGGGGAGGAGTTTGCTTTGTTTGGATACATTGCTTCTCAGTTTATGTTTACACAGGATCATTCTGGCAGTGTGGGAATCAGTTAGGTTGCCATTATGGTAGTCCGAGCATGGTAAAATGGTTTTGTGGTCTGAAATGGGAAGAAGTGGATGGAGACACAGGCATTTAGTTTATACATTCCTAGTCTCATTTTACATATGGAAAAACAGATTCACATAGGCAGTGATTTTCCAAAGGTCTCACAGCTCATATGTAACAGCTGATAAGATGCAACCTCAGATATGATTGTTTTCAAAGTTCATGGTTTTTCTTGCTGTCCTAGACCTTTCCTTTGCATTTACTAGTTCCTTTCATTACATGAATATGTATATACATTTTTATTTATATATACAAATGCTTATGTTTTTCTGTCTTATACTTTTCATACTGGAAGAAATCTTATAAGTTAACTCCATCACTTCATTCATCCATGCATTTATTGCTTACACAGTAGAAGTTTATTGTCCCAGAGTTCTAGAGGCCAGACATCTGAAAGCCAGGTGCCTGCAAGGTTGATTCCTCCTGAGGGCTGTGAGGGGGAGTCAGCCCCATGCTTTTCTCCTGGCTGCTGGTGCCCTCAGGTGTCCCCTGGCTTGAGGATGACACCTTCCCTGCATCCTCATGTTGTCTTCCTCTGTGTCTGTCCCTTTTCTTTCTCAGGGCAGGAATTCCTTCTGTAAGTCTTTAGACAGGGGTGTGATCTTATCATTTCAGTTTGTCACACAATTTGTAGCAGATTTTCTCTACAGTTCTTTTAAAAAAATTATTCAGAAGTATTCTTCAGTTATCTTCCATTTTTGTTTTTTATTCCTTATATTTTTAAAATTGATTTTGAGAGAGGGAAGAGAGAGAGATGAGCATCAGCGTGTAGTTGCTTCACTTTAGTTGTTCATCGATTGCTTCTCATACGTACCTTGACCAAGGGGCTCAAGCGGAGCCAGTGACCCCTTGCTCAACCAGTGACCTTGGGCTTCAGGCCAGTGCCTTGAGATCATGTTGATGTCACACTCCAGCCAGCAACCTGGGGGGTTCGAACGATGGAACCTTAGCATCCTGAGTCGACACTATCCACTGCACCACCACTGTTCTGGCATCTTCCATTTTTGGATTTTGCATTTATCTGTGAAAGTTTGCTTTTTATAATAAGGAGTTTTAATTTTTTTCATATGTTTACTAACTATATCTAAGCACTCAGAGCACTGTCACTAATTTATATTAAATACAGAACAAGTATTTGTTAGTTGAATGAGTTAATCTTTTAAGATTTGTAGGTATGGCCCTGGCCGGGTTGCTCACTCTGTTGGTTGGAGCACCATTCCGATACACCAAGGCTGTGGGTTCGATCCCCACTCAGGACACATACAAGAATCAACCAATGAATGCATAAATATGTGGAAAAACAAATCAGTGTTTCTCTGTCTTTCCAAAATCAATATAATTTTTTTAAGGATTTGTCAGTATGGATTCATAAGTATCATGTTATATAAACTGTATTTAATGTACTGATAAAGTTGGTATAGGATCACAGAGGTGAACTATGACAGTAGTCACAAAATTTGGATTTTGAACCTGTCACTTTGGTATTCCACATTTACAACTCCAGTCCCTTCCATTGGCATTCTGATAATCCTCTGTGGGTTAAGACTAGCTTCAGAATTCCCCTCCTGGGTTGTGTGCCCACACTTGTTGGCTTACTCTGCACTTGGAGCTGTTCTCTTTGTTGGGTCTGTAGAGTTATTCTCGGCAGTCCTCCTGCATCAGGGCCTTGAGGTTTTCCTAGGGCTGCATACATTGGTCTGTCTCGTCGTATCAGCTCTCGCTTCCTCCTACCATCAACCTTCAATATCTGCCAAATCTTACTTCCCTTCAGAATATTTTTCTAAATAATAACACATAAGGTGATATTTCTTTGTCTCTCACCCCCCACCCCCTAACCAAGTACACACATATGTGTTCCTCTTCCTCACTATGTGACATTCTTTTGCTTATCCTCTCTTAATGCATATATGGACTTCTGAGCCTTAAGGTACATGGTTAGTAATTATGAATCACAAACTCAAAATGGGCTATGGAAGAATTTTAGTGGTTAGCAGAATCCTTTGGTGACTCCATGCCTGTTTCTCTGCACACCCTTCAGTGAGCTAGTACTGACCTCCCACGTTGGTGAGGGAGGGGCGCTTTCGCCCAACACAGTTCAGTAGCTGACTCACGATGAGCATCCCTGAGACCATTCTTAACACAAGAGGATACCAGGGATCAGAAATTTGGTAAAATTAGTCAGAATTAGGGTGAGAATCTCAGATTAACTGCTGATAGAAACTGATTTTAGTTGGGCTATTTCTGTTTTACTAAGTTTGTACTTTTGAGTAACCTGGTTCCTCGTTTTATTGGTTGTTTATCAAGAGCACATTTTGTAGCTAGTAATTCAGAGTGTCAATGAGGGTGAAAGATAAGCAACAATGTTTTATTTGCCCTGAATGAAAGTGTTTACAGAGGGGGACCACCTTCTTTCTCTCCATTCCTGATGTTTGAGCAGGCCACGTGACCTCATTAACTAAAGCTCAGAAGGCGTAGCTTGTCTTTTAACTGTGGTGTTATTGTCCAGAGAAATATATATCCTTGCAAAGTCGGTTTGCTCTGAGCCTTTGGTAGCAAAGAGGTGATAAGAATGCTGAAGACTGAGGACAGCTACAGCGTCTGCTCAGTCACAGGCTGATTCCCTGAAAAGACTTGGACTCAAGCATTGGCTTCCATGTCCGGATGGTGGGTTTTTGCTTCCTTTTGTTCAGACTGGGAACTCTGGCTGGATCTCCTGAGACAGTTGCAGAGGAAGTAAATACGGACACTGGCTGGGAAGGCTGGGTGTAACCATGAGCTGTATTATTAGGATGTTCGGATATAAACAGTAGCAAAAACACTGCCAAAAACAAAAGGCAACTCCCTCTGCTGAAAATATGTACAACTCTATTTTCAGACTGATGGGAATACAACGTGGGTGTGGATTTTGTAATCACGAGGGGTCCCAGGGAAAGAAAAATAATGTTGGGGCAGGAGGGGCAGGGGGGTCTGGCATTTCTTCTGAAGTCACTTGTGTCATCCCGTGGGCAGAAGTGCCACACCTCACCAGAACTTCGGATGTTGAATACCTGCTGTGTCCATGATCAGCTTGTCATGGAAGTACTATGAACAAAAGACCCGCTTGGTTTTTTAGCTAAAGATTCATGAATGTGGTCAGAGCCAGAAAGTGTTTTGGTAACTTATCCCTCCAAAAGACGTGGATACTTAATGGCAAAGTTTCTGTTTTCCTCATTTTGAGCTGCTTTCTACACAAAATTTGTGAATCATCTTGAACTGTTCCCATCCTTACCCATTCAAGTGTCCAGTCCTGTACTTGACTGATAGCTCAGAGATTCCATCGGGGCAACATCTGGATAGAAGGGCTCATAA
This sequence comes from Saccopteryx bilineata, assembly GCF_036850765.1. NCBI lineage: Eukaryota > Metazoa > Chordata > Mammalia > Chiroptera > Emballonuridae > Saccopteryx > Saccopteryx bilineata. The sequence continues at coordinate 67,857,411 of NC_089496.1, forward strand.
TCATCGTCTTTGTTTTTCTCCTAAGGCTCAAGTTATTAGCAGCCCCGATGCTATTGTTCCTCCTATTCTGTCCCCTTCTCCTAACTTGGCAACAGGAATCTTGTGCCAAACCTAGTCTCAGAGCTAAGGAGAGTGTAGATAATACAAAGGACCATCTTATTCATTAATGTGAAAACCTCAGCCGTAAAAGATTGCCTTTTGGGAAGAAGACTAACATGAGAACAGATGTGTCACATGTATGTTCTCAGAGCCATCCTTCTCTCCTCGGTTTATACACTTGGGCTTTTCATGCTCCTCAGAAACAGAAGGAAAAGGTCTTCTATCTGGATTTATAACGTTATGCAGTAAAGTCATTCATTATATTCCTTTGTCACCTTTTCAGTGCCTATAGGATCTGTAATAATACCTCCCTTTAATTTCTGATACTGATAATTTGTAACTTTTCCTTTCTTCTTGGTCAATCTAGCTGGAATCATACTGATATATTGTATCTTCTCAAGGGAATCACTTTTTGGTTTTAATTGATTTTACTGTTTATCTGTTTTCTATTGCATTAATTTCTGTTTGTATTTTTAAATATTTGTTGTGTGTTATTTTGCTCTCTTTCTCAGATCTTATATTATTGATCTGAGACTTTTTTCCTGATATAACCATTCTGTATTATGAATTTTGCTTTAAGCACCGTTTTAACTGTATGTCAAGTTTTTATAGGTGATGTTTTAGGTTTATTCCATTAAAAATATTTCTAATATATAATACCTAATATTTCCTTAAGATTTCTTCTTTGATCATGGATTTCTTAGAAGGTATTTTTTTTAACTTTTAAAATATTTGGTGGTTTACCAGTTATTTTTCTGATTTTGATTTCTAAATGTAATACTGTTTAAGTTAAAGAATGTGCTTCTAATCCTCAGATTTGAGACTTGTTTTATGCCACAGAATGTGGTCTATCTTCCACGTGCACTTGAAAAGTGTGTGTGCTCTGTTATTGTTGGGTAAAGTGCTCTGTATGTGTTCATTGGATCAGATTGGTTGATAATGTTTTTCATGTTTTCTATATCCTTACTGATTTTGTGTCGACTTGTTTTAGCAGTTACTGAGAGAGCACTATTAAAATATCTAATGGGAATTTCAATAATTATATTAAATTTAATAAAAATTACTTTTATAAACCTAACTTTTACCAAAAGCCTCTTTAGAACACTATCATTTGCCTTGTCTTGTGAAAAGGTATTTTTCTTAAAATAAGTTTATCCGCTCTGTGGTAAAGTTGTAAAGCAGTAAACAGGAGTGATGGTGAAGTAGAGATGCTTGCAGCAGCGGTAACATCATGCCACGTTACTTCACGGTCTGAAGCTCGCCTGTTCTTTTCTTCCCTCAGATAAACCGGGAAAGCTGGTGTACCATAGAGCCATGTCCTGATGCGGCGTCTCTCTTGGCTCCCACGAAGAGCCCTGGTAAGCATGGAGCTTCCCACTTTTCCTTATTCTATTTTTAATTCAGTGAGAGAAGGGGAGGCAGAGAGACAGACCCCTCTGCATGCGCCCCGACTAGGATCCACCCGGCAAGCCCACTAAGGGGCGATACTCTGCCCATTTGGGGCTGTTGCTCCATTGCTCAGCAACCGAGCTTTTTTTTTTCTTTTTTCTGTTTTTTGTATTTTTCCCAAAGTGAGAAGTGGCGGGGGAGGCAAAAAGACAGACTCCCGCATGCGCCCGACCAGGATCAACCCATCATGCCCACCAGGGGGCAATGCTCAGCCCCTCTGGGGCGTTGCTCTGCTGCAATCAGAACCATTCTACCATCTGAGGCGGAGGCCATGGAGCCATCCTCAGCGCCTGGGCCAACTTTGCTCCAATGGAGCCTTGACTGCGGGAGGGGAAGAGAGAAATAGAGAGGAAGGAGAGGGGGAAAGGTGGAGAAGCAGATGGGCGCTTCCCCTGTGTGCCCTGGCTGGGAATCGAACCCAGGACTTCCACACGCCGGGCCAGTGCTCTACCGCTGAGCCATCTGGCCAGGGCCTGCCATTTTTTTTTTTTTAGCTCGAAGCAATGGAGTCATGGCTGTGGGAGGGAGGGAGAGAGAGAGAGAGAAAGAGAGAGAAAGAAAAAGAAAGAAATAAAGGGAGAAGGCGGAGGGGTAGAGGAGGGTTAGGGGTGGAGAAGCAGATGGTTGCTTCTCCTATGTGCCCTGACCAGGAATTGAACCCAGGAAAGCCACACACTGTGCTGATAGTCTACTACTGAGCCAACAGGCTGGGGCCAGGGAGCTTTTCACTTCCAATTTGCTTGAATACCTGCACCCAGAATGTGCATATTCTGGTCCCACAGTCCCACATTAATAACAGGTCATTGAATTTGAAGATCTGTCCTTCCTTAGCACTTTATGCAATAGATCAGAGAAATGGGGTATATGTGTATTTTGTCTCACAATTGATGACGAGCACATGTAATTATCTAAATTAGTAGGAAGTCCTCATGTGGGTCTTCATGATTTATTAATTCATCTGTGAAGGCATCTTTGCATGTACATATGACAAAGTTTTCATCTGGTAAAACTACATACATGTTGTTAAGGACTAAACCTGTGCCTCTCAGTTCTGACTGCACTGAGAGTCTCTCAGCCTGGGTTATGGGGGTGAAGGACTGAGAGGCACAGACTTACAGTTATGAATGTCATGGGGATGTGATGCACAATGTGTGACTGCAGTCGGTAGAATCACAGTGCCTTTGTGTGGTGATAGATGGTTACTAGACTGACTGTGGTGATCAGTTTGTAAAGTATATAAATATCAAATCACTACGTAATATACCTGAAACCAATAGAATATTTTATGCCAACTATCATTAAGAAGACTTTTACATTCCAAAATGAAAATGAAAAAAGTGTATCTTTGGCACATTGGGATACACTGCTACCTGGCCCTATCCCCATAGAGTCTGAGTTAATTGGGCTGGGGGTGTGTGGCCTGTGCAGCGAACTCTTTCAAAGCTCCTTTGGTTACTCTCCTGTGCAGCCAGCCACTAAGAACCACAGACTCAGCCTGACCTGTGGAGGCGCAGGGGATAAAGCGTCGACTGGGACCGTGAGGTCGCTGGTTGGAGGCCCTGAGCCTGTCTGATTGAGGCACATATGGAGGAGTTGATGCCTCCTGCTCCGCCCAGTCCCTCTAAATTAAATGTAGGGGAGAGAGAAAGAGAGAAAGAAAGAACCATAAACTTGGGAAGTATTGTTAGGAATTGAGTCTTCCCTTAAGGACCCATGAGGTCTTGGTGACAACAGATGACGTGAAGTGCTCTTAGACCTTGCTCAGCAGTGCACGGCCCGTGCTGGTTAGTCAGGAGTGCCCACTGGTGACCCAGGTTAGCCACTGTGACAAAGGCGTGCTCCCTCAGCCTCCGTGCTCTGTTGTCTCTGATCTCCAAAGCGTCACCAGTGTTCCTCTCCGGGGCGTGTTATCTGGATGCACAGGGAGTGTCTGTAAGTCTCATTGCCCCTCCCTGCAGCTGCCACGTGAGCACTGGCTGTTCACATTCTGGGCTCTTAAGTCCCCTTTACTCAAAACATCGTCAGTTTGCCTTCCCAAGCTGTAATGGCCAACTTTAAAAATTACTGAGTGCTCACTTACTGGTCTTTCTGGAAACCATATAGCTGTGCATGTGCTGCAGTAGTATCAGAGTTAAAGAGGAACTGCAAAGCCTCTCTCCAGAAGGGTTTCCTACTGATTCTCAGCTCTCTTGAGTTTGCTCCCCAGGAAGCGTTGGAGACAAATGTGAAGTGTTTTTCTCTACTTTTGTCACACATGGAGAAAGTGGCTAAGGGATATTAAATGCTGTATGTAGTTGTGTTTTGGATCTCTGCATATTATAAGATTGACCTTGTTCACAAATTTAGCTGAAACTTCCCCCATCCAGCTCCGTAGACTCTTTTATTTAAAAGTGTTTACTTACTTTATTCTTTAAGCTGGCTAGGGCTTTTTTACCCCACCCCCTCTTTTTCCAAGTGAGAGGAGGGAAGACAGATTCTTGCATGAGCCCCGACCAGGATCTACCTGGCAACCCCCATCTGGGGCCACTTCCCTGCCCATCTGGGGCCATGCTTGCAACTGAACTATTTTTAGTGCCTGAGCAGGAGACTCCATGGAGCCATCTTCAAAGATCAAGGCCAATGTGCTAGAACCAATGGAGCCATGGCTTTAGGAGGAGAAGGGGAGCGGAGAGAGAGGGGGAGGGGAAGGGGGAGAGGTGGAGAAGCTGATGGTTACTTCTGTATATCCTAACTGGGAATCCAACCCAGGACATCCACACACCAGACCACTGAGCCAACTGGCCAGGACCAACTGGGGCTTTTTCTAAAAGTATAATTACTCCCAACTACCCAAGCTAACAAACTGCTGTGTGAAGATTGAATGAGGTTGCCTCACAATTTGAATATTCATGGAACATTTCTCCAAGTGCTTTAGTTTAATTAACTCATTTAGAGAAATGAATTTTGAACCCCTGAGCATTTCCTCAGGGCATAATCTTGAGTTTTGTTGACCCCTCCATACTCCAACCCTGAACATAACCCCTTTGGTGTTTTTAGAGTGATTCTTTTTAAACCTCAGTTTAACAAAATCTGAAAATCTGGATTGTGTTCTGAACTTGAGACATGAAATTTTTTTATTCCAGACATAGTTGGTTTTTTGTTGTTTTGTGTGTGTGTAAATAACAGGCAGGTTTGATTGTTTGTTTATTTTTTTAAACTCCATGAACACAACTCAGGACAGCAGTAGTGTTGGACCAAATGAGAGAATATTTTTATTTTATTTATTTATTTATTTATTTATTTATTTATTTATTGTATTTTTCTGAAGCTGGAAACAGGGAGAGACAGTCAGACAGACTCCCGCATGCGCCCGACCTGGATCCACCTGGCACGCCCACCAGGGTTCGATGCTCTGCCCCTCCGGGGCGTCGCTCTGCCGCGACCAGAGCCACTCTAGCGCCTGGGGCAGAGGCCAAGGAGCCATCCCCAGCGCCCGGGCCATCTCTGCTCCAATGAAGCCTTGGCTGCAGGAGGGGAAGAGAGAGACAGAGAGGAAGGAGGGGGGGTGGAGAAGCAAATGGGCGCCTCTGCTATGTGCCCTGGCCGGGAATCGAACCTGGGTCCCCCGCACGCCAGGCCGACGCTCTACCGCTGAGCCAACTGGCCAGGGCGAGAGAATATTTTTAAAAATTACTTTTTATTATTTTTAAATTCTGGATAAATAAATACAAGATGGCATTATGATTAGCATTGGTCAGCAAAGCCCAATGAAGTGCGCTGGTATGTTCCTACCCTTCCCCAATTATAATTTGTTTGCATACATATAATTTTATACCCAAATGACTAGATAGCATCTTTAAAAGTACATGTTTTGCTGGTTGTTAAAAAGCTGATGACTCAGGACAGAAATGTTACTGACATTTCTATATGGGTCATAAAACGGGTCTGGTTCACCTCAAGGTAATGGTCTTACTGGGTGCTCCTTGAATCATACACGTGCGTTAATAATGCCTTCCCTTCTTTAGGCATATTTACCACTCGCCTGCTGTGTCCTGGTGGGCAGAGTTCTGGCTGCTGCCTGTATAAATTATTTCTAACTGTCACTACAACTATTTTAGGGCTGTACTCATCATCCCATTTTATAGATATGGAAATGGAGACTTAAGGGGTTAATTACTTCTTGCCTGGGATCTTTCTGCTAATGAGGATCAGACCTAGATTTAAGCCACATCAGTCCAACTCTAGAGCCAATGCCTGTTCGTTAGACACTGCTCCATTTTATTCATGAGGAAGCGGGCACATAGGAAGAAAGGAAAGATTTTGTTCCTTTTGAAAACTTACCAACACGCGCAAGCTGGGGTGTAGGTTGGCTTTGCCCTTGGCCCGCCCCCACCTGTGGGGTGCGTGATGGCTGGCAGCCCTTGCCTGGCCCCTCTTCCCGGTTGCCATGCTCTTCCCCGCCTCCCTGTCCCAGTGCTCAGCGTGTCTCCCAGGGCAGACTCTTACCCGCAAGTGCTTAGTGGTCCCTGCAGTGCTGGCTTTCTTCTCTGGTGAGGCCTTCCTACCAGGGCTGCCTCTGGACGTTGCCTGTGAATTTTCCATCAGAACGTTGCTAGCCGGTGTGTTTTCCGTCTGGAATTCCAACTGGTCTGTGGGGCTGCCAGCTGGGCCGCTAGCCGCTGCAGAGTTGCTGTGACAGCCCTTTCTTTTCTGGGCCAGCCCATTTTCCCCTCCGCTGCTGAATGGAGTTTCTAGTTTTTCCAAGTGTGGAAAGGGGGAGGGAGGAGAAAGGCCCCCCCCACACACACACACTTCACCTAAGGACCTGCATACCCTCTGCCTTGTGGGGGTTGGCAGGGGGAGGGACACTCCAAATACCCATGCTTTCTAGGTTTTTATTATTTTATTTATTTATTTATTTATTTATTTTTGTATTTTTCTGAAGCTGGAAATGCGGAGAGACAGTCAGACAGACTCCCGCATGCGCCCGACCGGGATCCACCCGGCACACCCACCAGGGGTGACGCTCTGCCCACCAGGGGGCGATGCTCTGCCGCGACCAGAGCCACTCTAGCGCCTGGGGCAGAGGCCAAGGAGCCATCCCCAGCGCCCAGGCCATCTTTGCTCCAATGGAGCCTTGGCTGCAGGAGGGGAAGAGAGAGACAGAGAGGAAGGAGGGGGGGTGGAGAAGCAAATGGGCGCTTCTCCTATGTGTCCTGGCCGGGAATCGAACCCGGGTCCCCCGCACGCCAGGCCGACGCTCTACCACTGAGCCAACTGGCCAGGACCTCTAGGTTTTTTATTTTATTTTATTTATTGATTTTTAGAGGGGGGGAAAGAGAGAGAGAGAGAGAGAGAGAGAGAGAGAGAGAGAGAGAGAGGAGGAAGCATCAACTCCCATATGTGCCCCGACCCGGCAAGCCCAAGGTTTCGAACCAGCGACCTCAGTGTTCCAGGTCGACGCCCTATCCCACTGCGCCACCACAGGTCAGGCTGCTTTCTAGTTTTTTAAAGGCAGGGCTGTTTCCATGGAAGTAGCATACTTAGACACCATTTGGACACCAAATTTAAAAAGAACTAAGGTCATTTTTTTTCTTTATCTGAAACATTTTCAGATTATTCTGCAGACCCAGTCTCACTTCCTGTGGCATCCTCTGTGTACTCGGGTGTTGAAATTGTCTCACTATATTCATTTCCACCCCCAGATTGTGACCCACCTCTTCCTCCCACTAAACACACACTAGACTCCTCTCTTTTTGGGGGGACATTCTCTGGATACAGTCAAATGCCTAATAGAAAAGGTGATTCTGAGATTCCTGCCTGATTCAGGGAAAATAATTTATTAATGATCAATTATTACTTAATTTAGGTAAGAACATCTTCCTCTTCTCATTATCTCTCACACACACATAGACTCTGAGGATCGAATGAGACGGGGGGGGGGGGGGGTAATCTAGTCCAATCTTCACTGCCTCTCCTTGTCAGAAACCTCTTAACAGCCTTTCAGCCTTTGCTCCAGCCCTTCTGGGAAGGACGCTCACTTTGTGGCCTCAGCGGACTGCCAGGCACCACTTGGATGGAGGCCCTGGCATGGGCCTCAGGCGCTGTTCTGCCTCCGGAGCAGCATGGGCAGGTCTGCAGCTCTCCTTGGACAGGGTTTCTTCTGGCTCCTCTGCAGGCCAAATATATTTCGTGTTTCCCCTGCTGTGACCTCATTACCATGCGTGCACTTTTGTTTTAATTTAAATGCTATCTAGCCCAGTTCTGTGGGTGCAGTTAAGCGGTCAAAGGTGGCAGGACTTTCCCCATTTTGGAATTGGGTACGCTGTCCAAATAATAAATAGAGCCTCAAACTATTAGTATTTTTTGTTTCGTGTCACCTTGTATTGTCTTCAAGGTACCCAGGTGATCTCCCCACCCCTTGTCACATAGTATCACCTATGGATTTGATAAATGGACACGTGTCTGTCCAAGTCACAGAGAAATGCTAACTAGGTGGAGATGTTTCACTCTTCACTTCAGAACTTCTTTTTTTTTTTTTTTTTTTTTTTTTTTACAGAGGCAGAGATAGACAGGGACAGACAGGAACGGAGAGAGATGAGAAGCATCAATCATCAGTTTCTCGTTGCGCGTTGCAACTTCTTAGTTGTTCATTGATTGCTTTCTCACATGTGCCTTGACCGTGGGCCTTCAGCAGACTGAGTAACCCCCTGCTGGAGCCAGCAACTTGGGGTCCAAGCTGGTGAGCTCTTTGCTCAAGCCAGATGAGCCCGCGCTCAAGCTGGCGACCTCGGGGTCTCGAAACTGGGTCCTTCCGCATCCCAGTCCGATGCTCTATCCACTGCGCCACCACCTGGTCAGGCCCTTCAGAACTTCTTGAAGGAGGTTGCTGTCTACCTACTGTTGTCTCTCTTTGGGTTTTTGGTTTCTCCACATACAAATATTTTTAACTCTGTTGCTGCCAGGTCACATGTCCCTTTTGTTTACAAAGTTCATAGGAGAGAATGGGTTAAATAGTTGCTAGTTTTAGTGTACTAAGTCTTTAGAGTTCCTTGATGTCCCAGTGTAATATTTTTATCAGGGCCACTCTGTCTGGCACCTCACAGTCACTGTCCTAGTTTTTGAGCTGAAAACAAATCCTAGATGATAATTTCTCTCCAACGCATTATTCCCCCGTGGTCAGATCTGTGTAGGTATAAGAAGTTAAGTAAAGATTTTTTTGTTCTTACTCATTGGAACCCGTAGTATAATACATTGATCTACTCATTAGATATGCTGCTTCTCTTTTATCTCAGCATTTTGATAAAGTAACAAGTTTCCAGAAACGACTCAAAACAAATTGGCCACAAACCCTATCGCATAGTTTCCTAATGCAAGAATTCAGATTTGATAGTCAAAGGAAGAAACTCTCTAACGACTGCAATATAAGCGGTGGGTGGGGGTGGGGGTGGGGGTGGGGGTGGGGTCAGTCGATTTGAAAGACTGATTTTAAAGTATTATTTGAATAATTTTTCTTTTTCAGAATGTGATAACTTTCTGGATGGTGGTCTGGGCAGGAAGTGTGCCCCCAAGCAAGGCACACTTAAACGAGAATCTGGGAGCGAGTCGGACCTCTTTCACTCCCCCAGTGAAGAAGTGGACAGCATCGTCTTCCCCAAGGTACTGCGTGTGACCCGTGAGGAGCTGTGACCCTGCTAGCCTTTCAGAGCTCCTCTGTGCGCCTGCCTGGTCTTAGGGAAGTGTAACTCTTCCCTCGCAGAGAAGGAAGTGCCAGGTTAACGGGCTCATAAAGAGGTCAGTTCATATTCTGCAGAATTGTGGCTGCTTGCTTGTAAGTTGTGATGCTCACATGGAAGACTGAGGAGATGGAAATGAATTAAATCAAATGACAGTTAGTACCTTTGAGTGGGCAGGAGGGACCGCAGCTCAGACTGTGATGTCATGTGTATGAACAGCCACAGAGTCATTTCTGATGAATGTTTTTAGGCCTGAAGCTCCCTGTCGAGCTTGGTGATGTCAAGCTGCTTAATTGGAACTTTCTAGATCTCTACTAGGGCGCCCAAGCTTTCTCTTTGGTGAAGAGCCAGGCCCATCTACATGAATCACCTGTGTGTTTCATGTAATTTGGGGCCCTCTGAGGGGATGGGGGTGGGGGCACTTGCTTTCTTTTGCTCACGTTTGCACCTAGTACAGTGAGTTCTGCTTTGTGTCCTAAGAAAACCGGAGGGCTTTCCCACGCGAGTCAGCAGGCAGCACTCCGCCATGTGCCGCAGCGCTTGTCTCAGGGGACGGGGGACGGGGGTGGGGGGGCTGGGCTGACGTGTGACGGCAGCTGGGATGGTTCCAGGGAAGTGACGGGAGTGCTGGGGCCAGTGGGCGGCAGCGTGCTCCAGGACCTCCTGTGATGTGGTGTCCTGGTCAGGAGGGAAGAGCAGAGGCTTATCCCCGAGCGTAGTTAAACCTCTGGGGGTGGACCTTCAGACACTCCCGCTTCTGTTCGGGCAGCTCCCAGTTCCACTCGGCCTCCTTCACCCTCTTCCGCCTTGCTCCTGTCCTCGGGCTCATTGTCTTCTGGAGGGTCCTGGGGAAGACGGCTGGGGCCTCAGGATTCCTGTCCTTGTTGCTCAGAGTGGACTGTGGAGTCAAGGGATTCTGTGGAGCGAAAAATTCTTCTCTGAGGTTATTTAGGAAAAGGGATACCAAGAGGATTAAAAAGATGATAATAATAGAATTTGGGCGCTGGCTAGGAGGCTCAGGAGGTGTAGCATTGTCCCCGTACACTGAGGTCACAGGTTCCATCCCATGTCAGGAACATAGAAGAAGCAACCAGTGAGTGCACAGCTAAATGGAACAACTAAGTGGAACAATGGATTGATGCTTCTCTCTCCCTCCCTCTCCCCTTCTACCATCTCTCTCCCTCTCCCTGTACCCCTGTCTCCCTTCCTCCCCCTCCCCCCTTCCCCCTTCTCTCTTTCTTTATTCTTTTCTTTCAAATCAATGAAAAAAAGAAAAAGAAAAAAAAGATAAACAGAATTTGGGTAATCTCCACTGTGATTTTGAGATTTTCATTATAAGGACTTCTAAAGTCTCTCTCTCCGTACTGCCCCCCCCCCCCCCCAGAGTGCCACTGTGTAGGTGCTTTGTCTGGGAGGAAATCTCTTGTGTGTGACATAAGCAGATTAGATAATATCTCTGTTCCAGCTTTAAGTTTGAGTAATCAGTAATCACCAAAAAGTGTCATGGATATGTGCATAATGTTTTTTTGGGTTTTTTTTGTGACAGAGGGACAGAGACATGGACAGACGGGTAGGAAGGGAGAGAGATGAGAAGCATCAATTCTTTGTTGCGGCTCCCTAGTCTCCTTAGTTGTTCATTGATTGCTCTCTCATATGTGCCTTGAGTGGGGGGGCTACAGCAGAGCAAGTGACCCCTTGCTCAAACCGGCGACCATGGGATCATGTCTATGATCCCACACTCAAGCCAGTGTGACCTCGGGGCTTCGAACCTGGGTCCTCTGCGTCCCAGTCTGACACTCTAACTGTGCCACTGCCTGGTCAGGCTGTGTACATAATGTTTTGTTAAATATTTCTGTATGTTTGAAAATTTTCATAGTAAAAACATTTTAAAAATTGATGTCTTTATTAAACAATACTTGCTTGCTGCCTCCTAGTGCAAAACATCTTGTCCTTGGATGTCACCATGTCTGCAGAGTGACAGTTATCTCTGCTCACTGCATTGAAGGGTTTTTCTAGCTATGCAGAATTAGAATTTCCTATATTTTACCTGCTTTTTTTTTTTTTAATTTTATTTATTCATTTTTTAGAGAGGAGAGAGAGAGGGAGGGAGAGAGAGAGAGAGAGAGAAGGGGGGAGGAGCTGGGAGCATCAAGTCCCATATGTGCCTTGACCAGGCAAGCCCAGGGTTTCGAACCGGCGTCCTCAGCATTTCCAAGTCGACACTTTATCCACTGCGCCACCACAGGTCAGGCTTACCTGCTTTTTTAAACTGCCAGAAACATTTACAGGATTGTTGATACCAGTGGCCATTGTTAAATTTAGCTTTTTTTTTTTCCAGGATGACTAGGTAGACACAATTTTTTACTCCCCAAATTAAGTCTTACCTACATTTCACACCGGAGTGCCTCTGGAAAACTGGAAGTGGGGGTACACTTTCACCTCGACATGCGCTGACCAGATTGTCTTATGGCCTCTCTGACATCTGGAGGCTTTCTTCCTCTTGGTAGTTTTACTCTCCCAAAGTCTGACCACGAGAAGTTTTGCAAATAGAAGTTTGCTCTAGCGTTATCAAAATCAAGGGTGTATTTAAGAAAGGAAGGGTGAGAGAGGGACTGATAATTGCAAGGTATTTTTATGCACGAAGCGTTGAACTGAATTTTTACATGTGTGATCTCATTTCATGATTGGTCCCGCCAACCCTGTCAGGTGGGTGGTGGTGTCCACATTATACTCCTGAGGAAATGGAGGCTCTGGTGGGTTTGCCCAGAATCACTCAGCTGGGAACAGAATTGAATTCCTAGGTCTGACCCGGAAATCTGTCACTTTCTGTTCTTTGCTTTCAATCTTCCAGCGCCTGCTTTAACAGCCAGGGATTTATGTCGAAGCATAGAAGTGGCTGATGGACCATCAGCTCCTTTATTTTTTAAAATATTTTTATTTATTCATTTTAGAGAGGGGGGAGAGGGGGGGGAGAAGGGGGAGGAGTAGGAAGCATCAACTCCCATATGTGCCCTGACCAGGCAAGCCCAGGGTTCAGAACTGGCGACCTCAGCTGCAGAGCCCCAGGTCAGGCCCAGCTCCTTCTTTTTTTATTTTTTATTTTTTATTTTTGACAGAGACAGAGAGACCGGAAGGGAGAGAGATTAGAAACATCAATTCTTTGTTGCAGCACCTTAGTTGTTCATTGATTGCTTTCTCATATGCGCCCTGACCGGGGGGTACAGCAGACCAAGTGACCCCTTGCTTAAGCCAGTGACCCCAGGCTAAAGCTGGCAAGACTTGCTCAAACCAGATGAGCCTGTGCTCAAGCCAGCAATCTTGGGGTCTCGAACCTCGCTCTTCCGTGTCCCAGTCCGACGATCTGTCCACTGCGCTGCTGTCTGGTCAGGCTCAGCTCCTTCCTTAAAAGCCTTTCTGTGTGTGTGTGGGGGGGTCACCCACACGTGTACTGCGAAACATCAGACCATCCCCAGGTTTCTTCCCAGGCCCTCTTCCTCCTTCCCTGAAATATAGTCGGTAGGGAAGCCCTTGCAGCATTTTAAATGTGAACCACGGGTGGTGCATTAGCTCACTTCCTGCAGCCATCAGTGTGACTGTGGCTTCTCAGGGGTCCCTTTAACAGCAGGCAATGTTTGTCAGGAACTTTTTGCCTTAACCTTATATTTTTATTCAGTCTGCCTCCTGATAAATATTGTGATATTTTGGTGTTAGAAGTTTCATGTGTAGTCTTAGAGATATTTGTGGTTCCCAAGATCTCAGCAACATACACTTTATGTTTTTGTTTTCAAAATAAGAGATCCAGAGATTCTCTTGGCCCTAAGAAAGTATGATCATAGAATATACCTATATGATCCGGCCACCCTGTTATCCAAAAAGATAATAATTAAAGTGCACAGAAAATACAGGGGCTGCCTCTTTTCCCAAACAGGGATGAAGTAAAGTCCTTACACCTTGTTTTCTCCTTCAAGTTGTGAAACATACGGTTAATTCGAAAAATCAAAGTAACCTCTCCAAGATGCTAAACATGAAAGGGGTGTCTTTTCTTTCAGACTGTAGTTTGGCCTCAAGTACTTGTTTACCAAGCCAAAAGTTTACCTTCAATTTTTTAAACTTTTAGAGATAAAAGTACATTTTCAGAATCTAAATTAGAATAACTGATTGCTTATACGCAAGTATTAAAATTATTATAATTTCAGAACTGTAAAGCAGCAATAATGCTTGCGATATGATGCATGTTACATGTAAATGGACTGAGATCTCAGTGGCCTATACTAGGTATTTAAAATGTGAACTGTTACTTTCCAAGGCCCATGCAGAGTGCCTTCTGCATAGTATAGTAGATAATAATTTATAAAGTATTTGATGAACAAGTGAATGAAAATTCAAGAATTAGTATTTTGGCAATATCAAGCATGATTTCTTCAGCTGTGCCAATGAGATATAAAGTGTGTAGCTGGTTTTATATTACTGTGTATATAATGTTTACACCTCTCTGTATACATATTTATCTATATAGGATAACTCGGGTTAAGATTTATATATACATATGTACCTATACAGTATAACTCTGGTTAAGAAAAACCAATCTGGATTTAAAAAAAAAATTTATTCAGAAAATTCTGAAACACAGAAAAGTTAGAATTGTTCGGTGAACATCCACCACTTAGAGTCTACAGTTAACTTTTTGTTATAGTTGCTCTATTATATAACTAAACATCTGTCCATCCTTCTTTCTACCTACTAGTCCATCTAATTTTTATGATGCATTTCAAAGTACGTTACAGGCATGAATATACTTCACCCTCAAATGCTTAGACTTCAGCATTTGTTTATACGATTATTTTTTGTAAAATTTACATACAATGAAATACACAGTTTCAAGGGTACCATTCAGTGACTTTCTCCCCAGCATTATCAAGTTATAATTGACAAATAAGAATCATGTACATTTAAGGTATACAATACAAAGTGTTGATATACATGTACAGTGTGACACGATTGAGCTAACATATCTGTCACTTCACATAGTTACACTTGGTGTATTTGGTGAGACCACTTGAGACTTGATTCTCAGCTAGTGTCTCGTGTCCACCAAAGTTATCATTAAATTAACTGTAGTCCCCAAGCTGTACATTATGTCTCGAGAGCTTACTCATCTTGTAACTGAAAGTTTGTTCCCTCTGACTAACATTTCCCCGTTCCCCCAGCCCTCCAGCCACCTCCTACGGCCTGTTGTCATTAGTGTGACATTCTTAGATTCCAGGTACCAGAAAGATCGTGCAGTATTTGTGTCCCTGTGTCTGGCCTGTCTCACTCAGCACGGTGCCCTCAGGGTCCGTCCATGTTGGTGCAGACGGCGGTGTCTCCTTCTTTTATAAGGCTGATCAATACAATGGTATGAAAGTGGGAGTCGAGTGCAGAGGTCTCTTCAAGATAATTATTTCATTTCCTTGAGCTGTGTATCCAGAGTTAGGTGTGAATGCTCACGCGTGTGTACACACACACACACACACACACACGCAAACTCTTCAGGTCTTAAAGCAGATGGCCTAGATATAATTCTCTGCTAATTACAAGCTTGCTTTTTTTTTTTTTTATTTTAAAGATCCAGTATTAAGTACCCACTCTGCCATTGTAAGTCATTTCCAGATTGGGAAGAGCTGCTGTGTAAAAATACATGCTAAATGGAGAAACGGAAACTGTAACTCAGCTTTCATTTCCTTAGACGCCTCGCTGTGGATTAGCACAGACTCGCCACGCAGTTCGCTCTGTTGGGGCCCATTCGGTTTGTCCCTTGTTCTTGTTTTGAGAACTAAAACTTTAGGCAGCTTAAGGATGAGTGCATTAGTTTCCTAGGGCCACTGGACCCAGTTACCACCAACCTGGTGGCTTAGAACAGCATCAGTTTATTCTCTCATGATTCTGGAGGTAAAAGTTTTTTACAACTCGAGTTTCTGAGGGGACTGCCACCGAAGGGGCTTGCTGCCTGGCGTCCAGGCTGTGGCGCTCCACTCCAGGCTCTGTCTCCATCCTCTCACGGCTTCTCCCGCGTGTCTTCCCGCATCTCCTCCCTTCGCAGAGAGATACCACTCCTGATAGGTGTGTGCACCACCTTCTCTCTGACCTCATTTTACCTAACTACACCTGCAAAGGTCCCCTTTCCAAAGAAGGTCCCACTCTGAGAAGGACATGAGTTTCAGGAGGACACTATTCGACCCAGTACGGTGAGAAAGCCAGGACATCCTAAAAGTCTTCTAAAGTTGGTGTTCATGTCCATTTCTGTTTTCCCTCTCTATGGAAAGTGGCCTCCTGAGTAGAAACTCCTTAGGATGCCCAGGTCATTCCTCATTAACTTAAAGAGCCCACAGTTTTATTTTAAAATACTACCTTCGCTGTTTTCGAATCTGCTTGGTGAAGCATACAGGAGTTTTATTTTACAGTGCGGACCCCAGAAGGGAACACTGAGAACTTCCCTGTTGGTGACTTTGAGATCTCGTCCTTATAGGGTTTTTTAAAGAGAATGAAGATGGAACAGGGCAGTTTGAGGATCGACCTGGGTTCACATCCTGCTTCAGCTGCTCGCTCACTGTGTGTGGGAAGAGCCCCTCAGACAGCATGGGCCACACTTTCCTGACTGTCCAGTGAGCCCCTTCTGTTTTCTCTCAGTCTCATTCCTTAACTCATCATTTAAGTAGCAAACAGCCCAGGAAGCTGGACTCTCAGGGCGTGAGGGGGGTACCCATGAGCTGGTGAGATCCAGCACAAATTGTATAAAGAGTGCTTATAGAAGGTAGCATGCTTTTGAAGTATTCCATTAAACCTTTGAAGAGATTCTTCTAGTATAAGACTTGTTTTCTATTTCAAAGCTTAAAAGGAGTCATTCTTATAAATTTTTTGTATGTTTCTTGAAAAACTTCACTCTTAATTAAAACTTTCAAAGACTGGCTAAGGGGGGGATCACAGAATGCCGTTTGCTCCCTATTCTGTAGGAACTGCAGAACGAGACTAAGACTGCAGTGCCCACGTCTGCCCACATCTGTAGCTAGAGTGATCGTGCATCCTTCAGACACTTACCTTTTGGATAACATTATCTTTTGGATGCCATGAAGCTCAGCTGTCTTGCACACAGCAAACCGAGAATGTTAGGCTATTGAGACAAAATTGAGTAATTCCCGTTAGGCTTGGAGGTGCAGGGAAGGCCACCATTCCTTTGTCAGAGACACTGTTGCCAGGACTGATTGTTTATGTACAGTTTTGCCTCACAACAGTCAGCCAGTTCTCAGTGAAATGGGGAAAAAAAGAATATATTCTATTTTAGTATTTGTGGCCAGAATTTGGGCATTTGTGGCAGACTTTAGGTGGGCTCATAAACTGTGTGACATTTTTCAGGAGGCCACTAAATACAGCCACAGACTTGCTTTTGGAATAATTAACTTCAGTACACCATTCTTGTGGCCAAGCGGACACCCTTGTTTGTAGTTAAGGCTTGCGAAAATGGTAAACCTTAGAGTTTTCATACAGCTGCCACACAGAGATATGTGGGTTCTCTTCATTTCAGTAGGTGGCATTGACTGAAAGAACTGACTTGAATTAGATTTTTTTTCTCACTATAAGAAAGGAAAAATTAGTGCCTCTGGTTAGAGGCAGAAAGGGCATCACCCCTAGACCATACTTTTGTTGGAGGCTGTTTGAATCCAGCTTTGACCAGGCTGTAAAAGGAGAGGAGTCTGTTTGAAGCCAGTTGTGATCTCGCCCGTCTGACCCACCCTGAAGCCACTGGCTCAGGCAGGAGCAACTGGGCTCCCTGCTTGGTCCTACCTTTCAGCCATCTGTGCTTTCTCTCCCTAACAGCCCGAGGAAGAGCCGTCAGCCTGTGACATCACTGGATCCAGTTCTTCCACCGATGACACGGCTTCCCTGGATCGCCACTCCTATCACGGCAGTGATGTGTCCCTCCCGCACATAACGAATTTGAACAGGTCCAGAGACCAGCAGTCTCTCGATGGCTTCTACAGCCATGGGGTGGGAGCTGAGGGCCGGGAGAGTGAGAGCGAGCCCGCTGGCCCGGGCGAGATGGAAGAGGAGGAGATGGACAGCATCACCGAAGTGCCAGCCAGCTGCTCTGTCCTGAGGAGCTCCATGCGCTCACTGTCCCCTTTCCGGAGGCACAGCTGGGGGCCTGGGAAGAATGCTGCCAGCGATGGAGAGATGAACCACAGGAGGTGAGGTGCCCCGGGCTTGTTTACCCTCTCCTGTCTGCCTGTATCAGAGGAGTTTCTGGCTTGGGGTCGTCGTGGGGGAAATGTGGGGGGAGATACCCTGGTACAGAAGAACAAAACAGACTTCGGAGTCAGGAAAACCAGTGTTCAGACTCCAGCTCTAGACCGTTTTGTGTGGGTGTCCTTGGACAAGTTACTTGACCCCTCTGAGCTTTAATTTTCTCATCTGTAAAATACCTGCCATTCACAGTATTTGTCATGATATAAATATCACAAGTGAAATGTGTGTGTCTCACAGAAGGTATGGTAACATTTATTCAGGCCAGATTTGTTCATGAAATTTATAGATCAGAAAATATATAGTTTGTCAGGGTTTTTAAATTTTTCTGTATTTTTTTTGTATTTATTTTTTTCTGAAGTGAGAAGTGGGGAGGCAGACGACAGACTCCCTCATGCACCCAACCAGGATCCACCTGGCATGCCCACCAGGGGCAATGCTCTGCCCATCTGGGCTGCTGCTCCATTGCAACCAGAGCCATTCTAGTACCTGAGGTGAAGGCCATGGAACCGTCTTCAGCACCCAGGCCAACATTGCACCAATGGAGCCTTGGCTGTGGGAGGAGAAGAAAGAGAGAGAAAGGAGAGAGGAAGGGTGGAGAAGCAGATGGGCACTTCTCCTGTGTGCCCTGGCCAGGAATTGAACCCGGGACTTCCACATGCCAGGCCGATGCTCTACCACTGAGTAAACCGGCCAGGGCCAATAGTTTCGCAGACCTTCAGACAGTATTACCCCATTTTTGCAGATGGGACAGGTGCACACAGTATCTGTCACCTACCCACGGTCAGTAGAATCCTGGTTCCTGGTCTCCTAGTCAGGTGCCCTTTCTCTGTGATCGCAGGCTGCTTCCCTTAAAAATAAGAACTGGCCTTATCTTCTGGGTAGTTTTGGTATACATTTGAATAGCTTGATCATATAAAAAGCAGTTTCTAAAAGCCGTTCAGCTTTTTTCTTGCTGTATTTTTTTTTTGTCTTTAAAGTATTCACACCAGTAGAAAAAATAAAGATGAAGGAAATGAGCCTTACGGCAGGGCATTCTGGTCTCAGATGTTAACAGTGCCAAGAAATGGGGGTTTATTTTCTATAGAAACCATTTTTATTTGTAAGCCACTATAGGTTTCTTTACCATGGCTTTGATTTCAGAGCTGTATGGGACTTAATGGACCATTTAGCTCAGATGAGGAAATTGAAGCTCAGATTAAATTATTTGTTCAAGATTACTTAGTGATCTTTGGGCTGAACTAAGCCTAGAACCACCATGACCTGCGTTATTTATATTTTCAACCTATTAATATCGTGGGATCTCCTGTCTGAGGTTAGCACTAGGGTTACCCACTGCCCCAGTGCTTCCGGAGAAACAGAACTGAGGGTCGGGTATCACAGAATCAGTTTGACTAATTCTGATGGCATTACCTACATGCAGTGTAACCTGAATTTTCAGGTGTTAAGAAAACCCTTTGAAAGTCTTGAATGCCCTTTCTTTTTTCTGATCCTTTTCCTTTGAGAAGTTAGTAAACCGCATTCCTTGTCATCCGATTAGCTCCTTGGAGCAAGGAAGGGAGCTCAGGGACCTCCACAGAGCTTGTCAGGCCCTTTGGTTCTGACATTTTTCTATTCCACAGTCGTTCATCGCCTTACTTCCTGTACCGTCCTTTGAGGATGGTGTCTCTTCCCAGCCTGATGTCTGTGTTTCATGCATTTGTATCCATTTTGTGTCGCCTCAACACTGACCTCTTCCACCATTCATTTTCAGTTCAATGCGAGTTCTTGGGGATGTTGTCAGGAGACCTCCCATTCATAGGAGAAGGTAGAGTTCACTCAATTGTCGGACTAACCATGTTGCCTCTGAGCATATACTAACAAGCATCTCATTCTGCTTATTCCGTGCTTAAATAGCTGTTTTTGAATGATGTTACATCTGCTTCAGGCGAACAAACCCTAGGTGCTTAATTGCTGATGTCTGGTCCGTATGAAATGGTTTCTTCAATCTGAAGCTTTGATAATAGGGGCTCCCCAACTTTCTCCAGAAGAATTTGAAGAAATGTTTGTATTGTGCCTCTCTAATGGATTGGGTTCTAGGAGGGACTATTTCTTTTTTCCAAAAAGAGAGAAGAAGGGAGCAGGTAGAGAACCAGAATTATTATGTATGTGCCTCACACCTAGGCCCGCAAACATTTTCAGCGCCTCCTCTAGTACTTGGCTGACAGTAGTTGCTCCTGGGCCGCCTGGCATTCCTTCCTTCCCGTTTGCCGTGTTGTCATTCCTTCAGGTGGGAGGCATCCGGTCTCATGGGCCCTCTCACTGCCAATTTTTCAATTATTTTTGTCAGCTAAAAGTTTTTAGGCTAAAAAATTAGTGCCACATAGGCTGAAAGGTCATTTCTAGTCAAAAAACCCTGATTTTATCTTTTTCAAAACTGAATTTTGTTTTATTGTTCAGAAGTCATTAGTGACCTTCTTATATTGCCTGCAAACAGATCTAGGCATCCGAAGCTGATTGTTAGATTACTGGTAGCTTCTCGTGTTAAGAGACTTATATTTGTAAAGAGGTGTTTTTCATATTAGCTGAAGGTGTTTGTTGAAGGGGGCTACTTCCTTTAATTCGAGAGTTAGTACAGAATTGTGCTCAGATACAGATATTCTCATAAAACTTAGATGATCATGACTCTGGTTAAGTATTTCTTCAGGGGAACAAGTTATAAGTGTTTTCCAGACTTAAATCTAAAACCTTTAGAGAGACATGAGTCTGGCTCCCATTGGAATTCTTGAATGTGCTCTTGAAGACCCTTGCAAGATGACAAGTTGCTAGATGCAGTAGTCCACATTAGCAAATGCTATACCCATCCCAGCCACTGCAGTGAGTTTCATTTTTAGTCATATTCTGTAGGAAGAAGAGGAAGCATACATTTAAATTTGTATCAAGCCTTAACTAGTAAAATTGAAACATTCTACCATATATTATAAGGTGGAGGAGAAGGATAGTTTGTTCTAAAATGAGAGAAGGGGAGATAGTGAGACAGACTCCCTCCACATGTGCCCGGACCAGAATCCACCCAACAACCCCCACCTGGGGCTCCTGGGGCTAATGCTCAAATCAACTGAGCTATTTTTAGTGCCTGAGGTTGATGCTTGGGCCAGCCGAGCTAGTGGCTATGAGAGGGGAAGAGAGATGAAAGGGAGAGAAGGTGGGGAAGAGAAGCAGATGATTGCTTTACTGGGTGCCCTGACCAGGGGTTGAACCTGGGTGGCTACACAACCAGGCTGATGCTCTATGCACTGTGCCAGCTGGCCAAGGCAGGAGGATAGTTTTGTTTTTTTAATCTGGAATTTATTGAATTTAAAAACAAAGCCAAATAATTATTAAATGTTATTCCCACTCACCGAGAAATTGAGGACATTAGGATGCTCTCAGAAACACTCATGATTGTGGAAGGAGTTTTCTGCTGTAAGGAAGGGCCGTATTTTTGCTACTGTGGGGCCATTTTCAACCTCCTGGACCCTTGGAAAAGCATGTTACTCCTTTCTGTCTTCCTCTTGCTTTTCATTCTTTTCACCTTAAATTTCACCCCAGTTTCGCACATGTCATTTCTTGGAGGAAAGGAGTGTTTAAATCTGTAGAAGGAGATTTTTTATTGATATAACAATATTATATATATAATTTTTAATTTGGCAGTGTATATTCAGTTACTGATCAGCCACATTCTGTTTTTAATATGAAGTTGGATATTTAGATGTAAAATGCCTTTTTATGAACAGTTTGGGGATTTACAGTTAATACTTCTACAGAATGGACTGTGGGCCTCATGTGTGCGTGCAGGCCTTTGGGGCTCACTTCTGCTCGGGCAGGACGGGCCTCGCTGGGCATTTCACTCCTTCTGCACTGGGGAGCTGTAAACTAGTAATGTAATCCAATTTAAAATGTTTTACACTTTAAAGTATTTTTTTAAATGATATTGAAGTTTTTTACTTTTAGAAGAGCCATAGGGGTAGCTCTTATGTTTATTCTTCCACCACTTTCCTCTCCCCTCCCCTTTCTCTTCCCTTTCTCCTCTCCTTTTCCTCCCCCTTTCTTCTCCCCCTTCTCCTCTTCTCTCCTCCCCCTCTCTCCTCTCCCTCCCATCAGAAACCCTGTTTGTCAAGAAAAGAAACTAGCTTGGTGTCTAGTAGAGGCTCCCTTAGAAGCAGGGGATATATTCCAAGACCTCCAGTGGATGCCTAGCACTGTGGATGGTACCAACCTTATAGATACTGTTGTGTTTTTTCTATGCATACATATCTGTGACAAAGTTTAATTTGTAAATTAAGCACAGTAAGAGATTAATAACAACTAATAAAATAGAATAATTATAGCAATATACTGGAGCAGAAGTCATGTGAATGGCTTTGAGGCTATTCTTAAGTATAATCAGGGTAACTCGGACACAAGCATTGTGATACTTAGGCAGTCAGTTAATACCGAGACAGCTGCTCAGTAGTTGACTAACAGGCGGGGAATGGGCACTGTATGGAGAAGCTGGACCCAGGGATGATTCATGTCCGGGTGGGACAGAGTGGGACGGGCTGAGATTGCATCACACCGCTCAGGCAGGCACATACTTTAAAACCTACTAGGTGTTTCTGGAGTTTTCCACTTAATATTTACATTTAACATTTTCAGGCTGTGGTTAACGGAAACCTTAGAAAACAGAACCACGGATAAGAGGAAGACTACTGTAGTCGAGAGGCCTTCCCATTTCCAAGATTCGGAGGGCGCTGAGTGGTGTTCCTGTTACCCCCTTCTGCAAACAGAGACATGTCGACTTGGAGCTTGAGAGCCCAAGTGCTAGCAGTGTATCTTTAAGTGATAGCTTTCATTGGTCATAAATCCTGGTCTGTTGATGCAGTTCCCCTTGCAGAGTAACTCATTTTGAATTGGCTCTTTTTTAGCTGGTTGTATTGACTTAGCCTGTCCAACCCCAGAATTTCTGTCCCTGCTGTTTGAGAATATCAGTGCTGAGATAATCAAGGAAGTAGATGGATAAATGGGTTCTTAAATTTTTGTATGAAAATTAAAAAGACGAATTTCCGAGTATATTAAAATTCCTCAAAAAAATCCCTTCATTGTGATTAAAATGCAAGGAATATGACCGTTGCTGTAGGCTTTAGCTTTAGCTTTAGTGTAAGAGCCTTGAGACTCGGCTTTGAAGATGGGTGTGAGTGTTGAGTGGGTAGGTTACCCTGGAAGATGAATGACTTGTCTGCATTAGCGGTCCTTACTGGAAACACATGAAACACCCGGTAACTCAGTGAGCCTGCCCCCACAGTGTGGTCAGCCATTGTCCCTTCTAGCTGAGGCTTCTAGATGCTGTGGGAGGGGGGTGTGGGCGGGGTGGGATATAGAGAGAGAGTGCCCCAGGAGTGGGAGGTGAGACACTTCCTGGGGAGGCCTGCAGGGGAAGCCATGAGACGGGCTCTGTACTCGGGGCCGTCTAGAAGGAATTGAGTTTCATACTGGATTGGGTATCCTGTGCAGAGCTCGCATGGCCCCTTCCAGTAGCACCGCCTCGATAAACATCCATAGAACAGCCTTAAGATCTTATAGTTTTTGTTCTAGCCTTTTTCTAAATTCTAAATCAACGTTGCGCTTCTAGTTTGTTTGTTTTTATGTTCAAATAAATTCATCTAACTGTGCCCTTTCTTTTTAAACCCAATACCCCCATCCCTGTTTCCTCTTTTCTCCCTCCATTTCTATTTCTGTCTTTGATGTCATCATCCCCAGTATGAGCTGGTGTCCCTCTGGTGTGCAAAACTCTGCTGCCCTGAGTGCCGACTTTAATTACAGAAGGTATGGTATTGTTTCGTGTCTAGCCGTGATGGGGGAATCATACAACACAGCACACGGGCTTCTGGCTTGGAGCTGGCTTCTCGGTGGCTGCATTGCATATGGATGGCGGCCCGCTTTGTGTGTGAGCTCACTGTTCCGTCGCCTCTGCTCCCAGCACCACTAGTCCAGCTGAAGGAGTACAGCCTAGAAGTCGCGTGGTGTGCCCTGCGCCTCATGTCTGTCTCACGTGGCTGTAGCGGTGTTTTTGGCAAGCTTGTCTCCCTGGTGCGGTGGACCACTTCTCTCTCTCTATGTGTCTGTCTTCCCTCATTCCCAGACCCTAGGATTCGTGCATCCTGAGGAAAACAGTGGAGAAGCAGGGCGGCTCATAAGATGCACTTATTTCTGTTACGCTACCAAATCCACCCTCGCTTTAGATTCCAAATTCACAGACTCCGTGTTTCATGTTCTCTCTGCTGAGCAGCCAGATTTAATTACTAAAACAGTTTCAGGAGTAAGTTTTTTGGTGAGCATAGACCTGGTTTTATAAATCATTCACAATGGAAAACTAAATTTCTTCTTCATTAGCCTGTCTTCCTATCCCTGGTATTAAAAATGACTTCTCCAGGGGCATTACTTCTAGTTAATCATGATTTCTATTGTCATATTGAAATAAGGAAAACAAAATCCATTCTTTAATTTACCCACTAGAGCCCTGGTCGGCAAACTGCGGCTCACGAGCCACATGCGGCTCTTTGGCCCCTTGAGTGTGGCTCTTCCACAAAATACCATGTGCAGGTGCTACCTCGATAAGGAATGTACCTACCTATATAGTTTAAGTTTAAAAAATTTGGCTCTCAAAAGAAATTTCACTCGTACTGTTGATATTTGGCTCTGTTGACTAATGAGTTTGCCAACCACTGCACTAAAGAAAAGACAGGCATATGGTTTCAGTTTGTAGTTAAGTAATATGTGAAACAAAAAAAGCACACACAAGCCTTTCTGGACTAGCAATTGTGAATTATTTATAGCAACTAACTGTACAGTTTGAGCAGAGATAACTTAATAGCTTTAGTAACCGTTCAGATACTGTTGAACTTCTCGTAACTGTGGTCAGCTACAGCTATATTTTGAGGTCTTGCTTATTTTAAAGATGCTTCCCCTGTTGTTGTAACAGATGTGAGATTTTTCTGGCTAGCAACCCAAGGAGTATAGAGGTAACCCACTCTGTAGCCACCTGCTTACAGAAAAGGCTTTCTACTCAGCAAACCACAAAATTCTTTATTCCAGAGATCCCATTTTGGAAACCAGACACTAAGTTTGCCTCTCCCGACCCCCATCCCCACCCCTACCCCCTTGTCAATATCAGGGCAAAAAACTTAAAACTCTTGGGCTTAGTAGCTTTTCGGTTTTGTTCTTTGAGGTGTGCTATGTGCCTGGCTGCAGCTGACCCTTCTCAGGAAGCCTGTCAAGCAGTTACTGTCTGGCCAGTGGTGCGTAGATGAAATGGTCATAAGCGGCACTTGGGTTTTCTGAATGGATGCATACCTCTGAAGTTATAAAGCTCACCCGGACTGTAGTTGAATGTAAATTATAAAGGTCCATTTAATGGACTTGGGGGCAATTTGAGTCTCCTCATTTACCTTCTAAGAGTCATTTGCGCTTGTATTTTCTCTGTGCTGTTTAATAACTTGGCATTAGCAGAGTTAGATTCTTGCAAAGATCAAGGAAAAATACATAAATAAAAGGCCACTAAGATACATTGAAAAAAAATCTGAGAAAATGACCTTAGATGGTTTCATATTTGAACAAACTGAATGAGGTAAGAAAATCTAAATGTGATGTCTTTTTCTCAACCTACCAAGATCTGTGCGGGGGAAGGCTGGTGGCATTCACTGTGCTGGGCCCTGCAGACTGCTTTGCGAGGTGACGTGGAAATCGTGTGCGAGCGGAGGGGCCACCGGCGGGGCTTGGTGTCCGTCTTTCTTTCTGAGACTCGAAAACAGGATGAGTGAATTTTTGCTCTCTGTTCAGTTTCAGCCTGGAAGGCTTGACTGGAGGAGCTGGGGTGGGAATGAAGCCGTCCTCGTCCCTGGAAGTGAACTCGGCCGACGCCCAAGAGCGCAGGCACCCTTTCAGTGCAGAGGAGCGGGGCGACTCTCTTGTGTCCCTTTCAGAAGAGGACCTGGAATCGGGCCAGAGAGAACATAGGATGTTCGGTCAGCAGGTAAGGCTGAAATAGGGACCTGTCGCTGTTTTGGGAAACCCTCATTTTGTTTCCCTAAATATGCCCTGATATAAGGAACAAAGAAGACAGTAGTTATGTTAATATGAGGCTAGCACAGCTCTGATTACTTACCCATTACATAATATACTCAATCTAGCAGGAAACAAGTTTTTAGCACATAATAGTAATTTAAGACTCGTTAATCTGCATAAATTTAAATATTCCGTGAAAGCAACATTTTTTTAAGATTAGGAAGATACCCAGGATATTAAATTGAATTTTTTCTTCCTTTCTAAGGACTTTTTTTTTTTTTTTTTTTTACTACCCCAGTAGTAAAACGGGTCTTTGGGTGTGTTACATACCATTATTAAATTTCTCAGTTCTCAAAAATACATCACAAATTTCTCCTTCCTGAAAACCAAGTTTATTCTTTATCTCATCACATTGTCTTAAGAAAGAACTATTTATCCCCTCCTCCCTGCCACCGCCACCATTCCTGAGAGAGCAGCTACACTCTCTGCCCTAGTCACCCCCTGAAGATCTTGCAGTGTCCCCGCTGTCCTGTCCTCTTTTGAAGGGCATGGATTTCCTTGAGTGACAAATCAAGTGACTTTTCCTCAGTTCTCGCCTTCTTGGGCTTTTCATCATTACTCGCCACTTCTGACCATCCCTCAGGGGTTCTGAATGACAATTTGAATTACATGCTTCTCCAGCGTCCTATGCTACCTGCGTTCTCTGTCCTTCTCTTGGGCCAAGAGGACGTTGCCTTCAGTTCTGAGAAGGTTCTGGGGCACATGTACAAATGAAACATTCCTAACTAAACGGACAAAAAAATTAACACCTGTCTTTGAATAGGTGACTGGAGTTTTAGGTAGAAATAGTGTGAAATATTCTCTCTTTCCTTTTTTATTGAATTTATTGGGATGGCACTGGTTGGTAAAGTTACATAGGTTTTAGTTGTACAATTCTATACAGCATCTGTATATTGTATGTATGTTCACCCCTCCAATTCAAGTCTCCATCCATCACTATTGATCCCCATCCCTCTCTTAACATCTCCCCACCCCTGAAACATTTCTAATTAAACAAGCAAACAAAGATATTAAACTACTGTACTTTGAATAGGTGACTGAGATTTTGTGTAGAAATTGAATTTTTATTCTATCCTACTACATAGCAGTGATGCGACCAGATACACACTTGGCCCCAGGGGTTGCTCTTAGTAATGAATGCAGCTACACCCATGGTGTGCACCTGATGGAAGCCAAGCTGAAGGCCTGCAGCAGTTTGCTGCCTCCCTTCCTGGAACTGGCTGACCTGTAGCTCTTTATCTTGTGTGCGACCTCAGAGTGGGGACTTGAGGTGCTTGTATCTCTGGTCCGGACAAGTTGCCTGCAGCCAACTTCCTGTTGAAAGTCTCTGCCTTTCCCTGAGGTCATTTTTCAGACCTCAGTTGTATTGGAAACATAGCAACTGTGCCTCAGACTCCATGGTTACACAGCAAACAAGCTCTAAATAATCCGAAGTCTTCATTCAGCGCAGTCAAGTTCCTGCTAGTAAAGGCTTTTCCTTGCTTACTTTTCAACATGTCCAAGTCCGAAGGAGGCAGATGTCAGCCTACCATGAAGGGAAGGGATTTACCGTAATTAGAGTTAGCTCACAGTTAGAACAAACGGGCTCTCAGAACCAGTACAAGTGTGCTGGCCAGCAGTGATTGGCTCTGTTTCAGGGCTCTGTTACTGAGAGTTAAATGACCAAATGGCAGTCACCTGCACGGAGAGAAGCAGTCTAATCTTAGAATCGGAAGTGAGAGATTTAGACTTCCTTCCAGATGCAGGGCTGCTTTGCTTGTGATCTTGAAACTTACTTAGACCTCTGTTTCCAGCCCTTGAAGATCAGAATATTATTACTGTACTTCTATGAGAGAGACTGATATTTTCAAAGAACAAGAACTGTGCAGTTGGATGTTTCTAGTGAAATTATTTTTATCTGATTATGCATTCAGCAGATGTTAATGAAGCACTTACAAAATTTGAAACAGCAAGTATTGTAGGGGATAGGAAAACACTGTACAGAATGGGCACTCTAATTATCCCCGGTTTACAGATGAGAAGACTAAGGCTCGGAAAAGCTGAGGGCTGTCTGAAGCAGCTGTTAGGGCCGGGGCTGGCTTCAGTCCCAGCTGTCCGCAGCAGAGCTGTGCGGCCCCCCTGTGCCGCCCTGTCCCCCTGGCCTTGGTAGGAATGTAAAGTGCTGTGCTTATCTAAGAAATGTGAGCGCCTGGACTTAGAACTTGTGCTTCACTTTTTTTTTTTTTTTTTTTTTTTACTATGCAGACCTGTCACAGAACTAAGCAACAGGGGTTTAATTACTGCACCTCAGCCATTTCGTCCACACTGACAAAGTCCGTCTCTTTAATGACAATCAGCCATCCTGGGTTGGACCGTGAGTATACTACTTTTCTTTAAAACATTAAATTATTTTAAACACTTTTTCTGACCCATTTCTCACTTCAGCACCATATATATAACACGGCCTTCCAAAATGGGCGTGCTGCGTCCTCTGAGTGAATGGCTGGCTCATCATTTAAACAGAAAAGGGGAGCAGGAGCTGAGTGTTGTGATCCTCCTCCACTTACTACCTGTTTTCTTCACAGTAAATTAATTAATTGTTTTTGAGACAGAGAGAGACACAGATAGGGATAGACAGGAAGGGTGGGAGATGAGAAGCATCAGTTCTTTGTTGAGGCCCCTTAGTTGTTCATTGATTGCTTTCTCATGTGCCTTGATGGGGGGCTATAGCAGACCGAGTGACCCCTTGCTCAAACCAGATGAACCCATGTTCAAGCTGGCGACCTCAGAGCTTCGAACCTGGGTCCTCTGCATCCCAGTCTGATGCTCTATCCACACACCACCACCTGGTTAAGACAGAAAGTAAATTTATTATATTTTGGGAGACTAAACCTGACCCATTTGTAAAGATTTTATTTTGCTGTGGTTGGTTAGTTCAGTTGGTTAAAGTATCAGTTTGATACCCTAAGGTTGCAAATTCAGTCTTCAGTCAGGCTACATACAAGAATCAACCAATGAATGCATGAGTAAGTGCAACAACATCTCTTCCCCCTTTTCTCTCTCTACAAATTAATTTAAAGAAAAAACAAACTTTATTTTGAAATAATTTTAGACTTTAAATTAGTTGCAAAAACAGTACAGAGAATTACCATTTATTCTTCACCTGGAGGCCCAAGTGTTAACAGACATGATGCTCTTATGTCTCAAAGATACTCTCTTATTTTACCTCAGTATAGTAATCCAGGTTTTCCCCAATGTTATTTTCCTAAGCTTCTCAAAAACGTCAAGTTCACGAAAGACTGAGATGGAGTTTTATTTTAGTTAAGCCAGTGCGAAGGAGAGTAAATGCAGCCGCATGCCAACTCAGGTCTGCTGGCTCTGAACGTTACCTAGATGTCTGGCTTCTGTAAACACAGGGCATTTACAAAGGGGAGATGCTCAGAAACATACCTGCGTTGGATCCAAGTGTTTGACACGGAAAGGCAGCTTGTTCTTTGAGAAACCCCCCGTTTTTGTATTTTTTATTTATGAGGAGTCAGTGAGAGATCTTGATATAAAGATTTAAATTCTTGGCTCTGACCAGTTGTCTCAGTGGTAGAGTGTTGGCCTGGTGTGTGGATATCCTGGTTTCAATTCCTGGTCAGGGCACAGGAGAAGCGCCCATCTGCTTCTTTACCCCCCACCCCTGTCTTCTCTCTGTACTGCTTCCTTTTTCCTTTCCTCTTCCCCCTCCCTCCTCTCCTGCAGCCATAGTTTGATTGGAGCAAGTTGGCCCATGGCACTGAAGATGGCTTCATGGCCTCTGTCTCAGGCACTAAGAAGAGTTTGGTTGCTGAGCAATGGACCAGCAGCCCCAGATGGGCAGAATATCGCCCCCTAGTGGGCTTGCTGGGTGAATTTGGGTCGGAGTACTTGCAAGAGTCTGTCTCTGCCTCCCCTCCTCCCACTGAATTAAAAAAAAAAATTCTTACAAAGGCACAGTCATGCATGACAGACAGGCTTTGTTGAAAGACCAGGTATCCCAGAGACTAAAGCAAAGGGAATAAAGAAACACTCCTGCTGTGGCTGGTGTTTCTTCAGTGTCCCTGATTAAACTCATGTGACATGGGTTGGGGACAGAAGTAGGTGCCCTGCAGTCCTGGGCTGTGCTGTCTCCAGCTGTGACTTACTGGAGGCCGATTCTTTCTAATTTCCCCTGTGGAGTTAAGACATGTTGGCTGATTCTGTTAACTTTGTTCTCCTCTTCATGTGATTGATAGTTCAGATACACATCTGGCCTTTTTGACTAAAGGTGCCTAATCTAATGGAAAGGTGCCTAATCTATTGGAACTTCTTCTCATAGACACAGGGATAAGTCCCAGGACTGTAACAGAGGTAGCTTTTCCTGTTTCTGTTTGGGTTTGGGTTTTGTTTTGATTTGGCTTTGGGTTTGAGGTTTTGCTGGTATAGGATGACATTTATTATAGCGGAAAATAGTTTATGGTGTAGTTGGTAAGTCTGGACTGCCAAAGACAGACAGGAAATCACCCGTCAGTGAGAATCTCAGCTCTCTGTACCCTCCTTCCCGGCTAACGAGTGTGGAGCCTCCAGGAGCAGCGAATGCCCAGCACCCACAGTGTCCCCTGTAGAGACGTTTTCCTCTGTTTCATCACACACTTACTCGCCTTTGCATGAAGCACTTCATTATTTTTACCCCAAAACGCAGGATGGGTTTTTACTGTTTTCCGTTGCTCATTAAACACTATAAATAATGTGGCCAACTCCCAAGAACACCGTCCTCAAGCCAGAGGTGCTGGCATGCGGAGCTGGGCTTCCTGTTCCTGGGAACGTTTCTGCTCAGCTCGCTGAGGGAGACTGACTGCTGTCAGCAACACTTGAAGCAATAGTTGAGTCATTTCATTGGAGTAGGGTACCCTCATTCTTAATGTATAGTGCACGTTTCTTGAGGGTTTGATGGGGAGGTCATTGTTGAGTAGCCCCACTTCCTTCCCTGAGTCAGCATGGGCTGTAAGTGGAGGACAGTAACCTCTAATGACACTGTTTCTCCTTAGTCCCTTCCTTACACAATTAAGTTTCTTTTCCCTACTGTTTATTCTGTACTAGAAACATGATAAATTTTCTTTTTTTAAGTGAGAGGAAGGGAGAGAGACAGACTCCTGCATGTGCCCCAACTGCAATCCACCCAGCAACCTTTATCTAGGGCTGATGCTCTGCCCATCTGGGGCCATGCTGACAACTGAGCTATTTTTAGCACCTGAGGTGGAGGCTCCACTGAGCCATCCTCAGACCCCTGGGGCCGGTACATTCAAACTAATCAAGCCATAGCTGCGGGAGGAGAAGAGAGAGAGAAATAGAGAGAGAAGGGGGAGCAGAGGAGTAGAGAAGCAGATGGTCGCCTCTCCTGTGTGCCCTGATTCGGAATCAAACGCAGAATGTCTGCATACCGGGTTGACACTCTACCACTGAGCCAACTGGCCAGGGCCGATAAATTCTTTAGTAGATGTGAAAATCCTGGCTTTTGGATAGAAGACTAAGACTTCTTTTTGTGTGCTGTGCCTTTAACCATCGGGGTAACCAGATCGTTCTTGATTTGCCAGACTCAGATCTTCATTTTCCCATTGCTTCTTTGTGGCATGATTCATCTTTGGTCTTCCTTGCTGAAACTTTCGCATTAGTATCCACAGAGTGACTTTATAGCCTACAGTGTTTGGTAAACTTCACATGTTTTAAGTTGTGTTTTATTGCAAGCACACTTACCGACTGTGGGGCCTTGGGCTAGAGACAAACACTCTTCGCCACAAATATGTGAACTATTAAGCGGGTAATGTGATATGGCTTAAATGTGAATTTACTTAAAGTCCTTAGCATACTTCATGGCTTATAATAAAGTACTTGTTACCGTTCTGGAGTGAGTCAGTTCAAAGTGCCCAGAACAGAGCTGAGGTCTGCTTTTTCTAACAAGAGCTGCGGCAGTGTTTGAGGACATTGTCCCTCATTTCTTTTCAATGGCTGTGTCTAATGAACACACTTGTCTGAACAGAATGCTTTCTAAAATGAGCCATCTCTCTCTCCTTTCCAGCCTTTGCCTGTGCTCTGTCTTCCTCCTGAAAAGACAGTGGCTGCTCCTTCCACAGTTGCACATTTGAGCATTTCTGAACATGTGCTCTTACTGTGCCTGGAATGCCTTGTGTCGTTTCTGAGATTAGAAAAGCAGACCGACTCCTTGCATTGTATCTAAGCGGGGTCTGTTGTGAAAATCCAGCGATGTAGAGGGAAATAGTGAGGAAAGGTGGTGACTGAAACATTTCTGTATCATTTTCTGGGTGGAAAAGGAGACAGACGGCAGCTTATTGAGGAACCACAAGGGTGGGAAAGCTCCCTGATGCGTGTCTTCGATGTGCTCTGTTGGCGGGAGAGCTTGATGGCTGTATCCTGCGGGCTCCTGGGGGAGAGTCAGAGCAGCGCCGCCGCCGCCTGTGTCACGTGGGGAAGCGGACGCGGACTGGACTGTCCTTGGAGCCCCGCTCCAGGTCGTCTGTGTGCCGCATTTCTCCCTCTTGCATCAGGAAGGACTGGCCGGAGGCTCCCAGCCTGCCAGGAGACCTCACGGTTTCTGGATTGAATTTAAGGATAAACTCCGTTTGTGCTGTACAAAAATAATTCAGTGTTTAAACTGTTCATTGCTTGCACCCAGGAGATGCCTGCAAACGGTAGAGAAAGTGTTTGGCTGATGGTTTCCCTGGAAGCCCTCAAGCACGTTCGCCAGTTATGTTAAAGGGAGATGTTTTAACTTCACGGGCTTCTTTATTGAGGTGTCATTTCCCCCTCATTTTGCATGGTTATCACAAGGAATGGTGTTCACGAGTGACACTTGTCCTTTGGATCATTTGTAATACACTCACCCCTCATGTGGGAACTGGCCACATTCCTTACATGCACCTCGATGGGATCACTGGCTTGTCATTGAATAGCTTGCGTTAAACTGGGAAAGCGAGGTCGGTGTGGAGAGCTGTGTCAATTACATGTATGATGCGCACCAGATCTAAACAGATCAACAGCCCTTGTGGCCCAATCTTAGGCATTGGTGCTATGAGGCTATTTTATCTCTACTTTGTCTGCTAATTTTCTTTCTAACTGCGGACTGTGGGATGAGAATTCATTGGGACACATTTATTTCCTCACAGTACTTTTATTTGGAAAAGATAACATGGAAGATGTGTCAGAACAAAAATGTAGTCAGGGAAGTAGTGTGTGTGTGTGTGTGTGTATGTGAGACAAAGACAGACACAGAAAGAGAGACAAGAAGGGAGAGAGATGAGAAGCATCAACTCTTTGTTGTGACACCTTAGTTCATTGATTGCTTTCTCATATGTACCTTGACGGGGGGTGAGGGGGAGAGGCACAGCAGACCGAGCAACCCCTTGCTCAAGCCAGAGACCTTGGGCTCAAGCTGGTGACTTCGGGGTTTAAAACCTGGGTCCTCTGCGTCCCAGTCTGATGCTCTATCCACTGTGCCACCGCCTGGTCAGGCAGTGAAGTAGTTTTTTAATTGGTCTTTTGGTTGAACTACAAAGCTAGAATATATGCATAGTTATTAAGTGTGTGTATATATTGTATAGATACGTATGCATTTTAATTTGGGTTAAGCAGTGTCCGAGTTGAAACCAAAAGGAAACCAGGAATTTGCTGAGTGAATTAGTATGTGGAAGGCAGGACTGAGGGATTTGGGCTTCTTATCTGAGGGCAGTGGAGTGATTGAAGTTGATTAAATTGATTAATTAATTGAATGAAACACTTCATAGAGACCATGCGGAAGAGCTTGTTGGGTAGCGAGGTGGGCAGAGCAGTGGAAAGCTGAGGCAGGATTCCAATGACAGTGCTTGGTGGCCGGGCCTACAGCAGGGGCAGTTGGGAAGAAGTTGATGTTCAGAGAATTCTAGAAAACAAAATCAAAAGGACTGAGTGAGGTGTGATGTGTAAGCATTTAAGGATGTGCCTGTGTTTCTGTTTGGAATAATGAGTTAGATTTACTGTATTTCCCCATATATAAGATGCTTCCATGTATGTATAAGATGCACCTTAATTTTGGAGCCCAAAATTTGAGGGAGAAAATTATATAAAGTTATTGAACTCAAGTTTTATTAATCATAAATTTCACACAACTCCTCACTTTCAAAATTCCCATCCGTTAGCTTGTCCTCATCTGTGTCTGATGATGAATCACTGTCTTGAACAATGAGCGCAAAAACAAGCGCAAAAAAGTGGAAAATGCAAGTAAAAAAAACAACCACTGTGTAAGACGCACCCAGTTTTTAGACCCCAAATTTTTTGGAAAAATGTGTGTCTTACACATGAAGAAATACAGTGGATACCACTCAGCAAGAGAAGGGGCATAGGGGAGGCACAGATCTGGAGGAAAAGATCCATCTGTTTATGTGCTTGTTTTATTCGAGTTGCCTGGGGGACCCACCACAGGTGAGTGGGGAGGCGAAGGAGTCCTGAGTGGAAAGGAGTTCTGTGGCACCTGTCTGGGTGTGCGGATTGTCGTGGGAGGTGGGGTGAATGAGGAGGTTGGAGTTGGAGAGGAAGAAAGCCAGACACAGGACCCTGAGGGATGCCACTGTTCCTGGGGGTCCTCCTTAGAAGGAGGAAAACTCCTTACGAATTAGAACTATTCAAAATAATTTATTTCTTGGTTTCATAATCTAACAAGTACATATTTCTTGGATGAACTTCTTCATGCTGCATTGCGTTAGAATTCTGCATATTCAGAAGTAAAGATGAAGATGTGAGTATCTTTAGTTCACCTAGACAGCCTTCCCGGAAGGAACCAAGCAGGCTGCTGACACTGTCCTTTCCACATGGGTTGGAGGTGCCTGTTCCCGTGTCTCCCACTAACCACCCCAGCCTGGCAGCAACCGCAGCCTGCTCGGCCGATCTCCTTCTCCATCAGTGTCTTTCCGCTCCTTCTTAAGTCTAAAGCTCCCTTTTCATCCCAGGGAGGAGGATGCGGAGCTGCAGAGGAAGGTGCAGCTCCTGTGCCCGTGGCTGCTCTCCAGGGCCTGCAAGCACTGGCAAGGCGCTGGGCTCGGTGCTAAGAAACTGTTTGGGGACTTGTAGCCCCCTGCATGCTGTCCTTTCTAAACCATTTGTCTTCATGCTTTGCTTTGAAAATTAATTTGAGTAGAATAGTCTCTGTCCTCTCTACACTGATTAATCCAGTAGCCCGATTCCAGGGCCTGAGATCCTGTCCCAGGACACAGATCTCTCCAAAGGCACACACGATGTGTTCCCGTCCCACCTTGTACCAGCTGTAATGCCGAGTGCCGATTTCACAGCACTTGCCCTGTGATAATGCAATTCTCATTTTTCCTGGTTTTACTTATTTTGTCTCATGGGACAGATATCTAGCTGTCTGCCTGTGGTATTTAAAAGCTGTTGTTAAACCTTTTTCTTCTCATCTTTTCCTCCTCTTTTCTCTCCATTGAACTATTTTTCTCAGTACTTTTCTTCACCATGGGTTTCCGATTAATATATTCTTTATTTTTTTTTTTTTCACTTTTCTGAAGCTGGAAACAGGGAGAGACAGTCAGACAGACTCCCGCATGTGCCCGACCGGGATCCACCCGGCACGCCCACCATGGGGCGACGCTCTGCCCACCAGGGGGCGATGCTCTGCCCATCCTGGGCGTCGTCATGTTGCGACCAGAGCCACTCTTGCACGTGGGGCAGAGGCCAAGGAGCCAACCCCAGCGCCCAGGCCATATTTGCTCCAATGGAGCCTTGGCTGCGGGAGGGGAAGAGAGAGACAGAGAGGAAAGCACGGCGGAGGGGTGGAGAAGCAAATGGGCGCTTCTCCTGTGTGCCCTGGCTGGGAATCGAACCCGGGTCCTCCGCACGCTAGGCTGACGCTCTACCGCTGAGCCAACCGGCCAGGGCGATTAATATATTCTTACATGACACTAGCTAGCTTTAAAATGTTACAAGGTATCAGTTTTAGCATACTTGGAAAGGAACTAAATCACCTCCCTTTGTTGAAAATTGCTGTTTGCAATTGTGCACGATTTCTACAATAGTCTAGCACTGCTATTTTTAATGGAAAAACCATTTCTAATATAAAGGTAAATAATGAATTGTCTTAATTTCATATAACTAATAAGAGTCTCAGGCAATTAAAATATTTACATGATTGCGCACCCTAATTCCCTCCTGCTTGCTGACCCTAAGTTTTAGCAATAGTTATATACTATTTAATTATTTAATGTTTACATATTAAAATTTAATATTTAAGCAACATTAAGTTCAGGATGACATTTTGCATTATTCTTAAAGGGAAAATACTCATAGTAACACAAAGTTTAGTTAATTTCCTCTAAGTGGACGTCTTATATGTTCAGTACATTTTCAGTTTGGTAAAAAGGCACGCAATAAGGTGCTCACTTTATACCAGTTATAATAAGAAGGAAGGTGTGAAAATCCACTCATAACCTTGAGAGTTCAGAAATTTTCATGGCTCTTTGATCTCAACGTGTTTTCATAATGCAGCGGAAAATAGGTCAGCATGGCAGATAAAACAGGTCCCAGTAGTATTTCTTTGATCACTAATATAAAATTATGATGATGAATATTATTATGGATTCATCAAAATAAAGGAGCTTGAATAAACCTTTGAATTAAGTATCCAGCATTTCTCACAGTGTGTTTCCTAAACTCAGAAATACCAGTGAGAATTGAGGGGTGGGGGGCAGTAGAAGAAACACAAGGAGTTGTTTCAAGGCCAAATAATTTTAGGGAACTGACTTAAGCAGGTGTTAAATCGTAATGTGTACATTGTGAATTTGCAAGACAGTGTTCCATACGCTGTATTCACAAATGACAGGTTTCTTTGCTTTTGTCAGTAATTATATCATGATAGTAACGTTGGTTATTTTATACTCTTAGATGCTCTGAAAACCCAATGACACTTGAGGAATTTCAGAGCCTCTTGTGGATTAATGACTGTTTTCAGAACCACATCTAAAAGATGACAGTAAATTAAAATTCTTTCAGCAGTGCAAAAGGTGGAAACTTATAAGGAGTTATAGATTCACCCAGTGCTGGATTACGCACTGTACAGGTTTTAATTTATTCGACAGAAATCTACTGGGAGACTGTTTTTGGCTAGGCTCTGCTCTGATTGGTATTTCTTTTTTTTTTCTTTTCCTTTTTTAATCAAGTGAGAAGCAGAGAGGCAGACAGACTCCCGCATGCGCTCCAACCGGGATCGAACCGACAAACCCTCTACAGAGCATTGCTCTGCTCATCTGGGGCTGCTGCTCTGTTGCTCAGCAACTGAGCTATTTTAGCACCTGAGGCAAGGCCATAGAGCCATCCTCAGTGCCTGGGGCCAACTTGTTTGAACCTTTCGAGCCATGGCTGCAAGAGGGGAATAGAGAGAGAGAGAGAGAGAGAAGGGGGAGGGGTGGAGAAGCAGATGGTCACTTCTCCCATGTGCCCTGACCAGAATCAAACTTGAGAGTTCCACATGCTGGGCTGACGCTCTACCACTGAGCCAGCTGGTATTTCTATGGATTTTATTTTCAGTTAGTCATGTGGTAACTCAGTAGGTAGTCGTAAGTGTGCAGCAGTCCTGGTAGCCGGAGAGAATTTAGTGCTGCATGTAATGGACAAGGTTCCTTTGGGTGGAAAAAGTTTTAAAGCTGCTGATCTAAACCGTACTTTTGGGTCTTTTGTTTGATTGATTGATTAAGTAAATTAAGACCTTCTAGGGTTAAGATGCTGATGATTTCACACCTAGACTGTGGGGAACTGGGGGGCAGGCCCCCGATCGTACTCTCTCTGGGCTTATCTTTTCCTCTCACCTGGCCGGAGCTACAGGTATATAGGTGAACTAAGAAGAACCTGAAATACAGAAAAGGAAAACCTTAGAAAAGTCAGCAGTCTTTTGAAGACTTAGAGTTTAAGTTTTTTATGCTTTATTCCCTCTTGTTGGCTATTAGTAATAACTCCAGTTTTGCATTTCTGTTCAGAATATAGAGTAGTTTGGGAGTTTAAGGGTTAATAATTAGTGGTGTGCCTTCTGTTTATGCTGCTTACTGCCCTGCTGTCTGACTTAGCTGTAGTTTTTTGTTTTGTCTTTTTAATGAGAGGAAGGGAGATAGACTCCCACATGCATCCTGACGGTGACCCACCCAGCTACCCCCCTCTGGGGCCATGCTCACAGCCAAGCTATTTTTAGATCCTCAGCACCCAGGGCCAGTGAACTCAAATCAATTGAGCCAGGGCTGCAGAAGGGGGAGAGAGAGAGAGAAGGGGGAGGGGAGGAGAAGCAGGCGGTTGCTTCTCCTTTGTGCCCTGATTGGGAATCTAACCCGGGGCTTCCATACCCTGGGTTGACGCTCAACCGCTGAGCCAACCAGCCAGGGCCATTTAGCTGTAGTTTTAATGACCCACTTCAGTGTATGATCTGCTAGTTGTGGAAGGAGGAAGAATGGATCTGCGTTTCCTAGTTTATCAAGTACCAGCCTGGAGAGGCTCTCAACATGAGTGTCAGCCTTGCCTGCCTTGCACAGATGGGGAAGTGACACCCAGAGAGCTCACCCCAAACTAGTGACATGGCCAGGACCTTATGAGCCAGCTTGGATGCTCCTTCCTACTCACTAACCTGTTTCCAGGAATGCTTGGTAACGCATCAGATACACATTAGCTAGGTTGTCAGTGGAGAAATATGTGAAAGCAAAATTAGCCAAGTACAGAATATGGTAATTTTTTACTTTCTATTCTTTCTGTGATATCATCTCAGAGTTGTGGCCATTGGGAACTGAATATTTGATAAGAACAAGAATTAAACATGTTTTATGTGTGTTTGAACATTAGAAATCTTGATTTTGGGTTTGTTCAGTTACTTGAATTCTGTATTAAATTTTCTCAGAAAATTCACTCCCTCTCACAGTTCTGATTTGAGGGTTTCAAGTTTAATTTTCCCTCTGCCAAACCCTAAGGAGGAGAAGGCACCACGCACTGGCTGTCACATGCCATCTCTGCTAAACCTGTGTCACTGTTCACATTTTAGACACTTGCTCTTCCTTCAGGTCCAGTCCTTCGGTTCTAACGTTTTCTCTGCCATTTCTGTCTTCTAGATTCCCGGCCTTTCCACAGCACCAGCGCTAACCTGACGGAGAGGTACTGCACTTTCATGGTTACTCCTTTGCCCATAGTGAGGTGGAGGAGGTCCAGACTGTTAGAGCATTTCACTAGGAAACCTCAGTTAACTGAGATCGCGGGAGTCTTACTTTCTTGAGTGCTGAATTCCCAGTAGTGGTTAGATGTGCTTGGTAATGAAAACTGTATTCCTTTTGAATAATGTCTTCAATACATTTCTGCATTTGTTCTTTGCACTGTCCTGACAGTAACACTGCTGGTTGCGTTTATTCATGTGAGAAATGCTTCTGCTTGACTTCACACACTTTTGTGCTCTTTGCTTATGGGTTTTTAAAATTCTTATGTGTAACAGCATTTTGTTACTGTGTGTGTGTGTGTGTGTGAGAGAGAGAGAGAGAGAGAGAGAGAAAGAGAGACGAGAGAGAGAGAGGGAGGGAGGGAGGGAGGGAGGGAGGGAGGGAGGGAGGGAGGGGGAGAGAGAGTATATACATGTACAGTAGACCCCCTTGTCCACGGACTATGCTCTGAAACCATGGGTAGTAGTTCCAAATTCTATATATACTATATTTTGTCTAAACATACATATAAGTGATAAACTTTAACTTATCAGTTAGGCCCAGTAAGAGACTAACAATAACTAATAAAGATAGTATCTTATAACAATACATTGTAATACAACTCTGTGAATAGGCTTTTCTCAGTCTCCTCCTGTGTGGGACTCCCCCTCCCCTCCCCACCCCCTGCCCCGGAGCCGCTGCCGGCCCCTGGTGGTGGGACGGGTCTCGGGCTGCGCTGTTCTTGCTCTTCCCCGGAGCAGACATGTGGCGGCCTCTGTCCCTCTCCTCCGCCTCCCATCCTCATGTGGATGAGGTGCCTGACTTGTAGCTCAAATAATGGACAACAAAATGGTTACAACAGATTCTGTAGAAGGTAGTTTCATTTCTCAAAAATAACTTCTGTAGTCTTTATTTTTTTTAATCAAGTCTTTTTGTTTTTCTTTAGTATAACAGAAGAGAACTACAATTTCCTGCCCCCGAGCCCCTCCAAGAAGGACTTTGAAGGGAAGAGCGGGACGAAAGTTAGCCGTACATTCAGCTACATCAAGAACAAAATGTCCAGTAGTAAGAAGAGCAAAGTAAGTACCACTGTGGGCATTCCTCGTGCGCCCCCCCCCCCCCGCGCCAGTCGTTGGGTGGCTCATGGCACGGCCTGCCCACACCCGTGAGCTAACGGAGTGGTGAGGGCGTACCAAAATAAATCAGAGCTCCTCTCTGCAGTAGCCTAATATTGAAAGAAAAATAACAAGAGGTAACACATAGTTGTGTGTGTGTGTGCTCCACACTCTCCGTGCCCTTCCCCGCCAAGAAGAACAAAACTACAGGCTGCTTAGGCCTCAGTTAAGTGGATGGTAGAGATATGGCCAGTGTGTTTTCCTAGCTTTTTAAAAAATGATTTCTGTCTTTTAGCAAACAGTGGGTCTGCTCATCAGTCAGAGCTTCCCCCCATGACCTGCCCCCAGGATTGTGTTTTCTCAGATTCCCCCCGCCCAGGTGCAGAACGTAAGAGCGTGGACAGTCAGGCAGATGAGAAAACAGTGCAGAGAGCCGAGCAAATTGTTTTTTGAATAATCGCCTATTGAGGTATTACATTCATACTTAGCCTTGGCCGGGAATTGAACCCGGGACTCCTGCACGCCAGGCTGACGCTCTACCACTGAGCCAACCAGCCAGGGCCATACTTAGCTTTGTTTTCTATGTCAGACCTGAGGTTAAGGAGGGTGGGGGAATGCTTGTTCGTATTCTACATATTGGCAGCAGGGCTTAAGACAGCACCTTACCTGTTTACTTCCCGCTGCTGGCTGGGACCCTGGTTGGCGTCAGCAGAGGAGATCCTCTTTGGAAAGTGCGGCATAAACCAGCTATGTGTTACATGTACCTTCTCTGATATTAGCATTCCGCTGGGTGCTAACAGGCTCATGGTCTCACCCTTGAAAATTTTTATCTGTTT
Source organism: Saccopteryx bilineata (assembly GCF_036850765.1). Classification (NCBI taxonomy): domain Eukaryota; kingdom Metazoa; phylum Chordata; class Mammalia; order Chiroptera; family Emballonuridae; genus Saccopteryx; species Saccopteryx bilineata. The sequence goes on from NC_089496.1 coordinate 67,898,219, forward strand.
GGATGACTTCAAAATGTTTTATTTGTTCTTGTTTTTAAACTGTAATGTTTTCTTCAAACAAACTTGTCATTGGAATATAGCAAATAAGTGGAAATCGCCCTCTCCACCCTCTCCCCAGTGACCCTGACTTTCCTCTCTCTCTCTTTATTAAGTGAGAGGAGTGAGGCAGAGACAGACTCCCACATGCATCTCTACCGGGATCCACCCAGCAAGCCCCTACAGGGCAGTGCTCTGTCCATCCGGGGCTATTGCTCCATTGCTCAGCAACCAAGCTATTTCAGCACTGAGGCAGAGGCTGCGGAGCCATCCTCAGCGCCAAGGGCCAAATTGCTCAAGCCATTCCAGCCCTAGCTGCAGGAGAGGAGAGGAAGGGGCGGGGATAGAAAGAAAGAGAAAAGGGGGAAGGGGAGGGGTGGAGAAGTAGATGGTCACTTCTCCTGTGTGCCCTGATCCGGAATCGAACCCGGGACTTCCACACACCGGGCTGATGCTCTACCACTGAGCCAGCTGGCCAGGGCCTGCCCCTGACTTTCAGGTAGAGCACTGAGTTCATCACCCGTCGCGTTGGTGAGGCAGTACAGACAGACACACATAAAATGATGTAATACCAGACTTAGGAACTGGAGCCTGGCCATTAGGAAGTCACTGCAGCTTCCTCCTCCACAAGCTGAAGCTCAGACGTGTGCTTCGGTCCCAGGCGAAGTCCCGGAAAGGCAGAACCTGGAGTGGGCTGACTTCCAGCTGGTTGTTCTCTTCATTTCATGCTCACCTTGAAGCAAAATCTGTTACTCGACAGTATCTTTTTAACTTTTTTTAAATTTTTTTTAAAAATTACTGATTTTTAGAGAGAAAAAGAGAAGAAGAAGAAGAGAGAAAGACATGGATTTGTTGTTCCACTTACTTATGTATTCATTGGTTGGTTCTTGTATGTGCCCTGACCGGGGATCGAACCCACGACCTTGCATATTGGTACAACATTCTAACCAACTGAGCTACCTGGCTCAGTTAGTTTAACCTAATTTTTAACTCTTTCAATCATCTGAAAGGACTGGACGTTAGCTAGTGAGAGGTTGAAGTGAAGAGAAAGGGCAGGAGAAAAGAAGGTAACTCGTGTTAGAGGGAAGTCTGTCATCATTGGCAGAAGCTGTAGCCGTTGACCTCTTGTCAAAATGAGAACACTCTTTTGCAACCAGATGGTTCCTCTTTCCCTCTTGGCTTCAAAATTTGATCTTTGGGGGTTTGTCCTATCTCTAGCAACGCAAACTCTCAAAAAATTGCAAGTCTGTAACCATAGATTGCAATCTAGTTCTTATTGTCAGGAGTTTTGAGTACCCTAGTGGCCAAATATATTAAGTTTAAGAATCACCTTTTATAATTGTTACTAGCTAACTTTAAATAAGATTGTTCTAGAACCTCCAGTAGAATATCTTGGCTTTTGTCAGTGTATCAAGAAATAGTAAGAGGCAGAGGAACTACTGAAGTGCAGTATATTTTTAAGCTGTCTGCCATTGGACTCACAGTAGAACTTTACCGTGCACAAATGTTTTAGTCTCCGAACGATAACACAAAAACAAATGCATATTTTCTTAAATGAAACCAATGCATCCTGGCAGGGGGGGTCAAGCATGATGATACTAACCATACTAATTTTCTTAGCTATTGAATAATGTTTTTCTCTATAATGTCAGGAAATTAGAAATGCTTTTTTTTATGAAAATGATACATTTTTACTTCTTTTAAATTGTTTTTTAAAGAGAAACTAGTAGAGCTCATCTAGTCTGTTTTTAATTGTATGATATACAAATTTCTACTTATTTTAAGGGAAAAATTTCAGCATTTACTGAAGATCATATTAAATCATCTGTTAATAAAGCCTCTAAGAATAGTTTGGAAATTTTTACTTTCCTTATAATTAAGCATGATATATAGTCATGTAAATAACTTGTTATTAACTGACATGTTATAGTCAATATATTAATTGTTATCTTAATTCATAATATGTGATGAACAGTTGTTAAATAATATTCAGAGGAGTTCAAAGCCAGCCACAAGGGGGCATGTGGTTCCCATTCCTGGGTAATTTAGTTTGTCTTATCACTGGGCTATGTGTGTGCAGGATTTGAGAAATTGAGACTGATGCTCCACATGTCCTTTTAGGAATTATCAATAAGTGGCACAAGTTGTTAGACAAATACAGTGTGCGTGTTTTTGAGAGAGGGAGAGCCTAAACAGGAAGTATAACAGGAAGACGGGCAGTTTCTGCTTTTGTCTGTTAGTACCTTTGAGAGAGAACACTGTTTCCTGCTCAGTGAGTGTGCCTGCTGCGGGGTGGTCCCACACCAGTAAGCCTAGTGTTCCTGTCCACAGCGAGAGGAGTGACCCTCCTCACCAGCCCATCACGCTGCTTTTCTTCTTCCTAAGTTCTCTGCAGAGAGCTAGGACATGGCTAGAAATGTGTTTCAGACATTCTTAACCTCACCCATTCCTTCTTTGATTAGAGATCTGCAACACAACAGGTTGCTTAATCATAGCATGTTTCATAGATGTCCGGAGCACTCTCTGATTTTTAAAAATGTTTAATTCCTTATCTAAAACGGTAGGCTTAGAAGCTTTCCTTTGTAGTCCCCTGGGGCAGCTGTGTCTGCATCTGTCCCATTAAACACTCCTGGCTTTCACTGCCCTGGCACGCGCAAGTCAGAGTTCGGGAAACAGCCCACCACCACGTTCACACAGGCAACTTCCCGGAACTGAAAAGTTCCCGAGGGGATGTACTACTTCTTTTAAAAGGAGGCATTTGTCTTTAAACAGGTAAGCCATGTTTCTTCGCTTCCAGTGTTGAAGAACTGGCTTCACCCTTTGCCAGACTTGCCATCTTGCAACCTAAGTGCCGTCTGCACACACTGTGTTTTGGGGGGATTAGCTCTGTGTCATTTCCTGTGTCCTCTGTAACCGGGGTGGCTGGCTTTGCCAGCAGCATTCAAATAGTTAAGCTGGTGTTGAAAGCAGCAGCCTCAGCCCCCCCTCCTTCCCTTTCTCAGCCAGTCCCGGGCTTCCTCCGTGGGCCTCTCTCATGGCAGCGCGGGGCCGCTGGGCCCTGCCCTGCCCCTGCCGGCAGGAGCCTCTCCTCCTGTGAGAGCCCGCAGCCTGGCAGGGGGTCAAGCATGTCGGTCAGATGGGGTCGCTTTTGTGAAGTGCCTCACATAACAGTGAGATTCGTAGGACCCAAGCATGGGGAGGTAAGAGCCTGGCTTTAAAACCCTCAGTTCTAATGAACACGGAGAGACAATGGAGCTACCTGTCTTGTTGATCTCCGGGGAACGGCTGCTTTGGAAGGGCTGTCGCAGAGGATGGGGATGCTTTATCATGCATTCTGACTTGCAGGTCACCGCAGAGTGGGAGAGTCAGCTGCCATAGGTTTGCTTTACTCTTGTGGCCTGGGTCAGCTTCTGTGAGCAAAGCCAAATGCTTTCTCGTTGAACATTTTATGCATGGAAAAGCCTTCAGCAAGATTGAAAAGAAAGAAATCACCTGAAAAACGCAATTTTTGTTATTGATCTTCATTAGAGTTCAATGTTCTTGAGCGGTTGCTTATTTCCACTCAGAGCAGCTTCCTGTTTTGTAAAGTGAAGTACATTAGTTTTTCTCCCTTCCTCTTTGTTTTTTGTTGTATGTGTTTTTTATATTAGCTCTGAAGTGTAGCAGTTGGGTGCTTAGGTTTTGCTTCTGTCTGTTCTGCTGAGAAAGACTTGACATGAATCGTAGACTGAGCAAGCGCTCATCGTGTCTGTTCTGAGGAGGAGGCTGGGGGACCTGGGTTCTGCTGAGCACTCACTGTGGGACCTTTTGTGAGTCAGCAGCTCGGGCAGCAGTGACGTGATGGGAGCGGAGCCTCAGACCGGCCAGGCAGTTATTAGTGGACAGCCGCAGGTACAGTAGGGAGCGTCTCTGAGCTCCAACTCCTCACCTGTGAAACAGATCAGTGCTGGAGCTTACTTCAGTGGGTTGTTACGAGGAAATGCATGTGTGTTGCTTATGACTGTGCTTGGTACGTAGTAACTCTTCAAAAACTTAGCTGTTATTGATGACCTGTATCTTTTCAGTTGTGGAGTGGGAAGCGTAGTGCCCACCTTGCCTACTTGGGAGTTCTTGACTCAGATGAACTAATGTATGCAGAAGGCATTGATTCAAAACAGAAGGTGTCTAGTAGTTGTCATTCTCACTGACTTGGAGGTACTCATTTTCCAGGAATTTTTTTAGATTGCAACAATAGTGTCACATTCCCTGGAAAATGGGTACCACGCAGTGAGTGATTATGACAACTACTAAATGCATTCTTCCTACCTCTGTGAACTGTAGTTTATGGTCCAGTTGGTTTGAAAAGCTATTACTCAGTCAATATTGATTAACCAGCCAAGTGCTCTGCCTAACAGAGGACCTTTTGTGGAAGAAAAGGACCTTTTATGGCAAGCATGACTATACCCCACGGTCTTAGCCTTCTTAGAGTGGGGTGCCTCTGAAATGCCCCTGGCTGCTTTAAATAGTTTATTAAGGATCTAGCACTCATCACTATTTATTAATTTTCAGAGTTTAAATTTGTCTTCCACCTAATTTAAAAATTGGGCCAAAGTTAACTTCCGTGAAACTTGGAATTCTAACTAGGAGGAGTGGAACATGTGTAAATGGGGTACTTACTGTTTCCGGCAGGAGGAAAGGGGAGGCCTCAGGGATGTGCCCCCACTCAGGGGGTGTGACTGGGGTGTGAGGACATCAGAGGAACTTCATGCTGGTGCTGCTCCATGGTCCCTCTTCTCCCTCTGGCCACGCCCGGATTGACGCCTCCCTGCGGTGCTGGACCTTGGGCATTGTGTCTGTCGGTATAAATAACCACAAATAAGTCAGTGACAGAACTGCTTAGCCTGACCCGTCTGCATGTGGTTTTTCACAAGTTAATTAAAAAAAAATTGTCTAGGATGGTGTGCCAAAGTTTGGTTCAAAGCATTCGCCAACCACACTGACCACGTGCCGTCTGGGTTGCCCAGGGAAAGCGCAGGCCTTCTAGCATTCGGCCAACTGTTGATCCTTTTCTTTGGCAGGAGAAGGAAAAAGAGAAGGAGAAGACTAAGGAGAAGGAGAAAGATTCTAAAGACAAGGAGAAGGACAAGAAGATCCTCAACGGCCACTCTTTCAGTTCCATCTCCGTCGTGGGGCCGATCGGCTGCAGCCAGTGTGCGAGGCCCTTCACCAGCAAGGATGCCTACACCTGTGCAAGTAAGGGCCACGCTTCTTCCTCTCTCGGCTCAGGGAAGGTCGTGTCTCGTTTTCTGTTCATCCCACCCTGTGCCTCTTCCTCGTGCATGTGGAGAAGTAGCCTTTTTCGTGTCTTTCCAGAATAACTTTGAAGAAATCATTCTAGACGTAGAACCGAGAGCCTCTGTTTTTTCAGCGGGCCCCGCTTTCAATCACTCTGTTCTGTTGTCCCTGGGCCACAGCCTGTCCCAGGAGTTGGTACCGCATCAGAGCACTCTCCTGGGCACAGACCGCAAAGCCCCCGGCGGTCCCACGCTGGTCCTGCGTGCTCAGTGTGGCTCTGCACTCCGGTGGGCGCCTCTGCCTTCGGCCAGCCTCCAGGCGGGTGGCCGGGGGGCGGTGGGGGAGCGCCCCGTGTGCAGAGACGTCCCGTGCTGACCTGGCGGATCTGCAGCTAAAACCATCTGGAGACCAGGTGTGCTAACAGCGTGGTTCCTGGGGGTGTTAAGATGCTGCTCTGAGACGGAGGTCGGCTGTTTCTGTCCAGGACCAGACAGCAAGCACCTTAGGCCACGTGGCCACCACTACTGAGCTCTGCTGTTTGTGTGCAGGAGCAGCTGTGGACAGCACATCAACCGATGGGCATGACTGTTCTAGTAACACAGCATCCTTTATGGACAGTGAAATGTGAATTTCACTTAACTTTCATGCCTCATGGTTTATTAAAAAATTTTAACCATTTAAAAATGTTATAAACATCGAGAGTTCATGGTCTAGCTGTGACCCACAGGCAGCCGTCTGCAGACCCTACCTCAAGCCTCTATATCTACAAATTTTGTTGTTTACACAGATAGAAAATAATTGTATTTATAGCACACACCAGGGCAAATCAATGAGGGCACTGTGGTCAGAACTGACCACCTGGAGACCCAGCGACCCAAGCCCAGCCCGGGCGCCCAGAGGGCTGAGGCAATCACCATCGTGTTATACCTGTAACCAGTTTAGACTACGTAGTGACTAACGCAGAGTCTGAGCATCGCTTCTCAGACTGTGACGTCAGATTTGTGGGGAGTATCCCAAGTGATTTGTTACTAAAAATAGTTACCTTATTGAAATTGAACATTTTTGAAGTTTGAGCAGATTCAAAGTTGCCGCAACAATAATTTCCACTCTTTTCTGTCTTGGACAGGAATGTAGAGTTGCAGCTAATATGTAGCCCACAGTCTATGGTTACAGCTGCTGGGACTTTCTAAAGGGCCAGCTGTATCACTCATATGCTTGTAAAATTACTTTAATGGCTCTGCTATACCTCAAATGTTGTCGGCAACCCTATTTGTTTTCCTGTCCCATTTAAAAAACGAAGACAAAAACCTGCTGGGGAGTCTTCATCAAAGCTTTCTGTGTCTCTGAGGCAGTCATTTCACACGTCTGTCCTCCTTTGTGTGTGGCTCACTAGCACACTGAGAATTCCAGTGTAGTAGTAGATTTCATGTGACCTGTAGGAATGAGAAGGTCCCTGTCCAGTCTCCCCACTGCTCTCACTGGAGCCCGGGCTCTAGCAGGACTCACTCCGAGGACACTGCTGACTGTCTCCAGCTTGGTGTCTCCCTGCCAACAGAGTCCGCCTCTCAGTAACGGGCACACTTGGCTGCCTAGGGCAGGAGTCACCAAGCACTGTGTAGTCTGTTTCTGTATCATCAAAACACTTTTAGCCTTCTTACACAAGTTATGCATATTTAACATAAAAATTACATACATGTCCTATACTGAACCGACAGAGAGCTCATTCTGGGAATAAGAGGAGACAGCGCTGCCGTTTTCTTGTTTGCTGGTTAGTTGTTAATACTGCTATTTGTACTTACTGTCCTGGAGTCATAGTTTTTCTCTGCAGGAGTTTGTGTAAGTCTCTGTTTTTAGGTGAAACTTAAGTATGATCACTGAGTTGACTTTGAGCATCTATAGGTTCCCGTTTGCCACAGCGTGCCCAGAGCAGACGAGAGGCGGGGGCACCGTTAACCGGTACATGCCCGGGCCCCCCTTCCTGGGGCGCCCGCTTCTCTCCAGAGTGCGAGAGTCGCGGGTAAAGTGCGTGCCTGACAAAGGCTGAGTGTGGCCCTGGCTGCCAGTGTGTTCCTGTCTCCAGTTCCCTCTCCGGTCGGTGTGAGGGGAGCTGCAGCCTCTCTGTCTTCCTCGCATGCGTGGTGCCGGAGCCCTCCTGTGCAGGCTGCTCCCCGTGGGGGGCGCTAGCCTCAGGGAAAAGCAGGGGAGGGCGGTGTACTCACTGGAGTGTGAAGTTGTAATTCAAAGACCTTCATCAGGAAAGCAGACTGAACACCTCCTTTCTGCTAGCCAACTTAAAAATGTTCGATAAAATATATTCTTTTAAAAAAGGAATGACATGGCCCTGGCTGGTTGGCTCAGCGGTAGAGCGTCGGCCTGGCGTGCGGGGGACCCGGGTTCGATTCCTGGCCAGGGCACATAGGAGAAGCGCCCATTTGCTTCTCCACCCCCCCCTCCTTCCTCTCTGTCTCTCTCTTCCCCTCCCGCAGCCGAGGCTCCATTGGAGCAAAGATGGCCCAGGCGCTGGGGATGGCTCCTTGGCCTCTGCCCCAGGTGCTAGAGTGGCTCTGGTCGCGGCAGAGCGACGCCCCGGAGGGGCAGAGCATCACCCCTGGTGGGCGTGCCGGGTGGATCCCGGTCGGGCGCATGCGGGAGTCTGTCTGACTGTCTCTCCCCGTTTCCAGCTTCAGGGAAAAAAAAAAAAAAAAAAGGAATGACATAACTGGGCCTGCAGAAAGGCAAATACTCGAGGGAACTCAGAATGGGAGTGATACACGGCGTCCCCTCCACGGGGGCAGAGTGCGTGGTCTCAGCACAGAGCGGAAGCTGGAACCGAAACCCCTGAACAGACTGAGAGAGTTAAAGGCTAACATTCGTTCTGAATGGCCCAGAGAAACCCCATTCCCCCTTCAGAAGCACAAGGGAACATGCCCTTACCCCAGGACCCTGAGTGATAATTCTGCACCATGTAGGAATCTGGTATTAAAATTTATACCGTCCGTAAGTACCAGAACCCAGGCTAAGAAATTTTTGCTAGTGGTTTAATGAAATCGCAGGCTAAGAGTTATGAAATCCAAGGGACCCCAGCTGAAACAAATACAGAACAGCACCAGAGGGTCCCTGAGACAGACAGTTCTGCAAATCTAAAGCTGAGCTCCCCATAGAAAATGCACAGACACCTCGTGAGGTGCACACGCAAGCAAAGAGAATTATTAAAAGGTCGAAATGAACAGAATCCCTAGTGAAAGAATAGGACATACAACTAAGAGGATAGATTTAAAAATAACTGAATAAAACTTCAAGAGTAAAAATAAAACCTTGAAGGATCTTTATGAAGATTTAAAAAATATTTTAGTGTTCTGCACTGTTAGTGACTTGTTCTGATTTATGTTTGCTTATAAAGGAGGAAATGGCTTTCTTATGTCACCTGCATTTGTAAGGGCCAAGCTGGGTGCACATTCTAGAGAGTCTTGATGACTTCAGCCAGGATTTATAATTTTACATTCAATTATCAGTAATTACACCCTTTGATTTCTTACCTTAAATGAAGTTATTCATTAAACCAGAGTCCTGAACTCTTAAAGGTACTATGTTTGGTATTGTGATTCATTCAAAAGCAGTTCATCAACAAATATTGAGTAGCAGTATGTGCCAGGAACCTTTTTTCTTTTTTAATTGTAGTTGACGTATAATGTGTAAAGTTAAATGTGCAGCGTGTTAATTGGACACATTTATACATGGTGGACGATTGCCACTGCAGCCGTGTACAGCACCTCTGTCCCATCACGTGATTATCCTTTTAGTGGTTGGAATAATTAGAGTCGCCGGTCTAGACATTGTGATGAGTTGAAAGGGTCATAGATAGAGCTAGATGCATGATCCTATTTTATAGAAGGCACTTAAATAGTCACTGTTTATGTACGAGTACAAGACTTATCTAGAAGGATAGGCACCAAACTGTTAACAATTTGAAGAAAGAGATTAAGAGAGGCGAGATCGAAGGGGACTGTGTTTCTATTGTCTTCTATGTTGTTTAAGACCAGGGGTCGGGAACCTTTTTGGCTGAGAGAGCCATGAACGCCACATATTTTAAAATGTAATTCCGTGAGAGCCATACAACAACCAGTGTACGTTATGCATTATCCAATAAAAATTTGGTGGTGTCCCGGAGGACAGCTGTGATGGGCTCCAGCCACCCGCAACCATGAACATGAGCGGTAGGAAATGAATGGATTGTAATACATGAGAATGTTTTATATTTTTAACGTTATTATTTTTCTTACTAAAGATTTGTCTGCGAGCCAGATGCAGCCATCAAAAGAGCCACATCTGGCTCGTCAGCCATAGGTTCCCGACCCCTGATTTAAGGCGGTCCTTATATGTTGTTCTTCATAGGAGTGACGAGATGTAAACCTTGGGTCACTGAAAGTTGCAAAGGCTTTCCTGGTTGCCAACTGGTCTTTGATGGAAAAAGCAAGATAATACTGGTGTCTGGTTCAAGAACATAACGGGCAGAGAGCAGAGTTGTCACTGGGAAACGGAGGGCTTGACGGACACCGCAGGCGAGCTGCTGTGTCACTGTTAGGGGACCGGATTGACAGAGCGTGCAGCCACTCTGCCAGCACCACCCTGAGTCACAGCACATTAGCAGAAGGTTCAGGGACCAAAGAGATGGAAAATCTTTTTTGAAGACCCAAAGAATATTTTTCTTTTTCTTTGTGGTGTAGAGACCAGTAGGTTTGAGAACCACTGATGTTGTGCAGTTATGGTGAGTGGATGACTCTCCATGACCAGCTCCTGACAGCTGTTCAGTTTAAATTCAAGTGGGAAAAAGTTGTCTAATTTATGTGCGTGTATTTCATCTTAGACAGCCATTGATTGTTGTCTATGTGTTGTTTCTAGGTTAAAACAGTTGGTTTTACCCTCCTTGGCTGTATAAGGTGTTCGTTTACATTAGACTATGATGACTCAAAATTGAACCAGCAACTGGCATATGATTGATTCGTCAGATAGCAAAAATAATGCAATATAATGTAGGAGAACGCCTATCTTAACCACAGGCAACCTACACCCATTTTTTGTTTTCTTGATTCTTGTTCCTATGAAACAAATAGAGGTTCTTCACTGACTCTCCCGCAATGAAGTATAGCTAGGTCCCCGCAGACTGTGGAGCTGCTTCTGCTGTCTGTTCAGTGGGGGCTAGACTTCCCCCAAAGAGGGGCGCCTGGGCTGCCCCTTGGAAACTTCTGTGGCCCAGGGGTACTAGTGCAACCTGTGAAGAATCACTTAGGTGGGGGTCCGGTACTGATCAAGAAGAACGAACTGTAGGAGGTTTGAGACTCATAGAAGTTCTCAGCCACACGTCTGTGTAGTACAGCGGTTCTCAACCTGTGGGTCGCGACCCCAGCGGGGTCGCCTAAAGCCATCGGAAAATACATAATGCATATCAGGTATTTACATTCCGAATCATAACTGTAGCAAAATTACAGTTATGAAGTAGCCACCAAAATTATTTTTTGGTTTGGGGTCACCACAACATGAGGAACTGTATTGCGGGGTCACGGCATTAGAAAGGTTGAGAACCACTGGTGTAGTACTTACATCGTGTAATAGCTGGGTGGTGGTTTTCAGAACGCTTTTTGTGGAACGTGGTGTTTGGGAAGTTCCACCAATTTTTGAGTATATATACACACACACACACACACACACACACACACACACAAACACATATATTAAAATAGTTTCAAACCTGTGTAAAAAATACACGTTCAAAAGTATAACCAAAATTTAACATCAACATATTAACTTCAGCTGCCAGCCTACCTGTTTATATTTTTCCACCTCTAATTAACTGAAGACTATAATGTGATTGTAAGGCAAGCCATTTTTTAAAAAATTGATGTTTGTGCCTCCTTATCTGTTTGGATGAAACTGTTTTCTGTCTTATGTACGGCAATCTAATACTGAGATGAATTAGATGCTGAGGTAGATGTGTGAATTGCACGTGTCCTGTGTACCTCTGATTTCTCATTTTTTTCTCAAAACAGCATCCTTGTTCTCATTTTTTTATTTGAAAGCATGTGTTAAAATTGTAACTCAGACATCTAGCTGAATATTTCATATACTTGGTGGCACACAGTATAACACTTTTATTTCATTTAGGACATTTTAAAAGAAAACCAGTGACATGGCAGATTGGCTAATATGTAGGATAGGAGTTTTGGGGTGTGTCTTGTAACTTTTCATGTTAAGTCAACCAGGGGCTCTTTCTTGTGGGAGCAGATTACTTCCTGGAGGGCCCTGTGCTGTCATTGGAGTGTTTTCCGTTTGGAGAGTTGGTCTGAGGCACGGACTGTGTCATAGTCCCCTTTGCCAGTGGTTCTCAGATTTACAGTAATAACTTAATTGAACTAAAATGTCACAGGTTATCTTAGCTCCATTGCTTAGCTAAAACAAGGAGTAAGAGTTAATGTTTTAAAGTTTAAACCGAAAAAATCAGACAGCAAAAAGGAGCAGTGTGCTAGGGCCTGATGGTGACTCAGCGGGCACCGAAGGCTCACGGGTACAGTTTCAGTGTGCACACGCTGAGGCCCCCATGGCTGGGCCATAGCTCAGCCGCCCTTAGTTCTAGAGGTGGTGTCGAAGGAGGCCCAACATTTGGTGGTGACACTAGGTTTGTGTGTGACCGTGTGCTCAGCCACTTACAGAAAGAAAAGGGGGACAAGCAAGGCTTGAAAGGAAAGGAGTAGTGTGTAATCGTCTCCCCAAAGAAGCACAAGTAATGAAGGAATTGGCTGGTGCTCTCTGCTTCTTGCAGAACAGAGCCTGCGATGAGGAGTGGTGTGTACGAAGTGTATCTGGTATCTTGGCAGGAAGTGGAAAAGATGAGTAATTTGGGAACTCAGGATCTTTTTTTTTCCCTTCCCTCCATCCCTTCTCATGTTCAGGATCTTCCCAGGAGTCTCAGGAAATGTAGGCCCCCCCCACATTAGTCATTTGCCTGCCTTGTGCTCGTGGGGTCCCCTTTGACTTAACAGAACTCTCCTTTCTGACCCCTGAGCCTCACACCCGTGTGGAAAGGCCACTTTGGAAAGGCCAGCCACATAGTGCATCATGGTGATGTGTTGTGAGGCTGGCATTGCTTTGCGCCTTCTTTCAGTTGCCTTCAGTCACTTGAGCATACCCTCCTGCAGGCAAATGCTAAGAGATCCCATAGGATAGAATGTTTTCAGGCAAATCAGCATCTGTGGACTCTACTGAAATCAAAACCTGAGTCTTGGCCTGACTGTGCTGGCGCAGTGGATAAAGCGTCGATCTGGAACGCTGAGGTCGCCGGTTCAAAACCCTGGGCTTGCCTGGTCAAGGCACATGTGGGAGTTGATGCTTCCTGCTCCTCCCTCCATTCTCTCTCCTCTCTCTCTCTCTCTCTCCTCCCTAATATGAGAACAAAAAACCCAAAGCTGAGTCATTCATGTGGACTTAAGTGGAAGGGGCCCAGGTCGCCAACACAGACTCGCGAGGAGCCAAGCCTCCAGTACGTGTCCTTTGTAGCCTGCTCCCGGGGGTGGGGGCTGCAGCAAAAGGCAACACTGGAGCCCCTTGACCACCTCAGAGTAACCTGACCTAGGGGAAGCCTGTCTGGATTTAAGATTGGGTCACTTTAATGGGGAAAGGAGGGGAAGAGTCTCCTATTCTTTCTTCAGTTACATAAGCTCCCCTTGACCGGTCAGCTGTTCCTGCCGCGCCCGTGACGGCACGCAGTCTTTGGAATGCTCGGCGGAGTCCTTCAGGAGAGTCGGTTATGTTTGTGTCTTTGGATCTTGCCAGTGGTTCTGTTTTGTTTGCTTCAAACAGATGTAAAATGAGATTATTGTTGATTCATGTTCTGTTGTGTTAGCAGCTTCTGAGTAGGGACCAGTTTAGGTGTGTGATGGGTTTTGCTTTGAGTGTTATTCAGAAAGACAGCTTTCTAGGGAGACGTTTCCTGAGGTTTAGAGTACATTCCTTATATGAAAATAGTAAAATGCATGCACGTAATTGACTAAAGAAGTCTGTTGTTTAAGGAAAAGGAAGGTAAAAGAAGAGCCTAATCAATAGTCAATTCTTATTTAAGCAGAGAGTGCACTTTCATTTTTTTTCCTAATTAACTGAATTTTACTTATTTTCTCTTAAAATACCAATATAGATAGAAGTCTTAGACACCTGAGTGGTGCTTATCCCTAGTTGCAGTAAGCCAGAAAAAAATGTTTCTAAATGTTTCAAATAATCTCATCTCACTGTACATTTTGTTTCTTTTTGTTTACCACTGTTCTGAAAACTGTAATAGGAGCAGTTGAGCCAAGATGGCTTTGCCCTTTTTTTGTGGCTTTCTTCTTGTTGTCTACATCAGCCCTGTGGTTACTAGACCCGCTGCTGAGAACATCTTATGTGCCTTTGCATCCAAGCTCTCTCCGCTCAGACCAGGCGATGCCTCGCTCCCCAGAGATGTTTAACAAGAGGTTGTAGAAAGAATTTTGGAGCATGTGTTTCTGCTCATTTTAGGTGGTGGTTGCTGTTTTTGTGGTTTTAGTTAGCTTGGTTAGGTTTGAAATGATAGCAAGAGATCGTGCCTGTCTGTTAAATAAAGGAACTCTAACCTCTCTCCTTAAGGAAGATCAGAATTTTTAACAGATGGACTTCGCTCGAATCTGTGTCCAGTAAGCAGAATAACCAGAACTTTTTAGCCTGTGTCCTAATGATCAATGGACTGAAGTATCAGAAAATCCTTCCAGAGCTCTGACTGTGGAGAACTCAAGCAGGTGAACCCTTCCTCTGGTGGGTGGCCCTTGAACGACCGTGCCCTTCTGTAATTTCAGCTCCTTTGTCCTGGCCCCTCCTCTTAACTGCCGGTTTCCTTAAGCCCGGCTCATTAATGGGCTGTTGAGTTTCTGCTGAAGGAATACACAGTGTGTGACAGTTCACTAAAGATCTGAGTTGGCTGATGCCAAAAGTTAAGGAGAACAAGAGGCAGCAACTGGTAGAAGGTAGTTCCCAGTCCTGTGGGTTTTCCTTTATCTTTTGCTTGATGCCGCCCAGCGACAAAGGAAGCTGGTGTCTCGGTTGTTTGTGTTTTAAATCGGGGGGGGGGGGGGTGTCTAATAAGGGGTCGGCTCTGTTCCAAACCTCTGTGCCAAGACCTCTTTGAAGAACTTTGACAAATGAAGGCGTATTGCTTGCTGCTATTAGGAAATCTTCTTTAAAAATAAATAGGAGGTCAGATAATTCTTTGCCCTCCCTAATAGCATGGTATGGTTTGCGGCAGGGAGAATGTGTTAAGATTTGTCTCTGATACTTGTGTTCTTAGTTATTGCCTGTTTTCAAAAACAGAGAATAAGGTTTTAGCCTCATGACTCTGGCTGATGTCCTTGGGGCCGCAGTTTCTGGCGCACCCACGCACAGCACTCAGACCGTCGCTGTGAACTCAGTCCAGGACAACTTGGTAACAAGTCGAGTGGTTTTCAAGTAGGTCCTTGAGTATGTTAAGCAGATGTCCATGCAAAGTATTCATCTCTAAGACTTGGGACCATATTACAGAGGATTTTAAAACTTCCTGGGTTGTGGGTTTGGGGACATCTCTCAAAAGGGTGAATTTGTGTGAAAAGTTGTTTACTAGAAGCACATTTTAAACATTATTTCTGATTTAATGATACATCGGTTGGCGTGGCCTTCAGTTCTCAGACGGCCTGAGAACTTGAGTCTTGCTGAATTCTGTTTAAAAGTACTAGCACCACGCCCTCCAAAATTGCGTCACTGACTTTTCTGTGGAATAGTGGGGCTCATTGGGAGGAAAGGCAGGCGGATGCTGCTCCTCTACAAGCTGTTCTCAGTGTGCTAGCTGGTCGCTTGTGACACCAAAATTAGTGGCAGGTTCTCAGGCAGACCCACTGCTTCCTGTGTTGCCCAGAGATGCCGAAAATAGCATCGATTTTCATTAAAACAAACAAGAAAATAGAACCTAATGGAAAGTTGCTTTAATTTCTCACAAACGTGGCTGATTTAAAGAGTGAGGATGTGTTTATAAAGAAATCCACGGAGCTCCCAGGCAGTCTGTCCCTGGAGCAGGAGACAGGAGAGGGGAGAGGGGAGTTCCGCCTGAGGAGGAGTCCCCCAGGTTCCCTCTGGTTGATATCCGGAGGGAGCCCCGCCCAGGGCAGTGGCTCCTCACGCTGCTCTTGGTAAATGAACCTGGATGTCTCTGTTGGTTTATTGACATCGGGAAAGTGAGCAGACTGTGAGTTTCACTTGGGCTAGCGCTGGAGGAAGTTAGCTAGGGAGGAGCTATCGATAGCAAAGGCTCCCTCCACCCCAGGACTTCCAGGGCCGGGCCGTCCCGCGGGCAGAAGGAGACTTCCTCCAGTGGCCTCCTTGACAGCTGCCCTGATCATTGTGTCCTGCCCCAGCTGTGCCCTAAAGGATGAGTCTTGCCTCGTGATGATTCAGGTGACCTGGGCGGTGAAAACTCGCAGCCTGAACCTCATGGAGCAGTCCAGTGGGATTTACTTTGAAAAATTGTCCCTTTCTTCAAGAGGTGTAGCATCGCGCCTTACAGAATCACAAACAGAAGAACTTGGGGGAGTATGGCCTTCCCTCTCATTTTGTAGATGAGGAAACAGGCCGGTAGAAAAAGGTCTTGCGTTTGCGTAGGTCTCGGGCGCATGGGCAGAGCCAGGGCCCGAGTCACGTGTGGTTTGGTAGCTGTTCTTCCTGTTCTGCTTTTCAGAAGTCGTCGCTGTCACGCACTAGCATCAAGGTTGTGTCGGGGCAGTTGGCTTTGGAGTAGAACAGATGTTTGATTGGTGCCCTGAGCCAAGCACTGTGCTCGAGAGTCCTAACTGATGATTCGGCTGCAGTGGAGGGTCCCTGCCCTGCAGGAGCACGCAGTGGAGGGCAATCACTCAGGAAACCACAGGGCAGCACGGGTGGCCCTGTTAGGGGAGAGAGGTCTGTGGCCAAGTAGGCCCTGAGGAGCCAGTGTTGAGGAGGGAATTAGAGAAGGCCCTGGCGTCTGGGATTTCTAGTAGTGTCCATCATCACTCCCTCCCTACCCCAGAGCCCCACCCTCCACCCCCCACCCCTCACCCCTCACCCCTCACCCACCCCATCGTATGAGCTAAGAGAACATAACCAGGGAGATGACTTAGACGCGGGGGTGCTGAGTCCGTATGAAGCATGGCTAATGAACGGTATCGGGCTCATTTTCCCAGGGAGCCTGTTCCCTGGAGAGGCAGTTGTCACGGTGTCCCCACAGACAGATGTTTTATTTGTTTCTACTTCACCTCTGGCCTGCTGGCAGAGTTTCACTTTCTGACCTCATAGCAGCCGTGAGCTGAGGTGACCCTCCTGAGGCACAGGGGGCTGGGTTTCTTTATCAGGGGCCCCGTTAGGCCAAGACAGCAACAAGAGCTGAGATGAAGCTGTGTCCTTGGCAAAGTGTGGCCTCTGCCTCGTCTGTCAGGAGGCCTCCTGCTTTTTCTTGAGTCAGGGCTCCCAGCCGTGCTGCAGGGAATTTCGTGACCTCTCTTCCTTGACTCATGTCTCCGCTGGGGTGCAGAATGCTCAGGGTAGGTCAGGTCCCAGGGACGGGGACAAGCAGATTTGCAGGTGCACACTGTAGCTTTGATGCGGCCACACACTTCCCACAGCCCCTGCTCTAAGGGGCTTTATTTACGTGTTTACTTGTGACTTAGACTTAAGTGACAGCAGACACTTTTAGTTTTTGCTTTGGTAGGCTTTCAGCTTCCTGCCCAAGAAGTTCCAGACTTCTAGTCCTCATTAATCAGAAATCCCGTCTGCTCTTGGTTTTCCTCCTCCGAGTGATATCACACGCCCTCTTCTGAGAAGAGCACTGTGATCCGCGCTTGTGACAGTCAGTGGCGTTCTGACGTGTGAGCAACTCCACTCGGGAGTCCACGGGCCGCGGTGGCAGGAAGTCAGCATCTGGGGTCCGTTTGTTTCGTTATTAATGTCACCTTGGTTTTCTCTTCTGCTTTCTTTCCAGACTGCAGTGCTTTTGTCCACAAAGGCTGTAGAGAAAGTCTGGCTTCCTGTGCCAAGGTCAAGATGAAGGTAGGACGTTTCTGGCTAAACGAGTACACTCTCCAGAGCTGGGGGAGCGGAGGCTGTGTGTGGCCTTTGTTCCTGCTCGCCATTGGGCACCAACTTGGAGACCAAAATGACCAAAAAATAATTCTTTCCTCTTAAGTGATTTTTCTTTCTAATTAACACCTTGTGAATTTTTGGCTTTGGGAAAACAGTGTTTTCAGAACTTCTCCATGTTAAATGTCCATCTCTGAGGCTCTGTCATCGTCAAAGTGGTTTTCTCCTTAACCCTGTGTGTAGCCTTACTCTGCTGTGACATGCCGGTTTCCTCCTTTGAGGCCGTGAGGGCAGCAGGTGGGCGGCGGGCCCTTGGATGTGCTAGAGGGCTGGTGTCCCCGTGATGCTGGCTGGTGCTGTCGGCAGCACTAGTCTAGAGTCCACGCAGATGGCTCTGGTCGGCCGACCCAGAATGGGAAGTGCGTGCTCCGAGCCTGCCCGTCGTGTGATCTGGGTGCTGCTTCTCAGCCGGCCCCCACGAAACGAGTGCGGGTTTGGACAATGCCTTATAGGCAGCCTGTGTGTGGTTGTCACCCATAGTCTTCTTGTCCCTCGTCAGAAGAGCAGGCTCAGCTGTATCTACACAGATGCTCAGTATTCTGTAGGACTCACCAAGGACCAGACACATTTACCCTGCGCAGGGGCCACAGACTGGTCTGTACATCAGCATCACCTCGAGGGCTTGGTAGAAGTCACCTTCCTGGGCCCGGCACCCCGAGGTTCAGACTCCAGGCTGGGGCCCAGGAACTTGCCCCTCTGATGAGTTTCCAGATGGTGCTGACGCTGCCATTCCGAGGGCCGCACTTCCGGAAGCAGTGGGCCGGTGTGAGGGTGACACACCTCTGTAGCCCAGGTCTTACTTGGCCCATAGACATGCATTTTATTTGGCTCATGAAGTTTTTTATTCTCTTTTTAACTTTGAGTTAATGCAGTTACTTAAAAATCATAATTCATGTCAATTTGGGTTTCTCCCACCCAAGTACTAACCAGGCCCGACCCTGCATAGCTTCCGAGATCGGGCGCGTTCAGGGTGGGCTGGCCGCATACAGTTTGGGTTTCTAATTCCTTTTTTGAAGTGGAAGATTTCACAACCCTGGTATTCCCCCTTCGCCCGCATTCCCAGTACTCACATTGCTCTTTTTCCTTGTTTCCGTCATACTAATCACCTTCTCAGACTCTATATTTAACTGTCTGTGTTTCTTTATTGCATTTATAGTTATGGCCTTTACCTTTGCCACAAGAATATAAGCACAAATGTGCCAAGCAGTCGGAGTCAGGAGTGTGTGCTCCATCGCAAGCTCCTAAGCACTAGCGTGGTACCTGGGCCATCGGTCCTTTAGTGCCAGAGAGGTGGAAGGCAGGTGGTGGCCCTGGGGCGCAGTGTGCTGCTCCCTCCTGTAGGCGGGAAGTGCAGTTCCAGATTGGCACGCGCGCGCGCGCGCGCACACACACACACATACACACACACACACAGCTTGCCTCTGTCATTTGTTACCTGCCTGACCCCAGGGGTTTGAGTTTGTGATCTCTGATGAGACTTAACCACTTGTGAATGTGCGAGGTTCTATAGAAAGATAATGAGATATAGTATCCCCCCTATAAGAGAGTGTGACCTTAAATGGGAAGTTTTACATTAAATTGGAAATGACGGTTTTTTACTAATGAGCTATATCTCAAACTAATTGCTTCAGTCTGCCCTTTCTCACAAAAAATGTCTGTTACACAGTGCAGCCAAAGTCCCAACTAAAAACATCCCTCCACCTAAGAATTATTGAGCCTCTTGTCCGTGCTGGTCCCTGGAGAGGGGAAATGAGAACGGCTCAGACGGGGGGTTCAGGGACCTGCGTCCTCGTGGGAGGGTGCACAGCAGATGGTGACCGTAGCTGAGGAACGCACGGAGATGAGCGAGCGTGGGGTTCTCAGGTGCCGGTCACGGCCGTGGGCGAGGAGAGTCTAGCGGGTGGCTTTGCCCCCGAAATGATGCTCAGAAGTCCGTGTGGTAGATGAACCATGCCTGTGACGAGAGGTACTCCAGACAGACGGAAGCGGTATTTGTGAAGTCAGAGTAGCAGAGTCAGGGGACAGCCAGTGATGTAGGATGCTGAGGCCCACTGGCAAAGGACGGAGCAGGAGAGTGGGAGCAGCTGGCTGTCTCTGCTCCAGGCTTCTGCAGACCTGACAGAAGGTAGGTTGTAAACGCCATCCTCATGTGTTTCTCTTCTCCTCTGCAGCAGCCCAGAGGGAGCCTCCAGGCCCAGGACACGTCCTCGCTGCCCACAGTCATCATGAGGAACAAGCGTGAGTGTTCCGCCTCCTCTCATAGCTCCTTCCAACTCCCTGGCTGGAGACTGAAACACACTTGTGTCCTAGTCCTCTGTCATTTAAGATTCGACTACCCATTCTGTGCCCTGTTATAGAAGGCTGCAGATCTATTGACCAGAAGCTTCCCATTCCACCATCAGACTCTAGCAAGGTTTCTAGTCAGTGTGGCTGCAATGGTGGCACCGCGGTTCCTCATGTGGATGTGAGTGACTGCTGCGCATCTTGAAATCCCCCTCAGCAAGCTGACAGTTACACTTGCTTGACTCGCAGTTGCATTAATCAGATGCGATCTTGCTTATTAAACTTTATAAACTGTGAAGTTGCATACTTTTTCCAAAGACTTCCAGTGGTCCGTATAATAGTAAACCACACTCTCCCATTCACATCAGACTATTTTCACCTGTCTGTACAAGACTCCACTTTGGTTTTACTTAATATTTTTCCTTTTTTTTTTTTTTTTTTTTTTAATTTTTCTGAAGCTGGAAACGGGGAGAGACAGTCAGACAGACTCCTGCATGCGCCCGACCGGGATCCACCCGGCACGCCCACCAGGGGGCGACGCTCTGCCCTTCCGGGGCGTCGCTCTGTTGTGACCAGAGCCACTCTAGTGCCTGGGGCAGAGGCCAAGGAGCCATCCCCAGCACCCGGGCCATCTTTGCTCCAATGGAGCCTTGGCTGCGGGAGGGGAGACAGAGAGGAAGAAGAGGGGGAGGGGTGGAGAAGCAGATGGGCGCCTTTCCTGTGTGCCCTGGCCGGGAATCGAACCCAGGACTTCCTCATGCCAGGCCGACACTCTACCACTTAGCCAACCGGCCAGGGTTCCTTTTTTTTTAATTAATAATTTTTGTCAGTTATATTTAACATATAGTATTATTATATTTTTATTTTTTATTCTCCATCTCTATCTCATTCCTTTCCCATCCTTAGCACCTACTGTGCTAATATCTAGTAGTGTATGTCTTCCTAATAATATCTTTCGACACATGTATGTCTCTGAAAGTATCCATTCTGCTTTTAATTTTTGTTTACTCAGTAGCATTTTGCAATGGGTGCCTGTTATAGTAAGCTGTCCTTAGACTGCTGGGCGGCATTCTTTCATGAACATGCACCACGTTTTAGTTCCCAGTCCCCCCAAGGACAGATGTCTAAGCTGTTTTCAACCAGGGCCGTCCCTAATGCAGCAGTCATTAGCATCTTAATTGGCTCTATGGGCACCTGTGTGCGGCTTACCCTATGGGAGGGTTTTTCGAGTGTGGTTCCTGGAATAATTAGAAGTGAGAATTCTTGGGTCCTACCCAGACCTACTAAGTTAGACATTCCGGAGGTTCCGCCCCGTGACCTGTGTTTGGATGGCCCCTCCGAGCGGCCATGCCCGCTCACGCTCGGGAACTGCCGCTCTGTGTGCACGCCTCGTGGCGCTGCACTTGGCTGAACTGTGCTCCACGGATGCTGCACGTTTTACACTGAAGGTGAGACCATCCACCAGCAGAACGAGTACAGCTCTCTGTGTCATGACACGCACTCATGGCGGTGGTCTAGAAACAGACCCACAGTGTCTCCTGACTCCGCGTGTACCTGATGGCCCTGAGTACTTCCAGGAGGAGAGTGACTTCCCTTTAGACACGTGGAGTCCCAGTTAGGGTCAGTCTTTGCCTGCAGAAGACTAACAGAGGAGCTCTGTCACTTGAATCGGTGGCCCAACCCATCCCAACACCTTTGCAAGTATAATCTTTAATCTTTACCTGTTATGTGCCGGATTCGTTATGTATGTTATCTCTGACACCCCGCACCCCCTGCTGAAGCAATATCATGGTCAAGATCCTGATGGCGGGTTGCAGTTGCATGGGTTGAGTCTCAGCACCTCCCCTTAACGGCTGTGTAACCTTGGACGTTTACTGAGCACCCCGAACCTCAGTTTCCTCCCTGCAAAGGATGAAGCAGTGCAGTGTGGGTGGTGGGCAGGTTTCAGTGAGATCACACTTGGTGCTCGGCCTCCTAATATATTAGCTTTTGCTACTGATGTGCATTACCCAGTGGAGTGTGGATTGCTTACAAGCTAGGAAAGCTGTTCTTTTCACACCCTGTGAGAGGCAAGCTGCTCTTTGTATTCATAGTGCTCTGCGTGCCTGATGGGGCGGCCTCTTCATGGACGCCTTCGTGCACCCTGCTTCGTCCTCTTGCACTTCTCCCCTTGACCTTCACGCTCACGATACCACGGGTTATTTCTGCCTTCCCTCACGTGATTCTCCTCAGCAGGGTCTTCTTCCTTCTGATCTGTTCCCGTCCTCCGCATTCCTCAAGAAGCCCTGACTCTCGCCCGTCAGTGTGACCGCTGCGCCCCCCTGACCACTGTGGGCTGCTCTGGGCGCAGGTGCACTTGGGCGTGTCCCTGTTTCTATGAGCTGCCCTTAGTCTCCGTGGGGTCAGGGCCCCGTCACCTCCTGTGTGCTTCCTGCAGGAAGGGTCTGGTCCTGTTGGAGCGCAGTGTGTTTCTGGTGTTTGTGTCACCTTCTTCTAAATAGAATTTGAATTGGAAGTTAATGATTTTGTGGATTTTTGTTAAGTCAGAAACATCCTGAAAGACTGAAGTCATAGCAGCCGCCCAAGTGTTACTTTCCTCAGCTCCTGACACCCTCAGGGCTGGGCCAATAATGCGGTCGGGGCTGGGCCGGGGGCTTAATTACCAGGGGAAACGAATTCTCTACTCAGACGACAGCGTGGTCACTTTAGCGTAAAATGAGAGCTCGAGGTCCCTCTGTGGTCGTGTTCAGGAGAAATAGGTGTTGATAACAGATGAGCTGTGTGAGTTAAGCCGGCCATTGTTTTCCTCATTTGTACATAAAGGAGTTGGTCAAACCCGTGCTCTCAATGTGCAGAGTCGTCTGGGAAACTTGTGCAGTGTGTACCCTCCTTGACCCCCCAGGAAGGCAGGGCTGGGGTTGCTCTTCCCACAGCATCTCGGCTGTCCCACCGGCACTGGTCTCAGGCCTCTGAGGCTCCTTCTGTCCTTACAATTCTTTTGGTCTTACATTATTTTGAATTAGTTTAAATGCATAATATTTTCACACAATTCTTAATTCTTGTTCACTACTTCCCATCCTACCCTACAGGTAATCACTCTTCAGTTTTATATTTATCTTTTTCAGGTTTCATTAATAATGAAGTGAATAACAATTTGGATTATTAATTTTTTTAAAATATATTGTGCATTTTATTCTACACCTTGATATATTTTCCCCCTTAAAATTTTATTTTCAAGATGTGTGTCAATTCATGGAGGGTGTCCTCATTTTTTTTTAAACTACATACTAGTCCATTTGGCGGTGTACCATAACTGATTGTTTGATCTCTTTTTGATACTCATTTGTATCATTTCCAGTCTTTTGCTTTTGCCAACAGTGTTCCATCGAATAACTTTGAGCGTGTGTCATTGCAAACACAGACAAGTACATCTCACGGAATAAACATATCCTGAAATGGGTTCCTGGGGTGGAGTGTATAGGCATTCACAGTTTTAGGAGATGTTGCCAAGTTGTCTTCCACGGGGGTTTTGGACCCGTTTGCCCTCCCCAGGAAGATCTGTTGTGAAGCAGTCCGCTTCTCTTGGGCACTTGTTGGGTGAGTCAGTGCAGGGGGGCATGGGTCCACGGAGCTCAGCTGCGTTCTTCTTCTACCTTACAGCCTCACAGCCCAAGGAGCGCCCGCGATCCGCCGTCCTCCTGGCGGACGAGACCATCGCTGCCCCCCTGTTTCCTAACAGACGGTCCCAGCAGAGCATGTCGCTGTCCAAGAGTGTCTCCATACAGAACATTGCTGGGTGAGTGGGGCTTTCACAGCGGACAGCTGGGTGACAAGAACATAGTAAGCATAGCATCTGGTAGAAAGACTCTCCTTTTATTAGAAAATATATCAGAGAATGGGTTGGTGCACAGCTGAGTGATTGGGGTGAGAAGGGGGGTTTCAGTTGGTGTGCCGTCCTGGCCGACGCTCTGTAACCAGGGTCCCCTTCAAACCTCATTATTAGCTGGTTGTCCTTCGCTTTTGTACATGACTACCCTGCTTCTAAAAACTCCAACTTCTGAAATGGCGATTTCCAAATCAAAATAAGGAGTCGGAATAGGAAAAAGATGATGTAATTCTGAATCGTTAGTTGCAACCACTTACACTTTAGATGTCACCCTTTTCTGTTGGTCACGTGGACCTGGCCTTTTTGTTTCTGTTTTATTTTGTTTTACATCCTTGCCTCTTGGTGCTTAAGTTAGTTTCATGGGCATGATAGTGGCCCAGTTACTACTTTTGGGTTCCTGCCCACTCATTGGTACCAGGATTTTTGGGATCCTGGCAAAAACTGCTGTGACCCCTGAGTGTTGAGGCCTCAGCTGTGACATGATTTGACAGGGCTGATTATGATGTTACTGGCTGTTTGGGGTAGTTGCCTGACCTCTCATAAAATGTAGGGCTCAGAACATCTCTGACATGTCTCTTACCCTACCCTGGAGGAGAAGTCTTAGCTTAGGGATGTAAATCTCCTTTTGTCTGTATTTCCTAAGCTCTGTGCTGGCTAATGTTCCCTCCTCCTTCAAAACAAAACAAAACACAATAACAAAAATAACAAGCTTCAGATATTTTTACTTTTTGTCTTTGTATTGTCATTATCCAAAGACCTTCTTTTCTTTTCTTTTCTTTTCTTTTCTTTTTTTCTTTACTGTATTTTTTTTCTCAAGTGAGAAGCGGGGAGGCAGACAGACAGACTCCTGCATGTGCCAGGCTGGGATCCACCCAGCAAGCCCACCAGGGGGCGATGCTCTGCCCATCTGTGCCATTGCTCCTTTGTAACCAGAGCCATTCTAGTGCCTGAGGCAGAGGCCATGGAGCCATCCTCAGCGCCCGGGCCAACTTTGCTCCAGTGGAACCTTGGCAGCAGGAGGGGAAGAGTGGAGAAGCAGATGGGTGCTTCCCCTGTGTGCCTTGGCTGGGAATTGAACCTGGGACTTCTACACATGGACCCCAAAAGCCTTCTTTTCAAAATTATTATTAAAATTTGTTTATATATGGTTTCCTAAAGTTAGTCTTAAAGTAAAATGTAAAGTTTTAAATGGCTCTGGCTTGCTGTTGTGTCATATCACACACATTTCCCGGGTGCTACTAGGCTGGCTGGTGAGTTGAGGACAGGAGAGCACAAGAATAACCAATGTCATCCCAATAAAGCTAAGAAAATACATTTTAATTCAGAGAATATAGTTTATTATAAGTGCTCAATCTATTGTTATTAAGGGAACAGGAGGAAAATTGTAGTGGTTAGACACTGAGTTTCAAATAGGGAAATCTCTCATGTGATATGTGTAGAGTTTGGGGGGAGAGGGTTCTCCTTCCTTCCTATCATTTAAGACAACCCAGGGCTCAAAGTGTTCGGGTTTGCAGTGCTATTAATGCCTTCAGCCTTCGTTAGTGTTCTTGTTGCTGGGTCTCTGGCATGAGGAAGTTGTCTGCAGTCCGGGGGCACCCCCAGCCAGAAGGCCCTCACTGACGACCGCCAACCACGGCTCCTCACAGTGTGCATGACGCGCTTCTCTTTGTCCCCAGAGTTGGCAGTGACGAGAACATATCAAACACCTGGAAATTCCTGTCTCATTCAACAGACTCACTAAATAAAATCGTCAAGGTCAATGAGTCAACAGAATCACTTACTGATGAGGGTAAGGGGAAGTCGTGCCTGTACTTTGTTCTCTGTAGAAACTGTCCCGTCTCATCACCTGGGTACCAGCTCTGATGGGAACACTGGTGCGTGCCTCTTCCTTACTCCAGGGAACATTCTCTAGATTGCCTCCAAGTGTCACGTGCTGTATGATAAATCCGTCATCAGCCTTACCCAGTTGTTAGAGATGGTTGTCCACTGAAAGATGTCATTGTTTTCACTACGGTCATATTCTAGTAGAAACGCTGCCTCCCTGCAGTTCTAGCTTTCTCGGCACAAGTTGTGAGCCCCCTCTCTTACACAGGTCAAGTTGCCAGGGCCTTGCCAATTCCTGCTTCATGGAGGAATCGTGTCTTCATCACGCTGAACTCGTGTGATGGTTACCACTCTTGCCAAGGCCTTGAATGCCGACAGAAAAGGGTTCTTTTCTCATGCAGGAATACGGTTCTTTGTCCCCCGAATTTATGCAGAGCTGTGTGTGTCTTAGGAAATTGTCACACCAAGGAAAGTCTAGCGTAGGCTCTTTAGAGGGCGCAGACCGAGGTTCTCATACTGGTTTTTTGTATTTTGAGGAGTAGGTACAGACATGAACGAGGGACAGCTGATGGGGGACTTTGAGGTCGAAGCCAAGCAGCTGGAAGCGGAGTCCTGGAGCCGGATAGTCGACAGCAAGTTTCTGAAACAGCAGAAGAAAGACGTGGTCAAGCGGCAGGAAGTGATCTATGGTGAGCCACTTCCTGCGCTCCGCTGGCGGTGGGCGTGCTTGGTCCAGAATTTGTTTTGGGGCGATTTTTTTGGGCTGTGGCAAATCAGTGTTCCTGTGGGTAGCATCATGAAGATTTTCTTTTAAAATCTCTGAGGTGTAGAGACATGATCTTATTTCTATCATTTTTTCTTTAAAATTAATTTTCTTTAATTTTATTGAACATTTTACTTAATACAAGTGCTTATTTAGGTAACAGACCTAAAAGGACATCTCTTGTGATAGTTGACTTCCTCCACTACAGTGGGGACTCGACAGTACAGTAAGAATTAGGAACACAGTAAATTAATTTTCATTTCAGTGAAGACCAGTTTGGAAACCACCAAAGAGTGATGGAGGCCCTGGCTGGTGGCTCACTGGATAGAGCTTTGGCCTGGCATAAGGACATCCCAGATTTGATTCCCACTATGGCACATGGGAGAAGCGACCATCTGCTTCTCTTCCCCTCCTTCCACCCCTTCTTTTTCTCTTTCCCTTCCCCTCCTGCAGCCAGTGGCTAATTGGTTTGAGCTTGACCCAGGGCACTGAGAATAGCTTTGCTGGAGCACATAAGCTTCAGGCATTAAAAATAACTCAGTACTCGCGCATTGGCCCCAGATGGAGTTGCTGGATAGAGCCTGGGCGGGGCACATGCAGGAGTCTGCCTCACTTCTCTCACCTAAAAAAGAAAAGTGGAGCCCAGTGTGACTGTTGTGGATCACATGCAAGGTGGAGGAAGAAGATAAAATAAAAACACACTAGTGAGAAGACAGCTGTTGACTCAGTTCTGAGGTTCACACATAGCTGTAGGACTAACGGGCTCTTAATGGCAGCAGAGGCTCTCGGGAGGAGCCCCTTTGTCGCAGCGTCCGCCTGACTGCTGTGCTCTGTCCCCGTCAGAGCTGATGCAGACGGAGCTGCACCACATCCGCACGCTCAAGATCATGAGCGACGTGTACAGCCGGGGGATGATGACGGACCTGCTGTTCGAGCAGCAGATGGTGGAGAGGCTGTTCCCTGGTCTGGACGAGCTCCTCAGCATCCACAGCCAGTTCTTCCAGAGGATCCTGGAGCGGAAGAAGGAGTCCCTGGTGGACAAGAGCGAGAAGAACTTCCTCATCAAGAGGATAGGCGACGTGCTGGTCAATCAGGTGAGCGTGGGGGAGAGGGCGGGCGGGGCTCAGCCGCCAGTGCAACCCCCCTCCCCAGACAACCTTAGAACATTCTTGTGACCCCACAACCACCAACTGTGGCAGCCTAGGCGACCGCTAACTATTTTCTGTCTCTGTGAATTTGCCTATTCTGGGCATCTTACAGAAATAAAACAGTACATGGCAGTTTGTGATTGGCTGTTCTCGTTTAGAGTAATGCCATCAAGGCTCATCAGTAGTGTAGCATCATATATGGACATCGCATTTGATTTATCCGTTCATCTTTTGCTGTACATTTGGGTTATTTCCATTTTGGGGCTCTTAAGTATAATGAGTAACGAACATCTGTATCTAAGTTTTTGTGTGGACATAGACTTACTTTTATATTTAGGTGTGAAACTGCTGGGTTATTCAGTTTTTTGAGGAACTGCGAGACTGTTTTGCTGCTGCACCATTTTAACCTATCGGGGCTCGTTATGAGGAAGCACTCTGGGGTTGTAGAGATGGACTGCCACTTTGTACAAGATGCTGGCACCAGCCTTGCCCCTGAGTTACAGCCTTGCTTCTGTTCTCTGCCTCTGCAGTTTTCTGGTGAGAACGCAGAACGCTTGAAGAAGACCTATGGCAAGTTTTGTGGGCAGCACAACCAGTCCGTGAACTACTTCAAGGACCTTTATACCAAGGACAAGCGGTTTCAGGCCTTCGTGAAGGTACTAATGTGAAGCGTCCAGAGCATCTGTCACTGTCCATGTTAGCTAGCGCCCCCTTCCTGGGGCAACTCCTGACCTTGCATTCATTCCCTTGCAGAAGAAGATGAGTAGTTCGGTGGTGAGGAGGCTGGGCATCCCGGAGTGCATCCTGCTGGTGACCCAGCGGATCACCAAGTACCCCGTTTTGTTCCAAAGAATACTGCAGTGCACCAAAGGTGAGCTCCTCCCTCGTGCGGTGTTGTGCCCAGCAGTGCACTCTGCTCTGCTGGGTCTGCGAGAGACCCTGGGTTTTAGCTCCACAGCCTTTTTGGAATGAAAACTTGAAATGTTATGTCAGCAGACTGAGGGTGGATGATGGCAAGAAGGGAAGGAACCACTTGATCACATGAAGAGTTCAGTGACCTGGGTGCGCACATGGGCACACACACACACATGCACATGCACACGCACACACATATGGGCATGCACACACACATGCACACACACACACACGGACATGCACACACACATGGGCACGCATGCACACGCACACGCACACACACAATCCCTCTCCTCCCTAAGTTCCAAGGGCCCTTCTCTTGCCTCTGTAACCTGTTTCCTGACCCCATTTCTTCTACGGCTCACTTCTACCTCTGTGACTTTCTGAACAAACTTCCTCTTATAGTATAGGGGGGAAAAAGAGTTCAGTGACCTGGATAACTTCTCCCATGTCACTGGACTGGTACTGACCCCCACCGGTCCCTCCTGAAAGTGCCAGGGTCGCTGCTGCGCCTTGTTACTCAGTGCTCAGCGCTTCTGGCTGGCTGGTCCTGCTTGGAGGTACTTACATTAAAGATTTTAAAACAAAGGCAGATGAGAAATTTGTTGCTCCTCTTCCTCCCTAAAATTGTTTGGTTCCTTCTACTTGAGAACATAGCATATAGTTGCATGTTGTCTGCATCATGAAAAACGTCTAATTTTACCTAGAATTAGGCCTGAGAGAGGGCTAAGCACATAACCCTGTTACCTTGGCATTGCTCTGATAGTGTGCCCGTGATGTGGAGGAAGAGGGCAGGAACCCTTCTTCCCGCTCTTGTCCCAAAGGCCCCCCTGAATACAGAATTATTCTTTCCTTCAAGATAACGAAGTGGAGCAGGAAGCCCTGGCCCAGTCCTTGAGCCTGGTGAAGGAGGTCATTGGCGCGGTGGACAGCAAGGTGGCAAGTTATGAGAAGAAAGTGCGTCTGAATGAGATTTACACGAAGACGGATAGCAAGTCGATCATGAGGATGAAGAGTGGGCAGATGTTTGCCAAGGAGGACCTGAAGCGGAAGAAGCTGGTGCGGGACGGGAGCGTGTTCCTGAAGAACGCGGCAGGCCGGCTGAAAGGTGAGCCCAGTTGCTCCTGTCCCGGGCCGGGCGCGTGCCCTCCACGGCAGGCGGAGTCCAGATTCTTCTCTTAGAAACTCGCCACCCGATTTTTCCTTGGGAGCCGTGTCTGAACGTCCAGCAGGAGCAGCCGTCATTTCATTGTTCTTAGTCTGTGTCAAAAAGGAGATAGCTTATAAAATTGTATAAAATACAGCAAGTTCACAAGGAGATGTAGTCAGGGAGAAGGGAATAGAGATTTTAAGAAACGAGCAAGGGGTAAGATTTACACAAAAACGCAGTGTTAAGAAAGGTCTGTTTCCCTACGGGAGCAGAGCTACTGATTTGGGTTGGGGTCTCGGGGAAACCCCACCAGACAGTTCAGAGCCCGTGAGATTAGACATGTGCACACTCTTCTAAAGGCGTGTTAGGGGTTTCAGCTCCTGAACCTTCGAGAAATGCAGTATTAATAATTACCAACTAGCTTTATTACACTTAATGATGTTCCTACCTTTTATCTTTCTCTAAGCAAAAGAGATCATAAAACATTTATTTTTAATTTGATATTAATTTTTAGTTTTCAAATGATTGGCTACATCAAGTTAAGGAAGTTATTAATCTGTACATTTGATTTTTTTAAAAAAATAATTGTTTTTCTGAAACCTGTACTCTGGGCTTGTACGGTGGCTCTGACTTCCCCAGTGACCTTGAGTGTGCCCACCCCTCCCCCCGGGTCCTGTGCACTGAGAGTGTGCCCAGGCAGGCCGCGTGCTGCCGACCTGCGGGCATAAAGCTGAGGGCTGAGCTGTGGGCCCCTCCTGTCTCTGAGGTGTAACACTCGGGGTGTTGCTGTCAGAGTCCCCGAGTCCTCAGCTCCAGTCTCACCGTGCTGACCACACAGTGGAGTCCAATGGGTCAAAGGTGACTGAAGCAGACCCCCCCCGCCCCACGCACATGCGCCCACACAGCCAGAGCAGCCTGAAGACTGCTCTCTGGTAGAGGGGCACCGGAACAGAGGCCTGCACTGAGGACTGGGGCCAGGGAGGAGCAGCATTCAGTCCTGGAAGATAGGAGGAGGGTCCCTGCACGAAGGGAAGAGTCAGCATGGAAGCCTGGAGGTGGCGGAGGTGGCACATCTGGGGAGGGCGGACAGCGGGCCCTCAGATGGGCAGCAGACGGACAGGCCAGGGAGGGGCCCAGCCTGCAGAAGGGGCGGCAGACGGACAGGCCAGGGAGGGGCCCAGCCTGCAGAAGGGGCGGCAGAGGGACAGGGTGGCGGGGGCCCGGCCTGCAGAAGGGGCTGCAGAGAGACAGGGTGGCGGGGGCTCGGCCTGCAGAAGGGGCTGCAGAGAGACAGGGTGGCGGGGGCCCGGCCTGCGGAAGGGGCGGCAGAGGGACAGGGTGGCGGGGGCCCGGCCTGCAGAAGGGGCGGCAGAGGGACAGGGTGGCGGGGGCTCGGCATGCAGAAGGGGCTGCAGAGAGACAGGGTGGCGGGGGCCCGGCATGCAGAAGGGGCGGCAGAGGGACAGGGTGGCGGGGGCCCGGCCTGCAGAAGGGGCGGCAGAGGGACAGGGTGGCGGGGGCCCGGCCTGCAGAAGGGGCGGCAGAGGGACAGGGTGGCGAGGGCCCGGCCTGCAGAAGGGGCGGCAGAGGGACAGGGTGGCGGGGGCCCGGCCTGCAGAAGGGGCGGCAGAGGGACAGGGTGGCGGGGGCTCGGCATGCAGAAGGGGCTGCAGAGGGACAGGGTGGCGGGGGCCCGGCCTGCAGAAGGGGCGGCAGAGGGACAGGGTGGCGGGGGCCCGGCCTGCAGAAGGGGCGGCAGAGGGACAGGGTGGCAGGGGCCCGGCCTGCAGAAGGGGCGGCAGAGAGACAGGGTGGCAGGGGCCCGGCCTGCAGAAGGGGCGGCAGAGGGACAGGGTGGCGGGGGCCCGGCCTGCAGAAGGGGCGGCAGAGGGACAGGGTGGCGAGGGCCCGGCCTGCAGAAGGGGCGGCAGAGGGACAGGGTGGCAGGGGCTCGGCATGCAGAAGGGGCTGCAGAGAGACAGGGTGGCGGGGGCCCGGCCTGCAGAAGGGGCGGCAGAGGGACAGGGTGGCGGGGGCCCGGCCTGCAGAAGGGGCGGCAGAGGGACAGGGTGGCGGGGGCTCGGCATGCAGAAGGGGCTGCAGAGAGACAGGGTGGCGGGGGCCCGGCCTGCAGAAGGGGCGGCAGAGGGACAGGGTGGCAGGGGCTCGGCATGCAGAAGGGGCGGCAGAGGGACAGGGTGGCGGGGGCCCGACCTGCAGAAGGGGCGGCAGAGGGACAGGGTGGCGGGGGCCCTGCCTGCAGAAGGGGCTGCAGAGAGACAGGGTGGCGGGGGCCTGGCCTGCAGAAGCGGCAGTGGGCCAGGCTGCAGAGGGCACCCACTCCGGACTGAGAAGTTGCAGTTGTTACTGTGGATGAGGGGAGGGCAGAGGAGGAGTGCAAAATGGGGGGTTTAAGCAGCAGTGTTTTTAGTAGAGTGGGGAGGTTAGACCACAGCTGGGGTGAGGACGTCTGGTGACAGAGCTGGGACACTGTTGCGGTGATTCAGAGAAGAGCGTGTCTAGGCCTGTAATCCCAAAAAGGCACACCCTTCTGGCCACTGCCAGATGTGCACCCCTGTGCACCCCACTGGTCCATGATGACCCTGGGCTGAGTGAACCCCCATGCCCCATGACTCTGAAAACCAGGTCCTGGGCGTTCGTTCGCACGTGGCCTCTCTCTGGTCTCCAAGGCAGCTGGCGGCTCCGAAACTCATCCTCCCCTGGAAGGGCCTGGTCTTCTGGAGCTGCTGCTGCCTAGAGCTAGCTCTCTGTCCTTTCCTTTACAAAGCGTTTGACCTATTCCCAAAATAAAAACTAATAGACTCCAGCTGTTGGAATCAAGCTGTGGTCAAGCCCGTGGCGGAACGCTAGGTTTTCTGACCCGAAAGGCCGCCACTGGGCAGGAGTCGGTGTGGAGACATTCTCCCCTCAAGTGAGCCGTGCCAGGAACAGCCAGTGCCGTGG
This sequence comes from Saccopteryx bilineata, assembly GCF_036850765.1. NCBI lineage: Eukaryota > Metazoa > Chordata > Mammalia > Chiroptera > Emballonuridae > Saccopteryx > Saccopteryx bilineata. The sequence goes on from NC_089496.1 coordinate 67,930,654, forward strand.
GGGGCGCCCTTGGAAGGGCGGGGTCTCCTCTCGTTCCCTGACTCTGGTCATATACACTTCAGGATCCAGTGACAGCAAAGCTTGTGTTTTAGAACTTTTCTTTGGCAAGCACCTGAGTTACTTAAAAGTAAAGTTTAAGAAAAATAACCAAAATATTGGTAGTGCATGGAAAATTGCTGTCATCTAGGCCAAAAATTCAACGTCCCTAGAAATCAGACATCCTGGCTTCTATTTTCTTCATGGCTTTGCCATGAGTTGCACGGAGAAGGCGTTCTTGTCGGGGCAGGTGGGACCTGACCCCCAGGAGGGGCTGACATGGCAGTTCCATTCCGTCCTCGAGGGACCCTAGGACCCCTTTCCAGAGAGAGGGTGCTGCAGAGGGGCCAGCCTCTGAGCTCTCAGGCGGCTCACCTCCAGAGATGGCAGACGTTATCCTGAAGGGGATAATGGAAGGTGTCACTTTTTGTTCTAGAAAAATAGAGCAAGAATTTGTGGCATTTTTGTGATTCTGAGGTCTGACTAGAGGTGTTTGTTCGTTTTTTTTGTTTGTTTGAATTTTGTTTTTTAAGTGAGAGGAGGGGAGCTATAGCAACAGACTCCCACATGTGCCCTGACCAGGATCCACCTGGCAACCTCACCTGGGGCGAGTGCTCAAGTACCAAGCTATTTTTAGAGCCTGAGGCTGACATGCTTGGACCAGGCAAGCTATCCTCAGTGCCCAGGGCCACACTCAAACCAATTGGGCTACTGGCTGTGGGAGGGGAAGAGGGATAGAAGGGGGGAGAGGGTAGGGGTGGAGAAGCAGATGGTTGCTTCTCATATGTGCCCTGACCAGGAATTGAACCTGGGGCATCCTTATGTGGGCCTGACACTCTATCACGTTTTGTTTTGTTTTAATTGAGAAGCAAGAAGGCTGTTTCCATGGCACAGAGAGGCTGAGGCTGACTTGCTGTGAAGCCATGGTGTTCACATGTGCGTGTGAAATCAGAGAGCAGTGGAGCCTTGTTCTCTCTGCAGGGCATGTGAGGGAGTCTGCAGTTAGGCGTTTCTCCACATCACCTTTGGCAGCTGTCCTGAGCTCCCCCACGCCTTTCCCATTGCTGTAGTCAGGTGGGAAGTGCTGTGACCTGAGTGTTCTGTGGAATATATAGCTAGATAACATCTGTTCAAGTCCTGCTCTCCGTTTGTATTCTTACAGTGTTTGATTCTTAGAATCTTGCCTCCTGGGAAATATCTTTCCAGAAATAAGTCCTTAAACTTTTCCAAGACAAGGCGTTAGTGATAAATCTCATTTAAAAATGCCTCTAAAATCTAATGATCAGAGCTGGTTGCCTTGCCCTGTGTGTGTATTGCTGAATTGATAACAAAGTGCTCTGACTGTGCTTCTCTGCTCTCTTCTGTTACCCCGCTGCACAGAGGTTCAAGCAGTTCTGCTGACTGACATCTTAGTTTTCCTTCAAGAAAAAGACCAGAAATACGTCTTTGCATCATTGGTAAGCTGAATCATTAGTCTCTGTTTGTAGCTAGTAATTGTATGCACAGCAACTAGGGGGAGGTATTGAGCATCAACACTGTTGGTCTCTGCCCTCTCAAAGTTCATTGGCTCAGGCCAGATTCCTCAGGGTAATTTCTTACATACCCTTACTGTTTCCCACCCTCCCCCAAAATTCTCCTGTTTCCTTTCAATCCTATTGAAAGACTTGGACATTGTTTGCTGTAGTATTTCTCACATGTATGCCCCGTATATCATGCTAAGTTATAATATTGCCAGTCAGATTCTGAGAGGAACTTGGAGGCCTTCATCGTATAGGAAACATGACTAGAATCTTTATAGCCACAAGGTGTCATTTTCTCGGTGGAACTCTCTCTGACAAAATGCCGGTGAAATACGCTGTTTCTCTTGATCCTGCCTCTGCCCGTGTCAGTTTGTGGTCTCTCTTCCTGAGATCGAAGTTGTCCTCAGGAGCTAGAACGTGTCTATTTCTTTCGTCTGCCCCTCTGCTTTCCCAGGACCAGAAATCCACAGTGATCTCTCTGAAGAAGCTGATTGTGCGGGAGGTGGCCCATGAGGAGAAGGGCCTGTTTCTGATCAGCATGGGCATGAAGGACCCGGAGATGGTGGAGGTCCATGCCAGCTCCAAGGAGGAGCGCAACAGCTGGCTCCAGGTCATTCAGGACACCATCAACACCCTGTAAGCTCGCCCCCCCCCCCCGTGCCTCACCCCCCCTCACCTCTGCGCTTCCTACCAGACCGGGCAGCCCCGCCCCGCCCACCTTGCCCACCTCTGCGCTTCCTACCAGACCGGGCAGCCCCGCCCCGCCCACCTTGCCCATCTCTGCGCTTCCTACCAGACCGAGCAGCCCCGCCCCGCCCACCTTGCCCACCTCTGCGCTTCCTACCAGACCGGGCAGCCCCACCCCGCCCACCTTGCCCACCTCTGCGCTTCCTACCAGACCGGGCAGCCCCAGGAGCCACTGGTGTCTGAGGAACTTCTGGTTTATTTTGGTTGTATTAGGAACAGAGATGAAGATGAAGGAATTCCCAGTGAGAATGAGGAAGAAAAGAGAATGTTGGACACCAAAGCGCGGGAATTAAAAGGTAAAGCGTTGGGAGTGGTCCAAGTCCCGTATCTGTGGAAGGTCTGTGGTCACAGGAGACGGTCCCTCCCAACCTGGGTCCCTGGGTTGCCCCAGGAGGGACCTGGAAACAGGGAGGGGAATAGCTTTTAACAGAAGAGAAGCCAGCTCAGGACTGACTCGGTCCTGGTGCAGAAGCGATGAGAATGGTCTGACCCTGGGCCACAGGAACACGGAGTCTGTCATCTCAGTGTCAGTGCTCTTGGACCCTCTATCACAGAGGAATTTGCATAGTCACAGCAGATATTAAACAAGACGGAAAGGTACTTGAAAAGAATCTGCTTCCCTAACAGCTACCCTGGCGACTGTGCCAGACGTTCACAAATGAGCTCTGAGGCAGTTTGGGGAGAAGTGTGCTTATTGATTATGTTCGACCAGCATTTGACAGCGGTACCGAGTGGTCTGGTGCTTGTCAAGAGGGTAACCCGGGTTCGGGATGCTCTCTGTGGGTTGTCGGCACCTAGGAAGTAATTTAGCCATGGAGTGAATGAGATCACCAGGAGTGTGTGTGTAAGAGACGGACGGCAGCCCAGGACGGAGCCAAGGGGACCTGGATTCTGCTGCAGATGACAGGTCTGTGCCTGAGAAAGGATTTTAGGATGAGAAGCAATGAAGTCCTCAGGGGGAGGGAGGAATCCGTGCTGGAAGGATGACACAAAGACCTCCTTCGGTTGAGTAGTGAGAGTGACTGTGGAAAAGTAGATGTCGTGGCAGGCACCGGCCAGAGAAGAGAAGAGAGGGTGGAGAAACAAGCAGGAAGCAAGGAAGTAGAAACAAAAATGCCGGTTGGTGTCAGAAATTCAGAGACCTAGAACAAAACCTTGGTAATACCGTAATGAGGAAAACTAAAGTGAGGAAGAAAAGCTATGCCCTCTGCTGTCCCATAAGTTACCACAAGGTGGCACTCCTGTCTAGCCAACTCATCATACCAAGCTGTCAGCTCACCAGACCTTTTCTCTGTTCCCTCTGCAGAACAGCTTCAGCAGAAGGACCAGCAGATCCTACGCTTACTGGAGAAGAAGGAGATGATTTTCCGGGACATGACCGAGTGCAGCACGCCCTTGCCAGAGGAATGCTCCCCGACCCACAGCCCGCGGGTGCTCTTCCGCTCCAACACCGAGGAGGCTCTCAAAGGCGGCCCTTTAATGAAAAGTGCAATCAATGAGGGTAATTGACGTTCGCGGCTGCCCCTTATTCATGTCTGCCCAACGTGGCTTAAACACGAGTATTACTTTTTATTGTAAAACGGAGCACAAGTACAGAACACAACCTGACACAAATGTTCCGCTCTAGTAGTGAGCCTCTTGTAGCCACTACCCACATCAAGAGATAAGATGTGGCCGACACCCTACAAGCCCTTCCACATGTCCTGTTCTCCTCACAGCTCCCTCCCTTCCTCCCTCCAGAAAGCACAGGTGCTGTGACTTTCACAGCAGTCACCTATGTTTCTCTGTGCTTTGTGGCCAAGTACCTCTTGTAGACACTGTAGTTGAGTCTTGCTCATGTTAGATTAATGTGCAGCCCGCCACCCTCTCCCTCCCTTTCCACACGACTCAGCGTGCGAGACTGAGCTTTGTAACGCATGGAGTTTGCATGTTTCCTTTTCCCAGTGGAGATCCTTCAGGGTCTGGTGAGCGGAAGCCTGGGAGGCCCCCTTGGGCAGCCCACCGGCAGCCCCGTGGGGCAGGAAGGCACGGTCGGCCCTGTTTCCTTGCCCCGGAGAGCGGAGACCTTTGGAGGGTTCGACAGCCATCAGATGAACGCTGCCAAAGGTGACTGACTGTGAACTGTCGTGCTTCCCTGAGCAGCTCGGAGCTGCAGGCAGGCCATGCTCAGCAGCCCGCCCGGCCGTCCTGGGCGACAGTAACTGTTGTAGTGAGACTCTGCCGAGGATCCAGCTGCTGAGTGTCCCGGGACCTCGGTCAGGGTCACGTCCATTTTGAATAATAAAGATATTCCTGGGATCTCAGCTACGCTGTAGCCAGCGCAGTAACAGTACTTGTGTTTCCATTTGCTTCTAGTCCTTCTGCATCAGCAACAACGATTAATAATCGTGTAACGGCCACCAAGCGGCTTCTCATTCTTCAGCTTTAGTAGGGTTCAGAAGGACCATACCCCTCAGCTGTGTATATTGATTTTTGTTCTTGGCTAATCTGTTTCACAACTTTAAAAAAAAACCCAAAAAACTTGTTTATTTGTTTAGGAGGTGACAAGGAAGAGGGAGATGATGGCCAAGACCTTAGGAGAACAGAATCGGATAGTGGTCTGAAAAAGGTATATTTTTCTAAACTACACTTGGCATGCCCCTTTGAATTTATAATCTGGGTACCTGACTTGCTGTTTTTATTTCCAACTTTATTTTAAAAGGAAAGCCCTTTTTTGTTCTTTCGAAGTGAGAGCGGGGAGACAGACAGACTCCTGTATGCGCCCAACCGGGACCCACCCGGTATGCCCACCAGGGGGCGATGCTCTGCCCATCTGGGGTGTTGCTCCGCTGCAGCTGGACCCATTCCAGTGCCTGAGGCAGAGGCCATGGAGCCGTCCTCAGTGCCTGGGCCAACTTTTGCTCCAGTGGAGCCTTAAGAGGAAAGCCCATTTTTATACACGTAGCCCAGTTAAGAGACCCCATTTACTGGCCACTTGGTCTTACTGGCTTAGAAACTCATGTTTACAGTCATCACTTGGCCACAGTCCTGCCAGGACCAGTTCCATGGAGAGGTTGGTTTAAATACCCCAGATAGACCTGAACTCTTGACAAGGCTGGAGCGACAGCTCAGCCTCAGAAGCCGTTGCCCTGGGAGGAGGGGCTGCCGGGGACATACCAGAGTGGGGCACTGCGGTGGAGCCGGGCACACGGCAGATCGGCTTTCCCCCTCCGGATCTTCGTGGTTTTAAAATGCGTGCTTTCTGTTTTACAGGGTGGAAATGCTAACCTGGCATTTATGCTTAAGAGGAACAATGAGGTAAGGATGTTATGAGCTAATTAAGAGCATGCCATTATAGAAATTGCTAGGTTAGGAGGACTCATCTTTGTGTCGCTGGTGTAAACAGGCTGACTCCCGGTGGTACCCTACGCACGCCCTCAGCACATGGCTGCCCCGCCCCTCACCTCCCTTCCCCCTGCCCCAGGGCGCCCCATGGGCATGGTGTAGGAGCGCTGCTGTGGGAAGCCTCTTGCTCTCTTGGATGCGCTGGCAGCCGCCCTGCTGGGGTCACCAGCACCCACACGCCGAGTGCAGCTCATGGCCACCTTTCCTGGGCCAAAGCCACACGCCCAGAACACGGCAGATACCTTGCGGGCTGCGCTGTGTAGCCATTTCTTACCCTGCAGTGGCTCAGATTGAGTTTTCTTCCCGGAGCCCTGCTTTTCACTCAGCACGAACAGGGGTGTCACCCTAAAGGTGGCCCTGGCATCCTGCTCATTAGAGATCCGACTCAGACTCGGTCTTTGCCACCGTCCCACAGTGGGGTCCCGCTGGCCCTGCAGGGAGCTGCTCTCCGGCAGAGGCCACCCCCAGTGCTCCCTGGGAAGCCCCCTCGAGGTCACCTCTTCTCTGAACTTTATGTGGCTCTTAATTCCCGAGGAGCTTTATTTTGAAATTTTGTATTAGTGGAGTCTTTCCCTTATTTTCTAAAGATCAGAGGGATGTTGTTTTGTATTTGTTGGCCCAGGGGTCCAAATACTGTGGTGTCCTGAAGGAAGCCCCTCAGCAGTCATCCTGAAATGAATAGACCTGCTCGTACACTGACTTTTGCTCATGGTGTCTGTCTCTTTAAATTTAGCTTCCTGTTGGTTTTCCCATTATTTAGTGGGGAGAGTCAGGTAGAAGATTGTGCAAGACCAAGTTTTATGCAGTGCATACACTCAGCCGGAGTTGGCCGCTCCTCTGACTGCTCTAAGTTTCTCTGTTGAATTGAGAATGAGCTTAAATGAGGGGTAAATAGTATTCTCAGATATGTTAAGCCTGAGGATTATGTTTTTTGCATTTTTAATATTATCAAAGCAGTACATTACATATTCTTTTGGTAGACTATGTGAAAACTCTCCAATAATGTGAAGAAAAAAATTGATAAACATTGTCTCACCACTGAGAATTAAGTAGGGTTAAATGTCCGGTGCTTCTGTTTCTGCTAGCCTTTTCTCACACATAACCCATGTTTGTGTGTCTGCGCTTGTGTGAGCGTGAGGGTAATAAACAGTGTCACACCGCTTGTGTCACTGCTTTCCCACCTTCGTATCCTAAGCTTTTTTCTCACACATCAGACGCATGTCCTTGAGTGTATTTATCCGATGTGCTCAGTCACGGTGCGTGCTGTGATGTCGTGTGCCGGGGTTCACGTGGTCACCCCCCCTCGCTCCACCGTTTTGCTTCCTGTGCAGTGCAGCCCAGAGGTCCTGCCCGGGCCTGCTGGCTCTGCACGCGCACCGCTGCCAGGAGGAAGGGCGTGCACAGCGCGTCCCTGCCTGTCAGCACGAACGCCTCCTGTCTTTCTCTCACCAGCAGCGGGGGTTTCCATTTATTACTTTATTTTATTTTTAACTTACCTATTGATTTTAAAAGAGAGGAAGGGAGAGACAGAGACTCAAATATTGATCTGTTCCTGTGTGTGCCCTGACTGGGGACAGAGCTGGCAACCTAACCATCTGGGCTGTCCGGCCAGGGAGAGTTTCATTTTTTTAACTGATGTTTTATTGATTTGATGACTTTAAGTGGTTTTTTTTATTTGGCTCTTACTTGATTTCAAATAAGGCTAAATCATTTTCAGTATGTCACACTATCAACCATTTGTACGTCTTCCTTTATAAGTTGCTGGTTTGCGTTCCTGGCCTGTTTTTCTGAGTGTGTTCATTTCTTAACTCTGTATGAGGTTCTTTAAATGAAAGATTTTTGTTGCTTGGCTTTCTTTTCAGTTTGTCCTTTTAGCCTCTTAATTTTACATAGCGAACGTTGAAAATTGGGGTGTATGGTTTCTTCCATTGCATTTGCCTTTATATATATATAATTATTGATTTCAGAGAGAGGAAAGGAGAGAGCAAGGGAGGAACATCTAACATCTCCTGTATGTGCCCTGACTGGGGACCAAACCGGCAACCTCCACGCCATAGGAGCATGCTCTAACCAACCGGCCAGGGCGTGCATCTGCCTTTGAAAAGCATTTCCTGTTTCAAGATTAGAAAAATATTCTCCTATTTTCTTATAGCTCTTTTGTGGTCCTATCATACACACAAACACGCACAAACATATAAATCTATTTGATTGCTTTCTGTGTGAACCAGATTTTTTCCAAAGATTTAACCAGTTGTCTCAACAATTCATTGACTGTTTCTCCCTGTGGATTTAGAAATGCTCCTTATATCATATACCAGATTCTTACAGTGTGCTTCACGGCTCTGCTCTTTAGATTGTGCGTGTGTCATTTCTGTGCCAGTCATTCTAAACAGCTGGAGTTTTACGATACATTTTACTGCGTGCTGACGTTCCTCCCGCACAGAGCTGTTTGCTTGGTCTTGTTTTGTTTTTTTTGGCTCACGTGAACCTGCTTCTTCTCTTTGGTGCTTTCAGTTTGAAAATATTTAGTTCAAGTGCAAACCCCTTGCTGTGTTGGGAGGTTACCTGGGGGGGGAGGGGCAGAGAGGCGGGGTGGGGACCGCAGCCCTGATGTGGCGTTTCCCTGTTCCTCTGCAGCAGCTCGTCCAGAGCATCGTCCACCTGCACGAGCTGCTCAGCATGCTGCAGGTGCGTGCCTTCCTCTTACTCTCCACTGCTTTCCAGAACCTCGCGAAGGGTGCGCTGTTGGGCGGCCTGGTGCCAAAGGTGCATGTGGGTAATCAGGACCTTAGTGTAAAGGAGGCTGTTCGCGAGGTGAGAGGTCACAGCACAGCAGTTACAGTGCCGCTGACCTTCTGAGACAGGGATTGATGAACAGGGTGAACCGCAAGCCCAGAGTTGCCCACATGCTCTGGGGGTGGCCGTTTGCCTCAAGAGCTGTGGAGTGACAAGGAATTTCCCATTCTCCATCGCTGTGTACCTGGGTGGCGTGCCACTCCCAAAACAACTCCGCTTTGGCACTTCCTGGGAATGCCCACCAGTTCCACTCAGTTCTGAGCCTGAAGATGTAACCATCCTTCCCGCTCCCACCTCCAAAACACTAAAGTCCCCACCCAGTGCCTGCAGACAGTACGACACCCGCGCCCCGCAGCAGTGACACCCCTGGGTGACAGCACGAGGCAGGGTGCGCACTGTTGGGGACCGCAGCCCCGGTGCGGGCTGGGGGCGCAGGAAGCGCCGTCCTCCGGCTGGGGTGCAGCTATCCCGGACGTGTCTCCTTAGGGCGTGGTGTTGCAGCAAGACAGCTACATCGAGGACCAGAAGCTGATGCTCAGCGAGCGGGCGCTCACGCGCAGCGCCTCCAGGCCTAGCTCCCTGGTCGAGCAGGAGAAGCAGCGCAGCCTAGAGAAGCAGCGCCAGGACCTGGCCAACCTGCAGCGGCAGCAGGCGCAGCACCTGGACGAGAAGCGCCGGCGCGAGCGCGAGTGGGAGGCCCGGGAGCGCGCACTGCAGGAGCGCGAGACGCAGCTGGCGCAGCGCGAGGAGGAGGTGCGGCGGGCGCGGCAGGACCTGGAGCGCGACCGGGAGGAGCTGCAGCAGCGCAAGGGCGCCTACCAGCATGACCTAGAGAGGCTGCGTGCTGCCCAGAAGCAGCTGGACAGGGAGCAGGATCAGCTGAAGCGCGAGGCCGAGCGGCTGAGCCAGCGGCCAGCTGACCGCACTGCCTGCCAGGTAGGGGTCCAGGGAGGAGTGTGTGCTGTCCCTCTCTGCCAGGTTGGGGTCCGGGGAGGAGTGTGTGCTGTCCCTGTCTGCCAGGTTGGGGTCCCGGGTGGGGGAGGAGCGTGCGCTGTCCCGGTCTGCCAGGTTGGGGTCCGGGGTGGGGGAGGAGCATGCGCTGTCCCGGTCTGCCAGGTTGGGGTCCGGGGTGGGGGAGGAGCATGCGCTGTCCCGGTCTGCCAGATTGGGGTCCGGGGAGGAGTGTGTGCTGTCCCGGTCTGCCAGATTGGGGTCCGGGGAGGAGTGTGTGCTGTCCCGGTCTGCCAGGTTGGGGTCCGGGGTGGGGGAGGAGCGTGCGCTGTCCCGGTCTGCCAGGTTGGGGTCGGGGTGGGGGAGGAGCGTGCGCTGTCCCGGTCTGCCAGGTTGGGGTCGGGGTGGAGGAGGAGCGTGCGCTGTCCCGGTCTGCCAGGTTGGGGTCGGGGTGGAGGAGGAGCGTGCGCTGTCCCGGTCTGCCAGGTTGGGGTCGGGGTGGGGGAGGAGCGTGCGCTGTCCCGGTCTGCCAGGTTGGGGTCGGGGTGGAGGAGGAGCGTGCGCTGTCCCGGTCTGCCAGGTTGGGGTGGGGTGGGGGAGGAGCGTGCGCTGTCCCGGTCTGCCAGGTGGGGTCCCGGGTGGGGGAGGAGCGTGCGCTGTCCCCGTCTGCCAGGTTGGGGTCCGGGGTGGGGGAGGAGCATGCGCTGTCGTCTGCCAGGTTGGGGTCCGGGGTGGGGGAGGAGCGTGCGCTGTCCCCGTCTGCCAGGTTGGGGTCCCGGGTGGGGAGGAGCGTGCGCTGTCCCCGTCTGCCAGGTTGCGGTCCGGGGTGGGGGAGGAGCGTGCGCTGTCCCCGTCTGCCAGGTTGGGTGGGGTGGGGGAGGAGCGTGCGCTGTCCCTGTCTGCCAGGTGGGGTCCCGGGTGGGGGAGGAGCGTGCGCTGTCCCGGTCTGCCAGGTTGGGGTCGGGGTGGGGGAGGAGCGTGCGCTGTCCCCGTCTGCCAGGTTGGGGTCGGGGTGGGGGGGAGCGTGCGCTGTCCCCGTCTGCCAGGTTGGGGTCGGGGTGGGGGGGAGCGTGCGCTGTCCCCGTCTCCCAGGTGGGGTCCCGGGTGGGGGAGGAGCGTGCACTGTTCCCGTCTGCCAGGTGGGATCCGGTGCTGGGTAGTGGTAGTGGTCCAGGGAAGAGTGTTCGGTGTGCCTGTCGCTGCCTCGCCACGTGACAGCAAGCATCGGGAAAGAACACAGAGGCACAGGGCTGTCTGTGGAGAGTCTTGTCTTACACTGAAAGGGCAAGAGAAGCTGCTGAGGAGAGGGAAGGGCTGGGGACGTGGTCAGGTGGTGACGGGCACTCCCCAGCGTGTCTGAGCTGGCGGTCTTCCCACTGGCCCATGGGCAGCCCCTCCGCTCTGTGCCACACAGACAGGCCCCACCTGTGGGCACCTGTAGCTGGTGGGGACCGCACCAAGGAGAAGGGACCGACCACACAGTGGCTGGGTCACCAGGCAGCAGGAAGTGGCCTGATGTGTGCCATGTGGAATGGATGGGGGGTTACAGGGAAGCACGCCCCCTACGGGGTGGGGAATCACTTGTCTGTGGAGAGGCTGTTTGTGCTGAGCTGCTGGGAGCTCCTTTCTCTGTGAGCAGTGGCTGCCTGTCAGGGAAGGCTTTCCCCTACAGTACGTAGACTGCACATGCTCCCAGTGCAGAGTCAGTGAGACTACGGGGTGGTCCTGGGACACGACGCTCGTGGCTGGCAGAAAGCCTGGGCACGCACAGACTGCCTGTCTAGTTACTCATGTCATGTTGCTATTTGATTGATTGCTTGACCCTGGACTGTGAAACAGTTAGACTACCGTCTCCTAGGAAGACAGCTCTGTGTCCTGCAGAGGCCGTCACGCAAGGCGGGGCAGCACAGGGCTCTGCACTGCTCTGGTGACTCGGGCTCCTCCCGCCACCACGGCACAGTGCGGGAGGTAGGCCGATCTTCTCGTCTTGCGGTGTCTTTGGTGGAGCCTTTGGCTAGAAACTGGGGATAAACTTCACTCCCCGCCTAGCTTCTGATTCTGGCCTGAACAGGCCTCCGGACCCCTTTAGCCCTGAAGTGATCCCTGTACGAGTCAGTGTGCAGACCAGCAGCCCCCCCCCCCCCGTTTCCTCAGGGCGGGGGTCCCCTTAGCTGCTTCATTCAATGTCCTGTTACTTCTCTATGATGCTGACTTGTCAAGTGCGTGCAGTAAAAATAGTAATGGTGTCAAAGGTGGTATTTTTAACGCTTCCGTAAGTACTGCTAGGGGAGGGCAGTCAAGGAGTCTTTCTGCACGGAGGACAGGGAGTCCTGGCACACGGGTCGTGATGAAGCCGCCAGCTGACCTCAGGCCCTGAGTGACCTCTCCTCTTGCACCCAAGCAGGTGTCACAACAACACACCAAGCTGCTGCGGATCCCCTCCTTCCTGCCCAGCCCCGAGGACGCCTCCTTGCCACCTGCACCCTCAATATCCAAGTCTGGGTCGTTGGACTCAGAACTCTCAGTGTCCCCCAAGAGGAACAGCATCTCTCGGACACACAGAGATAAGGGGCCTTTCCACATACTGAGCTCCAGCAGCCAGAGCAGCCGGGGCCCCGAGGGCCCAAGCCAGACCCCAGCGCCCGGCGCCTCCTCCCGCCTGTTTGGGTTAGCAAAGCCAAAGGACAAGGACAAGAAGGAGAAGAAGAAGAAGAGCAAAGGCGGCCGCGCTCAGCCCGGGGGTGAGTCACACGCCGTGTCCCTGCGGCCTCTGGTCCCTGGGTCCTGACGAGGGCAAACAGATGGTAGTGACAGGGGACAGGTTAACGAAAGGGGCAGTTTGGGGGCGTCAAGGCCACACGGCCTTCTTTCTCACTGAGCCCACTCGCTCTGCCCACAGAGGTGGGACTGGCCTCAGCAGCGTCGGCAGCACGTGTGCGTGGAGTGAGGCCGGGCTGCGTTTCAGCCCTTTGTGATCTAAGGAATGCAAACCCTTAACGGGGCAGTTTCGGTCTCCCTGCCCTTCTGGGCCACGTCCAGGAATGATTGTGGTTACTCGTGCCCAGGGAGCGTTTCTGGGCTCACACCAGCTCCTCAGTGACCATGGGAAGGAGGCAGTGAGAACTCCAGGACAGACGGGGGACGGAAGCTCAGCAGGGAATGTGCATGCCCACCGTGGTCACAGCTAGTGACCAGTCACTGGGCAGGGCCCCCTCGCCCAGAGCTGCCTGGCCGCTCCTCGTTAGGGGTGCGTCTCCCTCTGCAGGAGGGAGGGTTTGCATCTGGTTGGGAGCAGCAGGCGCCTCCTTTTATAGAGCCACTCGAGGACCCGGCCTGCAGCAGCTACGGCCCACCTGCCTGGCGCCTGTTTGCACCTCAGAAGACTTGTGTTGGGGGGGGGGGGCGAGGTCAGTCTTTATTCTGAATTTCTCTTTCCGTCTTGCTCCTAATTGCAGATGGCCCTGCATCAGAAGTGCCCGCAGAGGGTGAAGAGATCTTCTGCTGACCGTTTACTCCACTGGCCAAGTCACCAGCCCACACCCCGCTGTCCCTGCGTGCCCACCTTCTTACGTTGACACCGTGCCTTCAGCGTCCACTCCTGCGCTGGCCCGGTCGTGCACCCAAGGGACAAGCGGTCCCGAGTCTGGGGTGGGTCAGGAGGCCTTGGACTTTCCCGCCCTGGTGACAGGCAGTGGCACGCGGGCAGATGGGGGCCAGCTCTGCTCAGGACACTGCACCAAAGCCGTGTCCCCGGAGTTCAGGCGATGGGCTGGGATGTGTCAGGAAGTCCTAAAAGCGGAAAGAATGTTTCCAAGTGAGGTATGAGATGCTGGCGGCCTTGAGGCGGCAGGTGGTGTGGACTTGCTGTGTGTTCACGTACAGCGGCCCGTCTGCGCGTGCACGGCTGAGGGACACGGCTCGTCCCAGACGCATGGCTCAGGCACGGGTGCTCGGCACCCCACCTGCTGGTCCACGGGGTGTCACCCACCCACCCGCCTCACCCTGTGAGTGTGTGTGCCTTATGACAGTGTAGAAGGGCTGACACACATTTGTCGAAACCAGGTAGGAAAGACATGGTGTGGCTAAGATGCACGTGAGCTGCACGGCCTTGATTCTGCTGTTCCTGTTACATGCCAAGAAAGGATCTCATTTCATTAGTCAGTTCCGGGTGAAATTCTACACTAGCTTTCCAAGATGCATGCCCACATATTCTGGGCAAAGATGAAGTAGAGAGGCCTCCTCACCGTCACCCCACAGTGTGACACTTTTTGGTTGTCACTGACCATGTAGAAGTGGCCACGGCCTTCTGACAGTATTCCTGAGGCCTCACAATGGCCCCCCAGAGGAAGCTGTTCCTTTGGGCCCTCCCTGTAGGGACAGCTGTCCTGTTGGCGCTCCACTAAGGGTGGCCACCTGCTTCTCCCGCAGCGAGCTTGTCCCCCCCGTCCCAGGACAGTGGCCAAGAAGTAGGCTCAGGTGAAGGTGTGAGCATGGACATAGGGGTGTGCACCAGTATGGACGAGAGGAGTGATCCAGGTGTGGCCGGGAAGGTTCTCATTCTGTGTCAAGAGGCTTTGGCAACATTCAGTCCATTTCTTAAAATGTTTTAAAAATCTAAAGGTCTCTTGGTGACTGTACTGTGCCCCTTGAAGATGCCGCAGATGCTGCCGTGTTTTATGTTCTTCTTTTCCTTCTGTGTTTGGGCCGTGTTTGCTTTCTGCTTGTCCCAGCTCAGCAGGTGCAGGATGGTCCGCGGGGGACGTTCCCTTCGAGGCCCCACACACCTGCCCAGCCGGTCGCTCCCAGGAGTGGGGACTCTGGGAAGTTCCTGCCTCATGCAGCCTTTGAGTCCTGCTTCCTGCTCCACAGAGCATGGGTCTCTGACCATACTTTTTAACAAACAACAACCTGTAACTTGGTGCTTGTGGTGAATTGCAAGCTGGCCTTGCAGATGGAGATATTTATCTTTCAGTTTATTTGAAAGAGGTCTGGTTTAAAATGGTTAGCTTAGATTTGTTTTATTTATTGAGTGTGTGCGTGTGCGTGTGCGCATGTGTGTGTGAAAGGGTGAACATACTATCCCACGGTTTCAGCTGATCACTGCGAGGAGGCCGGGCGGCCGGCTGCCTCCCCCTCGTGTCCCAGTGCCTGGAGGCCCAGAGGAACGGAGGTGTGGGGGGGGGGCGTGCCTCCCCCACACTCACACTCCACCTCATTCTTTGATCAGGGGATGTCTTCTTGCTTGAGTTAAGAAACTTGCCACCTGTGAGGGACATCTGCCTGTTTTTGTCACGGAGATTTATTACCCTCTGTAACAGACTTTAGGGAGAAAAAAGAAACATCTGATTTTTCTCTTGAAACCGTAATATATACTCCATCCTCCTTCCCCCCAAAGACCCCAGACCTCCCGCCACCTGTCCCCTCAGCTTCAAGTGACTGCCACGGCAGCCCTGGCTGTCCTCAGAGCTGCATGGAGCCCAGCTATCTGTCCTTGCCACTTGCTGGAGTCACCCTGAGGCTCTGTGTCACACAGAGCAGTGATTTGCGGGAAGGGGAGGCCCTGGCCCATGAGGACCCACATTCTTCTCCCTGGGGGTCGGCATGGGCCAGGCCGCCCTGCGCTCTGGACTCGGGGGGCACGACCCCGGGAGTAGGCTGTCCGCACGCTCATCACAGAGGTGCTGTGGCGCTGTTCTGTCTCAGACTCCCAGGCCTGTGCGGCTCCATGTGTCTGTCACCTGTCACCTCCACCACCTCTGCCTTGTGAACTTGGGGTTTTGCTGCTGTGCTTGTGCCTATGACCTTCAGAACTGCGTTGGTCTCTGAGTCTAAGCCCTGTCTGTGTCCTGTCCCTGTGCTGTCCCCACACGAGGAAGCTGTACTTCCGCAGCAAGTCCAGGAAGTCAGATGCCAGCACTGTGTGTGAGTTTGGGGGGTGGAAGAGACATCTCCCGAGTTCCCAGGTTTCCAGAACCTGGTGAGTGTAGGAAGGAGGGTATGTCTTCTCTTAGTACATCATCTCAGTGATTGTCACCTAGTTGGGTGACATGTGTACTTTATATGCTGTCGTCAGCTGGCTTTGTGTCTGTTAGCTGTTTTCTTTGAAAATGGAGAGGGTTAAAAACATGCCCGTTGCCAAAGTTCAGCCTTTGCCAACATTCCCTCCTCTGCCCCATGAGAGACATCTGTGGGCAAGAAGTCTGTGTCAAATTGTTTTTTGGAAAGGTACGAATCTTACCTTTTTTCCTCTGAAGTCTCAGGGTAATACCACTGAAAGGGGTCCCTTTGCTCACTGTCACCTGTTCCTTTCCCAGTCCTCTGGCGGTGGCAGAGTGGGCAGATGTGTCAGACCCTTGGGGTTTGTTGGGGGGTATAGTGTTTGGGGGTTTAATATAGGCTCTGCCTTAAAGACCAGAACTTGATCCAGAAGTCACTGTTCACAGAAGTTTCTGTTTCATCCTTTTGTCTCTGAGGTTCATTTTCCATAGCTGTTTCTCCTTCCCAGGGACGTTGGTGCTGACAGAGCAGGGGTTTGCTCCTGGGCTGATGGGTGGCCAGCGAGCATGGGGAGGGGTTAGAGACGGTCCTGGTGGAGTGAGGGGACACCGTCCCCCCAACTCCCGCCACGCCCGGATGCCCCTGGGATGTGGAGGAAGGAGGTGGCGGAGCGAGAGCTGCGAGCCTGCCTTCCCTCAGCAGGACCGTGGGACACACGACTGAGGTCCCGACCGGCAGGTCCCCACCCAGCACGGGGCTCCCGTTGACCCGCGGCCACAAGGAAGGGCCAGGAGTTTGTTTCGTTTGCGTTTTCCTCTCTTCCACTGTAGCTTCACATTCCCAGTCAGCCAGAGCTCTGGAGTCTGCTGCCTGCTGGTCAGGTTTTAAAATGAAAAATGTTTTAATGCTGCCAGAAGTGGGGGGAAAAAAAGGCTTCTTCCCATGTCTTCATCTAATTTAACTTGTCAAAAGGACAGGCCCTGGAATTGCTTCTCCATCTCGCCGTTTAAAGATGGGTGAGCCCCAGTGGTTAAAGTCTCGGCTGCCAGGGCCCACGGCCTGAGCTGACCGGCCCCAGTCGCCCAGTCGAGCGGCCTACGTGGCGGTGGGGGGGGGCTCCCCGCTATGTGCGCGCCCCGCCCCCGTCCTCTGCATGCCCCCTCCGCCCCGTGTGAACCCCTCTGCCCTCCGCAGCCGCCTGACCGGAAGGGCAGCGCCAGCACTGACGGGGCCCTGCCCTGTGGTCACGGTTCAGCCTGTGGTTTCCGGAGGGTCCCGTCCCTTGGGCACGGGCGACGCAGGGGTGCAGGCGGGCGGCGCGCACACCTCATACCTCTGCTCTCGTGTCTCGTTTCAGACTCTGTGCGGACGTTTCTGTGCTAAAGCCTGTTAAGTAAGAAGGGGGTTAAGACCCAAATGCTGTATATTAATTTGTAATTATGTATAAAGTAAAGCAGTTTTAAACTGTAAAGGGTTTTTTTCAGTGTGTTTCCTGGAATTTTGCCACAACATACTGGCTTTGTATTTTATTTATCTCCCTGTCTAGTTATCAGCTTCAGATTCTTGTAAAGTCCCCTCGACCTTCCAATAAAATAAATGTTCTCTTAAGTCTTGACTGGCTGATGTGTTCCGTCTGTCGGGGCTTCCGGAGGGCTCAGGACACGCCGGGTCCTGGGCCGGGGCCGCCCCTCCCCCACGGCTCCACTTCGGAGTCAGGACGGAACCAAGAGGATGGCCTGAAGAACTAAGCGGCTTCTTGGGGACTCCACTCTTTTCTTGCGGCCAGGACCAAAAGCCCACGGGGTGCCAAGTGTCAAGAAGTCCTTCCAGTTAAATCGACATAGCAAAAAAGGCCCTTTGCTATAGATTCAACGAAGTGAAAAGATTAATGTGATTTGCTTTTCTTTACCAACTTGTTTCACCCCACCATCTTCCTCACCCCCGCCAAACAGTGATTGTCCAAACCTGATTCAAAAAGGAAAACAAAACCGTATCTGCCTAGCTCTGCAGGGAGTGCCTGGCTCTGGTCGCAGGGGGCCGGGCACTGCCCTGAGTAGTGGCCAAGATGCGCCGGAGGAGCTGCTGCCGCCCCGCCTGTGGGGCCCTGCGCCCCCCCTTCCCTCCACGCCTGCTCTCGAGCCTGAGACTGTCTACCGGGAAAGGCCGCCGAGGCCCTGGGGATCATGCCACACGGTGTCATGCAGAGTGGCGGGATGTGGGCATGGGCACGAGAAGCCCCTGACGCAGCGATGGAGAACGCCCCCACCCTCCCATCCAGAATGCTGACTCGCTTCCCCTTTTCAGTGAACTTGGAAGTCCACCAATTTCTTAAAAGGCTTCTCCAGTCTTGGCAGTTGCTGCCCCCACAAGCCTGTCACAGTCACGCTGGTCTTGTCATCCACTCACTGCCACGGCAGCGGCAGCCAGCCCCCTACCCTCCTGAACCCCCGTCCCACTCACACCGCAGCAGGGCCCAGAGAGCAGTTCCCAGGGCCTCCCCTGGTCCCTGGGTCTGAGCCAGGGACAGAGGCACAGGCTCTGTCTAGGAGGCAGCAAGGGTGAGGAGGAACCATCCATCCTCCAGGGCTCCGAGAATACTGCTGTGTCAGCGGGCCTCGGGTCAGCTCGGGGGTGGTGAGGTGAGCCCGGGTGCTGCCCTGCTGTTCTGGGGTTGTCCCGAGAGGAGGCTCCGTGGGAGAGGGGGCCAGGGCTTGGGGGACGTTTGTGTGCGCCCCAGACTCAGGGAGTGCAGGCTGCAGGATCCCACTGGCCTCCCCACCCCGCCCTCACCCAGGTCCCCATGGGCAGTTGGTGTTCAAGTTACAGCCTGGCCTGTGCCCAGGCCACCCTGGCCGCCTTTCATATGCCGATGGCTGCTCTGCACAGCCAGGAATAGTCCCCACTGAAGTTCAGGTGCTCCTCCCCCCCGGCCTTTGGGAAACTTTCCTTTCCTGGGAAACTAGCTGGGGGGTCGTGGGTGGGGAGAGGCCCCGGGAAGGCTTCCGTGGGAGCATCCACCGGGGAGGGGGGGCGACTTGCCCAGGCTCCTGGGAACAGACCAGCTGAAAGCCAGGCCTGCTTTGTTCTTCCTTCCTCCTTGCCCCTTCGATTGGAGGGTCCCCGACCTTCCCACCCCACCCCCTTCAGAGTTGGCACTGGGCAGTTGCCTGGACAACCTGGTTCTCCCCAGCACTGCCTTGTCCCTCCTACCAGAGGAGGGAACATAGGCCGTCTGCAGCACGCTCTGCGAGAAGCCCCGCTGTCTGGAGGAGTTTGGACATGGGCCCCGGGAGCCCCACGCCAAGGGGACTGTGGACAAGGGCTGAGCCCCATGCCAAGGGGTCTGTGGACCAGGGCCGAGAGACTGTGGGGCCATTGGCCTCCCAGAGAGCCTCAGGAAGCCACAGCAAGTTTCCTAATTGTGCCTGTGCTTTCCAAGTAGGAGTGAGGTCCCGAGTGCAGCAACCCTGTCCGCAGGGTGCTCGTAACAGGAAGATCCAGGGCCAGGGGGAGGGGCAGTGTGCCAGGAGGGAGCCTGCAGCCTCTGCTGACACTCGGCCGGCCGCCATCGCCCTGTGGCCAGAGCCAACAGGAAACGTGTCTCCAGTGGGGTTTCTTTCAACTCCCCCAAAATTCTGGACTGCTTTCTAGTCCTAGTTCCCTTTCTAACACACAAGTCACTCGGCGGGAAGCTTACGTTATGATGGGGCAAAGGGAGTTGCCATTGTTGAAGTCTAGTAGCCTCTGTACAGACCTGAGGAGAAAGGGACCTCACAGAGGAGTCACCACGCACGGGAGCTGGAGAAGTTCCCCCTGGGCCTGACACCCAGCGCGTCCCCACCCCCTGCCCTGCGACCTGGGCTCAGCTGGTGGATAAGAGCAGTGTTTTCTGAGGCCTGAGCTGGACCCGAGCACAGCGCAGACTCCTGGGAAGGGACAGGCCTGGCAGAGACACTGACCTGCAGGGGCGCCTGGCCTCGCTCTTTCCTGGGCGCAGTCTGGAGTGCCCAGTCTGTACCAGCTACAGGCACGGAAGGGGAGCAGGTGACTGAGCGCTACGGGGTGCTGACTGCTGGAGGAGCCACACCCGCCTTACTGTGCTTATTGTCACAAATGTCACCTGGGAGCTCCCAGCACTTCCATGGGTGCATGGAGACGAACGGAACTATTTTCGACTGAGAGCTCATGACACAGGTTTTCCAGGAAAGAAGGAGTTTCAGGAGAATGGGGGACAGTGTCGGAGAATCCCTGCTGAAAACAGTGAAAAAAGGGGAGCCCTGGCATCTGGGACCTAGAATGGGTTCCCCCCAGGCACGGGAGGGGCAGACCCTGAGTCCTGACTAGAGGGATGACCATAAAAATCAGCCCATGGCTGTGTCCCTAGAGATGGACCCCAGAACCCAAGGAAAGCCAGAATGTTCTCAGTTCATTTATTAAGTTAGAAACGGGAGAAGGGAACCGTGTTCGGGGAAAGCACCGCGGGCCCTTTGCGTGGGGAAGAGGGTGCTCATCGCAGCTCGGCATCCTGACGAGCCACTGCCCGCTCCGGGCCCCACCTGCCACAGCTCCCGGGCTTTTCCAGCAGCGCCGAGTCCCGTCTCCTGGGACGGTCAGTGGCGGAGGCGGGATGGCAGAGGAAGGTCTGTCCTGAGCAGGTCTGAGGGGTCTGCAGACGGGACACGCCAGAACCTCCCCAGGGGCGGTCGGTGCACGTCAGTGGCGAGCCTCCCGTAAGGGCCGAGTCCACACCGGCAGCCTGGAGGACCGGCACCGCAGGGAGACCGAGGGGCAGGGAGGGGTGACGGGCAGCAGGCTGGCCCTGCCCACTCCCTCAGCTTGGTCCGCTCTTGAGCCTGGCGGGGCAGGGGCAGCACAGGTTCCGGCCGAGGCACCGAGGGCCTGCCCTTCCTGCAGCACACCGGGGGGGGGGGGGGGGGGGGGACAGGAGAAGCCAGCCAGAGACTACCACCAGGGTCCGGGTGGCGAGGGCCTGCCCTTCCTGCAGCACACCGGGGGGGACAGGAGCAGCGAGCCAGAAACTACCACCAGGGTCCGGGTGGCGTGGGCCTGCCCTTCCTGCAGCACACCGGGGGGGACAGGAGCAGCGAGCCAGAAACTACCACCAGGGTCCGGGTGGCCGCCAGGAGAGGGAGGCCGACCGCAGAACCCAGATGCAGGGACAGGCTGAGGGGCCATTGGTTTGGACGGTAGGAAAACAAACAGAGGTCTGGCAGTGTTCTCAGAACCAGGCCTTCTCTGTGAGCTCGGGCCAGACAGGCCAGGCCCAGGTACCAGCTGGGAGGCCGGGATGCCAGAGCCCATGGGTGCTGGCTGGGGTCCACGGCGGCGAGCCTGCTCTGGCCTCCACACTAAGATGCATCCAGGGCCTGGGGGGCACCCTGGAGCCCCCGAGTCTCCCACTCCTTTGCTGCTTGTCCTAAAGAGGGGACCTTGATCTGAAGGTCCCCGGTGTGGCCCGTCAGGAGACGGGGTCATGCTGCTGCTTGTGGTGTGCTCTGAGCAAGGCAGGTGACGGGGCGGCCCCCAGGGGCATCCCCGGTCTAACAGTAGGTGTCACCCAAGGCCCTGGGTCCTGCTGTGTGACTGGGCAGAGGCCTAGTTGGGACGTGCCCACCAAGGGCAGGCCCAGCTCTGGGGAGGGGCCACAAGACAGTTCCTCTTTAACCCGGGCCTGGTGTCCCATGCTAATGAAGCCTTGTGGATGTCACTGAGATCATCCTACAGTTTTTTACCCTTATAAAACGTGCCCTCAGTTTTCTCCTTGGTGACTTCTCAGTCCTGCTGGACGCTGTTTGCCGAGGCCTGAGACGTCCTCTGTGGGTGACATTGCCATGCCCCCACCCAAGGCTTTTCCTGCCTGCCCCCAGTCCCTGACTAGGACTTCCTGAAACAGGAGACCTCACAGCTCTGAAAATGTGTCCTCCCCGAGTCTGAAAGAGTCCTTCCCGTCCCTCTGGAAGATGATCTCCCCCCAAAAACCATCACAAAGCAGAAAACGCCTCAGGCAGAAACTGCTGGAGATGCTGCTCTGGTCTAAAGCCTGGAGCAGCCCAAGGCCAACGCCTGCAGCGCTTAGTAGGACCTGCTCCGCCAGGCAGGTGCTGGCCCGGCCCACTGAGCTCCTGGCTGTGGCGGACAGGGACAGGGCCTCCGACAGTGAGGGCTGCGGCCCTGGGGTGGGCGACACCTGCAGAGCCTGCAGAGCAAGAGAGAAACAATGGGAATCGCGCCCATATTGACACAAATGCCCAGGGGAGGTCTCACAGTGACTGCAAGGGAAAAGAAAAGGAAGCCCTCCAGGGGCAGCTGAGTTCTCCATCCCCGAGGCAGGGGACAGGCCTCACAGTCCTGGGTGCTTTGTCCCTGGGGCCCAGCCCCACAGCACCACCGTCTCCTCTCACTTCTCCCAGGGCTCTCGGGGTTGGGTCTCCTCAGCTGCTCACCGGGCTCACCCGGAGCTGCAGGGGCTCCAGGGGCCCTGGGCTGCGGCCCAGGCTGTGACCGTCAGCGTGGCAGAGAATGTGGCTCTGTCCAAGCAGAGGTCTGGCCTTCGCCCTGGCTTCTGGGAGGTGCTTCATGTCGTGACTGCTACGAGTGTGTTGGCTCAGGGTGGGGGTGGGGACATCCTGTGACTTGGGGTAAGGGCTCTTTTCATGTTACACCAGTGACCTGGAGACCAAGAGGGACCACGTGGGCAGTCAAGCGATCCCACCTGAGTGCTGGGCCCTGGTCGGACTGGACCCGCAGGCCTGAGTGAGGACCCTGGTGGGCAGCATTCTGTACATGGTGACCCTGGTGTCAGACGTCGGGACGCTGATCACGTGGGGACCGCGTGGTTCCGGGAGCCCCTGCCCTGCAGCTGGTGTCAGAGGTCGGGGCGCTGTCGCGTGGAGACCGCGTGGTTCTGGGAGGCCCTGCCCTGCAGCTGGTGTCAGAGGTCGGGGCGCTGATCACGTGGGGACCGCGTGGTTCCGGGAGGCCCTGCCCTGCAGCTGGTGTCAGAGGTCGGGGCGCTGATCACGTGGGGACCGCGTGGTTCCGGGAGGCCCTGCCCTGCAGCTGGTGTCAGAGGTCGGGGCGCTGATCACGTGGGGACCGCGTGGTTCCGGGAGCCCCTGCCCTGCAGCTGGTGTCAGAGGTCGGGGCGCTGATCACGTGGGGACCGCGTGGTTCCGGGAGCCCCTGCCCTGCAGCTGGTGTCAGAGGTCGGGGCGCTGATCACGTGGGGACCGCGTGGTCCCGGGAGCCCCTGCCCTGCAGCTGGTGTCAGAGGTCGGGGCGCTGATCACGTGGGGACCGCGTGGTCCCGGGAGCCCCTGCCCTGCAGCTGGTGTCAGAGGTCGGGGCGCTGATCACGTGGGGACCGCGTGGTCCCGGGAGCCCCTGCCCTGCAGCTGGTGTCAGAGGTCGGGGCGCTGATCACGTGGGGACCGCGTGGTCCCGGGAGCCCCTGCCCTGCAGCTGGTGTCAGAGGTCGGGGCGCTGATCACGTGGGGACCGCGTGGTCCCGGGAGCCCCTGCCCTGCAGCTGGTGTCAGAGGTCGGGGCGCTGATCACGTGGGGACCGCGTGGTCCCGGGAGCCCCTGCCCTGCAGCTGGTGTCAGAGGTCGGGGCGCTGATCACGTGGGGACCGCGTGGTCCCGGGAGCCCCTGCCCTGCAGCTGGTGTCAGAGGTCGGGGCGCTGATCACGTGGGGACCGCGTGGTCCCGGGAGCCCCTGCCCTGCAGCTGGTGTCAGAGGTCGGGGCGCTGATCACGTGGGGACCGCGTGGTCCCGGGAGCCCCTGCCCTGCAGCTGGTGTCAGAGGTCGGGGCGCTGATCACGTGGGGACCGCGTGGTCCCGGGAGCCCCTGCCCTGCAGCTGGTGTCAGAGGTCGGGGCGCTGATCACGTGGGGACCGCGTGGTCCCGGGAGCCCCTGCCCTGCAGCTGGTGTCAGAGGTCGGGGCGCTGATCACGTGGGGACCGCGTGGTCCCGGGAGCCCCTGCCCTGCAGCTGGTGTCAGAGGTCGGGGCGCTGATCACGTGGGGACCGCGTGGTCCCGGGAGCCCCTGCCCTGCAGCTGGTGTCAGAGGTCGGGGCGCTGATCACGTGGGGACCGCGTGGTCCCGGGAGCCCCTGCCCTGCAGCTGGTGTCAGAGGTCGGGGCGCTGATCACGTGGGGACCGCGTGGTCCCGGGAGCCCCTGCCCTGCAGCTGGTGTCAGAGGTCGGGGCGCTGATCACGTGGGGACCGCGTGGTCCCGGGAGCCCCTGCCCTGCAGCTGGTGTCAGAGGTCGGGGCGCTGATCACGTGGGGACCGCGTGGTCCCGGGAGCCCCTGCCCTGCAGCTGGTGTCAGAGGTCGGGGCGCTGATCACGTGGGGACCGCGTGGTCCCGGGAGCCCCTGCCCTGCAGCTGGTGTCAGAGGTCGGGGCGCTGATCACGTGGGGACCGCGTGGTCCCGGGAGCCCCTGCCCTGCAGCTGGTGTCAGAGGTCGGGGCGCTGATCACGTGGGGACCGCGTGGTCCCGGGAGCCCCTGCCCTGCAGCTGGTGTCAGAGGTCGGGGCGCTGATCACGTGGGGACCGCGTGGTCCCGGGAGCCCCTGCCCTGCAGCTGGTGTCAGAGGTCGGGGCGCTGATCACGTGGGGACCGCGTGGTCCCGGGAGCCCCTGCCCTGCAGCTGGTGTCAGAGGTCGGGGCGCTGATCACGTGGGGACCGCGTGGTCCCGGGAGCCCCTGCCCTGCAGCTGGTGTCAGAGGTCGGGGCGCTGATCACGTGGGGACCGCGTGGTCCCGGGAGCCCCTGCCCTGCAGCTGGTGTCAGAGGTCGGGGCGCTGATCACGTGGGGACCGCGTGGTCCCGGGAGCCCCTGCCCTGCAGCTGGTGTCAGAGGTCGGGGCGCTGATCACGTGGGGACCGCGTGGTCCCGGGAGCCCCTGCCCTGCAGCTGGTGTCAGAGGTCGGGGCGCTGATCACGTGGGGACCGCGTGGTCCCGGGAGCCCCTGCCCTGCAGCTGGTGTCAGAGGTCGGGGCGCTGATCACGTGGGGACCGCGTGGTCCCGGGAGCCCCTGCCCTGCAGCTGGTGTCAGAGGTCGGGGCGCTGATCACGTGGGGACCGCGTGGTCCCGGGAGCCCCTGCCCTGCAGCTGGTGTCAGAGGTCGGGGCGCTGATCACGTGGGGACCGCGTGGTCCCGGGAGCCCCTGCCCTGCAGCTGGTGTCAGAGGTCGGGGCGCTGATCACGTGGGGACCGCGTGGTCCCGGGAGCCCCTGCCCTGCAGCTGGTGTCAGAGGTCGGGGCGCTGATCACGTGGGGACCGCGTGGTCCCGGGAGCCCCTGCCCTGCAGCTGGTGTCAGAGGTCGGGGCGCTGATCACGTGGGGACCGCGTGGTCCCGGGAGCCCCTGCCCTGCAGCTGGTGTCAGAGGTCGGGGCGCTGATCACGTGGGGACCGCGTGGTCCCGGGAGCCCCTGCCCTGCAGCTGGTGTCAGAGGTCGGGGCGCTGATCACGTGGGGACCGCGTGGTCCCGGGAGCCCCTGCCCTGCAGCTGGTGTCAGAGGTCGGGGCGCTGATCACGTGGGGACCGCGTGGTCCCGGGAGCCCCTGCCCTGCAGCTGGTGTCAGAGGTCGGGGCGCTGATCACGTGGGGACCGCGTGGTCCCGGGAGCCCCTGCCCTGCAGCTGGTGTCAGAGGTCGGGGCGCTGATCACGTGGGGACCGCGTGGTCCCGGGAGCCCCTGCCCTGCAGCTGGTGTCAGAGGTCGGGGGCGCTGATCACGTGGGGACCGCGTGGTCCCGGGAGCCCCTGCCCTGCAGCTGGTGTCAGAGGTCGGGGCGCTGATCACGTGGGGACCGCGTGGTCCCGGGAGCCCCTGCCCTGCAGCTGGTGTCAGAGGTCGGGGCGCTGATCACGTGGGGACCGCGTGGTCCCGGGAGCCCCTGCCCTGCAGCTGGTGTCAGAGGTCGGGGCGCTGTCGCGTGGAGACCGCGTGGTTCCGGGAGCCCCTACCCTGCAGCTGGTGTCAGAAGTTGGGGTGCTGTCACGTGGAGACTGCGCCCTCAGACTGCACGCTGCCCTGAACCCGCAGAATTGGGAGAAGACCCCTGGTGACCGATGTG
Organism: Saccopteryx bilineata; assembly: GCF_036850765.1. Classification (NCBI taxonomy): domain Eukaryota; kingdom Metazoa; phylum Chordata; class Mammalia; order Chiroptera; family Emballonuridae; genus Saccopteryx; species Saccopteryx bilineata. The sequence goes on from NC_089496.1 coordinate 67,956,216, forward strand.
CAGCCGTGTCTGGGAACCCCTCACCAGCCTAGGACTGTTTCCTCACTTGGCAGAGGGGTTACCTGCTTTGCTCAAGGTCCCCTGCAAGGAGGGGCAGAGAGAGGCTTTGGCTCTGGAAAAGGGTCCCAGAGTCCCCTAGTCCCCTGCTGCCCTTGGAAGACGGTGACCTGGACCCACAGCAGGAACAGACGCGGGGGCTGCGGGCTCACCTGGCTCTGCAGGCTCTCCTCACGCGGGCAGGTGCTTCCAGGTGCTGACAAAGGCTGTGGGGATGAGCGAGTAGGGCACGGTGGTGATGCAGCTCCACGTGTCTGCAGTGGGGTCATAGCAGTCCAGGGTCTTACACCTCTGGGTCCCGAAGTAGCCCCCTACCACATAGAGCTTGTTGCCTGAGGCCAGCGCATGACAGGACATGCGCTTGGCGGTCATGTCCCCGATCCGCGTCCACTGGTTGGTCTCACAGTCGAAGCGGTAGGCGGAGGCCGCGGTGAACTCCGTGTCGCCCCCCATGATGAAGATCTGGCTGCCCAGCACGGCGGCGGCCGTGTACCGCCAGGGCTGGGGGCACTCGGCCTTGATCGTCCACCGGTTCTCCGAGGGGTCGTAGCACTGGACTTTGGACACCATGTCCCGGTGGATGCTGGTCCCTCCGAAAACGAACAGCTTCAGCTTGGCACTCACCACTGCCGCGTTGCTGACGCCGTCCCTCAGCGGGGCCACCATCGTCCACTTGTTAGCCCCGGGGTCGTACTTCTCCACCTGCTTCAGAGAGACGGACGGGGAGGCCGGGAAGACGCCCGCCAGGGATGTGTGTCCCCCCACCACATAGAGACAGTTCTCCAGCTCGGCCGAGCCGTGGCCAAAGCGGGCGATCAGCATGGGCGCCGCCTTGGACCACTCCTCGTGGACGGTGTCGTACACCCACACGTCCTTGGAGACCCCGTTCTCGGAGCCCCGGCCCCCGGTCACGTAGACCTTGCAGCCAATGGCCGAGGCGCTGAACTCCTTCCGGGGGCTGGGCAGGTCCGCCTTGGGGATGATCTCCTTGGCCTTGTGGTCCACCTGGTAGATCTTGTCGCACATGAAGGTCTGGCCGCCCAGGATGAGCAGCGTGTGGCCCGCCTTGCGTGGCCGGGCGCAGGGGCTGGTGACCACCCCGTCGTTCTGCAGGATCTTGGCCTTGCAGTGCAGCGCCTCGTCTATGATGAGCTGGGTGTGCTCGTCCCCCGCGAGCAGGGCCTCGCGGGACACGGCCTCCCGCAGGCAGTCGGTGGGCAGCAGGGCCAGCCGCACGCTCCGGAGCAGCTCGGCCAGGTGGGCCTTGCGGCCCTCCAGGTCATGCTTCACCCACTGGAGGATGGCCTCGAAGACCCCCCGCTCGTCCTCCGTCTCCAGGTCGTCGCTGGAGATGAGGTCCAGCAGCTTGTCCTTGGACAGGCCGTTGAAGTCCTCGCCCTGGCGCACCGTCTCGAAGTGCCCCAGGCACATGCGCCAGGCGAACTCGTACAGCCGGCGGCACTGGTGGGCGTCCGACAGCAGCATCATGCCCAGGCAGTTGGAGGGGAAGAGGTTCTTCTCCAGGAACTCGGCGGCCGCATCCCGCACGTCGTGGAACTGCAGCATGTCGCCCGCCTCCAGCAGCGACTCAGCGTTCTCCTCGTTGATGACGATGCGGGACGAGTAGGCGAAGTCCAGCAGCAGCTCCAGCACCTCGGGGTGCAGGTTGTCCTGGAAGTTGACCGTGTCGTCCCGGCTCTCCCGCAGCCCGTGGCTGAACATGGCCTCGAAGTAGCGGCTGGAGGCGGCCAGCACGGCGCGGTGGCAGGGGAAGGCGCGGTCGCCGGCCCAGAGGGTGACGTCGGTGAACATGCGGTGCTTGCGCAGCGTGTTGAGGTGGGCCAGCACGCAGTCGGGGTGCGAGGCCTTGTGGAAGAGGGTGATGTTCATGGAGCCCGTGCTGCTGCGTGACTTGCGGGTCTCGTGGACACTGACCGACATGCTGAGCCAGCCTGCAGGGGACAAGGCCACAGGTGAGAGGGGCCCCTCCTGACGCAGCAGCTTGGGGACGCACAGGCTCCGGCTCCCAGCAGCCCGGCCCTCCCCCACCCCTCCTCTCTGATCAGCTCTGACCTTCATGTCAACTGGCCACGTTGCTGAGGGCCATGTGAGCGGCAGAGGCTGGCCTTTGCCCTTGGCTTTCAGACACTGGGTTTGTTCTGAGTTTGGATCAGCCCTGCAGCCGGGTCTTTGGCCTGGACGTGAGCCACCCCTGGGCGAGCTCAGGCTGTGCTGCCTCTCGTGGTCACAAGGACACGTGAACAGTGTCCCTGGTCTGGTCAAGCCCGAGGCAGCGTGGCAGTGAGCCGTGTGTGCCCTTGATGGCCTCCCGCCCCTGGGTACCCTGCTCCGTGGCCCCATCCACAGCAGGGAGACCTAGGACCAGAGAGGCAGAGCGGCTGCCCGGCATTGCACAGCAGGGTTCCCACGTGGGCTGCCCAGGTCCAGGCCACGGAGACCGATTCCTGCGGGCAGACTTGAAACAACATTTCCCAGGACTGGCACCCCCCCAAGCCCAGCCTTACGCCCAGGGGACCCGTAATGAGCGGGGCTCTAAGCAGAGCTGGCCAGGCCCCCCTTACCTCCTGCCCTTGGAAATACCCTCAAGAGCAGCTGTCACAGCCCCAGTGCTCGGTGCACAAACATTCTCAACGTCCAGGAGACTCCAGAGGCCTCCTGACCCAGCGGGGACGAGTGAGGGTGTGGCGGGGAGGCTGGCTGACCACTGGCTCACCCACAAGACACCGCTCTGTTCAGAGGGCCCAACAGGAAGCCAAGACAAAGACCTAGGTGACAGCAGGACCCGCTGAACAGTAAAGCAAACCATACTCGCCTCAGCCAGAAGCGGAAAAGCCTGCGGCCACCGCCCCTTCCCAACCTGCCGGCAGACCCCAGGCTCTGGGCCACTGCGAGCACTGCCCCACCACTCGTCTGTGCCCCCCTGCCAGTTCCGGGACAGGGCTCGGGTCCCCAGGACAGACAGACACGGCCATGTCACCCATATGACTGTCAGATTCCAAAGCACTTTCCCTGAAACCCAGCCGACAAGCTGAACCGAAAGCCTGTTGCAGCGCTGTGCAAACTAGTGAAGGCCTCGTTTACTGTTTGTCAATGGACGAGTGTCAAATTGCTGTGTATTTAAATTATGCTGAATGCGTTTAAAAAAGTGAAGGAACAGTTTTTATTTTAAAATATCAATATTTACAGGACGGCCAAGACCCACCTGTGTCTGCCGGCTGCCTGTTAGGCTCGGTCACAGAAGTAGCCGGCGGCAGCGCTCAGGTTACAGGCGAGGTCTCGGTGAGCCCCCAGGTGGGGCGAGCACTGCTCCAGATTCTGCCCCAGGAGCCCGAGCTCAGCAGGCGGGGCCCCCGGGAGTCAGGAGGCTGGGGCTAGTGGATCTCCTGGGACAGGGAGGTGCCGGTCAGGCTTGGGGGGAAGGGTGGGGACAATGGTCCCTACACTAGTCTGCCCTGGATTCTGACCAAACCTCAGCAGGGCAGAGCCACCAGGAGTAGGGAATGTGGGTCAGCGGAAGGCCAGAGAACAGGGCTGGTGGCTCTCCTATAAGGTGGCGGCACCGGTCCGGTTCCTGGGACGGTACCGGGATGGCACCCGCCCCAAAGCTACATAACTCATTCGCTGACACCCCGAGTCTGCCCAGACATCGACACTCAGGACCGGGCAGCTGGGCACAAGCTCCACAGGACAGGGCGAGAGGGAGTCCAGAGGGCGGGGCTCCTGCCTCCCCCAGGCCCCTGCCGTGTGGAGGGGAGTGCCCCAGGGAAGATGGGGTCTGCAGTGTGGGAGACGGCCCCAGCTCAGGGACCCTGGCGGCTGTCCCTTCGGCTCTCTCCCCAGAGCCACAGACTGACTCTCCTTACCCGACCAGGCCGCTCTGCCCTCCCTCCCAAGGTGAGTGGCTGCGGACAAGATTTCGTGAGGGTGCCTGTGTCTCTAGTCGTCTCTCCACGGTAGACAGAATCCCTACCAATTTTTCACAGCCCGATGTTATGTGGGTGCCTGTCCCCAACTCTGGTGCTTTGGGTTGGGGAGTCTGGCTTGGGGTTGAGGCGCCATGCTCCTCAGGGGGGACCCCCTCAGCTGAGATACCCCTCAGTAATCTCAGCTGCCACCCGTGGGAGTGGGCCAGCCCTTCCTGTGTCTCCGCCCTTCCTCCAGTCTGATGTGGCTCCTGTAAATCCCTGGTTAGAAGACTTCCCTTCAGCTAGGCTTCAGCTGGCCAGGCTGCTCGCTCTGTATTTTAGTTGTAACTCCAGTTCGGGCCTGGGAGGTGCTGAGTATAACATCCACCTACTCTGCCGCCATCTTGGATCCCCTTCTTCATTTTAATTTTCAACTTTCTACTTAAGCAATGATCTGGTAAAGGAAGGAAGCGACTTCATGCTTCAGTGAAACTGGAAATGACTGTCCGAGTGCACTGCTTGCTTCTCTCTCGTTCACTTCTCCCCTAGCAAAGAATCTGAGACGCCACAAGCCGATGACATCAGAGGTGCTTGGGCAAGGCCCTGCTCCTGGGCCACTGGGCTCTGGGGTGAAGAGGCTGGCACCCAGTTGGGGTGGTGGGCCCAGGGCCAGGCTCAGCGCAGCGGTCCTCTCTCCACCACTGCCCTGGGGCCCCTACCTGTCCCAGACTCTGCAGCTGTTTCCCCATCTGTAATGTGAAGCTGCGGGCCTGCTCAGGCTTCTGAGTGTCCCTCACGCGTTGGCACTTCTTTACAGGTGCAGACCTCTGAGCCTGGCCCTGGGACCAGTGTCATGGAGACAAGAGGCTGCCCTGGCCTGGCCCACAGGATGCCCCCCCGCACAGGGCTCAGTTGCCCCATCTGCATTCCGGACCCTGCAGCATGTTTACCCAGTCGCTGTGGTTGCTAAATCCTCATTCCTGCTCTGTCACCCGGTCATCACACTTTTCAAGATGTGGCCATCCACCTGGTTACTCCATCTGTCCTGTCCCCACCATGCTTATGTTGTTCATGGGGGGGCTCTGGTCTGTGTGCCTCGCGGGGGGGTGGCTTGGAGGACTCCCAGTCGGGCCCCGACGCTGGGCTCTGCGTCCCTGCGTCCCTGCACTGCGCCTCCCCAGCCGGGAGGCAGGTCGCCCTGCGTCCCTGCACTGCGCCTCCCCAGCCGGGAGGCAGGTCGCCCTGCGTCCCTGCACTGCACCTCCCCAGCCGGGAGGCAGGTCGCCCTGCGTCCCTGCACTGCGCCTCCCCAGCCGGGGGGCAGGTCGCCCTGCGTCCCTGCACTGCGCCTCCCCAGCCGGGAGGCAGGTCGCCCTGCGTCCCTGCACTGCGCCTCCCCAGCCGGGAGGCAGGTCGCCCTGCGTCCCTGCACTGCGCCTCCCCAGCCGGGAGGCAGGTCGCCCTGCGTCCCTGCACTGCGCCTCCCCAGCCGGGAGGCAGATCGCCCTGCGTCCCTGCACTGCGCCTCCCCAGCCGGGAGGCAGATCGCCCTGCGTCCCTGCACTGCGCCTCCCCAGCCGGGAGGCAGATCGCCCTGCGTCCCTGCACTGCGCCTCCCCAGCCGGGGGGCAGATCGCCCTGCGTCCCTGCACTGCGCCTCCCCAGCCGGGAGGCAGGTTGTCTCTGAGCTTGAGCTGAGTGCGGCCTGAGCGTGTGGGCCTGGAGACTGTCTGTGGCGCCCAAGTCCTCCTGGGTGCTCTTCTACAGACCCTGGGAGGAGGCCGCTCTCGGCCTCACTAAGCCTGGCTGTGTGACCAGGATGCTGCATCAGCGCCTGCCCCCGGGGGAGGGGGCCCCCTGACGCTCACAGGGCCTGGCCCCGGTGCCCACAGTGGCCCGCCCCTGCCTCTCCTGCGCAGTCACGTGTGGACACATGTACAGTCCAAGCCCGGCAGGCAGAGCCCTGGGAGGCACACATCCCTCTGCCCGGTCCCCACTGCGGGGGTCCCAGGTCCGCTCTGGAGGCAGCCACGGCTGTGGGGTGCGGGCTGGGCCCTGCCTCCTCTCTGGGGAGTTGCTAACAGGGCTACCTGTGAGGGATCTAGGGGGGGCCAAGAAAGTGCCAGATGGCAGGGCCAACCTGACATAACAGCTGTGTTCGCCCTGGGATTGAGGGCAAGTGGTGACCTCTCCAAGCCAACACTGTGTGGGCAGCCAGAGCCCTGGGGCTGACCGGTGTCCTACTCAGCCCAGACGCCCGCCTGCAGACAGACTTCCACCCAGGGGCGAGCTGGCGACGCACGGAGCAGGTTCCCACCCCAGACTGCCAGCCTAGGCGCCTCGGCTGCGGGCACTGAGGACCCAGAGAAGAGGGCGGTTTGGATGGTGCCAGAGCTGCCAGATGGCCGCGACAGTGGCCACGTGCAGGGACATTTTCATGTGAGCTGGCACAGCGCCCCCCGCTGCTCACAGCGACACACTGCCTGTTCTCAGGAACCCCCATTCTAGCTGGTTCAGATGCAGGATCCACGGCTGGGCGTTTGGCCCTGGCTGGCCAAATCGGCACGTCACAGGCCCAGGGGGTAGTCTGAGTGTGACCCCAGCCTGCCAATCAGCTTGCGCCATCCTCCCGCCGCCATGTTGGGCCTGACACCCAAGACGGGGCAAGGAGACTCCTGTCCATGACGTTCGGTGAACTGCAGGGCACGAAGCAGGCTCTGTCCCCAGGGCTGCAGACGGGACTGGACAGAGGCCAGGAGCAGGAGCGGATGGTGGCCCTGCTGCCCGAGAAGGAAGCTGCAAGCCGAGGCCAACGAGGGCCCGTGGACCCTGCTAAGTCTGAGCCTGTCTGCCCCTAGCTTTCCGTTTTTCCTTTTGAGACAGGTTTCTGTCACTTGCCACAAAGGGTTAAAACTAGTACAGGAACTCCCAGGACATCAGTTCCCAGATTCGGTGATCTGGGGACGCTCACCTTGAATAAGGGGTCTGAGCTGGGTGGGCCCCTCCACCTTCTCCACCTCCAGCGAGGCCACCCAGACACCAAGGGAGCAGGTTTCCTGAGCTGACCTCAGCGTGTGGTTCCAGTCACACACCCACCTGGGACACAGGCAGTGGAGGACAGAGGTTCTGGTGGCAGGAGAGGTCAGCATCAAGCGTGTCCGGAATCGGGTCGGCCTGGCCTCGCGGAAGCCTCCAGCTCCACAGCCTGTACCTCTGGGCAGCTACAATAAACCAGACAGTCTAGGGCTGTGAGTGTCAGAACTATTTTGATTACCTAAGCGTTGTCCTGGATTTGATGGATTTAAGGCACAGAATACGACTGCAGAACACTGTCAAGCTCCTGAGTGACAATTCATCACCCCGCCAAAGGGCACGACGGGCTCAGACAGCATTCCCCCTTCCCCGCCACCCTTCCCCACAGGGAAGCCGTCCGTCCGTCCTACGGGCCAGCGTGCCCAGCTGCCTCTCACCATCCTGGGACGTTAACTAAATGCATAAGGAAACAAAGTAGCTAAGGCGTGAGACCTTCAGAAAAAGCTCTCCTTACCCCTGAAGATTCCAGCAACTAAAAGTGAAAGGCCGCTACTCTGAGAGAAGGATGCCCCAGAGGCGACCATAGCAGCTTTCGGAGTCTCCTGACCCGTTAGGCTACAACTCTGAGCCCACCCCACCCTCCCCCCACCAGCCAGGGGTCAGTGGTTTTCAAAATGAGCCGGTTACTCATCATCAGAGGCCAGAGGGGGTGGGAAGGTCCAAGGGCCCCACTAGTGAGTTGCAGGTGATGTGGTCTCAGTCACTCACTCACCCCAAGTTTCCCAAACAAGCCCTGTGTGCAGGTGCCGGCAGGGAGAGTGACGCACAGAGACAGGTCCCTGCCCCCACGGGCGGCACAGCACGGCTGCTGGTCCGTGAGGAATCAACAGCAAACAAGACACCTTCCCTTCCTGGAAGTTCTGTGAAGAAAATGGCCACGGGCCACAGAGCATGACAAGAGCTGGTGGGCTCAGGCAGGCCCCTACCAGGAGGGGATGTGTGAGCTGAAACCGCAGTGCTGAGCGGAGCCAGGATGTGACAATGGGGGTAAGGAAGGTTCCAGGTGGAGTGGCAGGAAGTGCACAGGCCGGGTGGAAACGAGGTGGGCCCTTCAGGGAAGAGAGACACCAGGGGGACAGGCAGGGGCCCCATCACAGGAGGCCAATGGGGTGGACTAGAGATGGCCACCAAGTCCGCGCCAGCCTCCCACTGAGAGGCGGGGCTCTGTGTCCTCTCCCGACCCCAGGCTCTGAGCAGGTTCTGTGATGCTCTGTGACTGGGCCCCTGGGGCCTGAGCCTCGGCCTGCAGAGACGGGCAGCTTCCACTCTTCTCACGGTGCTCACTCGGGGGGGAAGCCAGCCACGGGGTGCCAAGCCAGGCAGCCGCGGTGAGCAGGCTCATGGCTGCCCTGTTGGTGACAGAGCTGCCAGCCATTTCCGCTGTCCCAGCCCTCTGAGCCCCAGTGAGTAAAGAGTTCGCCTGGGACATTCCGGCCACAGCAGGGTCCCTAGCCAGCAGTCAGAACTGGGGCCCCAGACACAGGACCCCAGAGACGACAAGGTCACAAATCGTACCGTCTAAAATCCTGAGCCAGATCCCGACTGAGCACCTGCAGGCTCTGCTGAGGGCTAAGAAAACAAAGGCCAGCATGGCGTGATCGGAGCTCCTGGGCTGCGCAGCACACATGCCTGACCCAGAGCTAACATACATCGAGGGGGAGGAGCCGGGGGGGGGGCAGGCATTTGGACACTGCTCTGCTCAGGGCATTCTGACCCCCGCTGGGCCGACAGGTGACGCAGCAGCCCTGAGCACAGGTCAGAGGGAACGGGCCCCTGAACTCAGCTCAGCCACTACTGTGTGAGCTCAGGAAAGGTAAGCTGCCTGCCTGTGTCTACTCGTTTTTTAGCCGTAAGTGACGCTCAAAACTATCACTACTTTCTAGGCTGTTCTGAGAATGAAATGAGAATACGCAATAAGCATTCAGAACAGCCTGGGTCTATCATGCTTACCCCGTCAGCTGTTTAATTCTTGTCCCTGATATCACCACCGTCGCTGAATGAAGAACACAGCAGACATTCCCGACTCCTGCTCCGTCGGAACCCCCACTCTGAATAAGGCAGACTTTCACTGTCCATTCAGTTTTTAAGCTGTTTGATTTGCTGATGAGTATACAGTATTCTTATAACCAGGGCAGCGGCTCTCGGTGTGGGCCAGGCTGGCGGGGTTGGGGTTACTCCTAGAACTGTAGTGACGAAGGGCTGAGGCCCGGGCAGGGCTGCATGAAGACAGGGAACAGGAACAGGCTTCCCAGGCAGGGACTCCGAGTGGACACACCAGGGTGAACGGCTCAAACGCCCATCTCACCCGCTTCAGTGGCTGGGAGCCCCTCAGCGAGCCCTCAGGGTGCAGGCCTATCCATCCTAACAATTTTCAAGTGGAAAACAAACTAAGCACCCTATTAAGCAGACAAATCTAATTGTTAATTGAAAGGAAAATTAGTATGACCACTGTAACTGAATCAGGGCCACAGATCAGTCCAGATACAAGTGAATTATCAGACAATGGGTCCTTTCTCTGGAGGCCAATGCCTTTGAATGGTTCTTTCTTTACAAAAAAAAGTAACATATATTTATTCAAAAATTATACTAACCCTGTTTTTCATTTAAAATACAGTAGATTAGGCCCTGGCCGGTTGGCTCAGCGGTAGAGCGTCGGCCTAGCGTGCGGAGGACCCGGGTTCGATTCCCGGCCAGGGCACACAGGAGAAGCGCCCATCTGCTTCTCCACCCCTCCGCCGCGCTTTCCTCTCTGTCTCTCTCTTCCCCTCCCGCAGCCAAGGCTCCATTGGAGCAAAGATGGCCCGGGCGCTGGGCATGGCTCTGTGGCCTCTGCCTCAGGCGCTAGAGTGGCTCTGGTCGCAATATGGCGACGCCCAGGATGGGCAGAGCATCGCCCCCTGGGGGGCAGAGCGTAGCCCCTGGTGGGCGTGCCGGGTGGATCCCGGTCGGGCAGGGAGTCTGTCTGACTGTCTCTCCCTGTTTCCAGCTTCAGAAAAATGAAAAAAAAAAAAAATACAGTAGATTAGAATTGTTTATATATTTTTTTGCTGTGCACCTATTATGGTTGTGTTTCCCAGCTTTCTGCTGTAAAAGGGTTCAAGTCGGCAGCACTGTCAGGGGAATCACAGCACACGTCTTCCCCTTTCATGCGGTGAGTCTGCTGGCTGTCGCTGCGCCCCGCCCGCCCCGCCCGTGCCTAGCCTCAACCCCCATCTCTCCGGCCGGGGATGGGCAGGCCAGACAGCTGGCCCAGAGCAAGCCCGGCTCAGGACAGGGCCAACATGCTGCTTCACACACTGCTTGGTAGTAAAAGACGTTCCTCTTCAGGCAGTACCAAATGTCCCTGTATAAGACAGCTCCGCGTGGAAGGCAGATGGGGTGGGTGGCCAGCCCACCTCTGAGCTCCACCCCCAGGGAGGAATCCCAGCACCTCCACACCCTCGGACAGGGCACACTGTGGGACAACCTGGTTGCAGCTGCTGTGATCAGGTCAACAGTGCCACCATAATCTCTCAAACATGCCACACACAGAGACAGAGTCCCCACTGGGCAGGGCGCCCTGAGGTTACCCTGCATGTGGCCTGTCCATCTGCCTGCGGAGAGGCCTGGAGGGGGAAGGGAGGTCCCAGGAGACCAGGAGGTGTGTGTGGGGGGGTGCCTCAGTGCCTGGGGCACTCACGTGTTACAGCCTTTGTATTTAATGCACCCAAATGTTAAGCACACTTGAAGAAGGGCAGCCACTTCAGCTTCTGTGATTGTGGCAAGCCCGAGGTTGGCTGCAGCCTCCGGTGGTGGCCGGAGTCCCGGAGCTAGCATAGCGGGCTGACACGTGCTCCTGGAGTTAGGGTCCAGGCGGTGCGCTGCGCTGGCCCTGCTGAAGCGCCAGGCCCTGCCCAGAGCGCTGGCCCTGCTGGAGCGCCAGGCCCTGCCCGGAGCGCTGGCCCTGCTGGAGCGCCAGGCCCTGCCCGGAGCGCTGGCTCTGCTGGAGGGCCAGGCTCTGCTTTCCCAGAGAAGGCACGGACAGAAGGTAAGGGGTCAAGGCCTACCACTACTGAGGGATGAAGCAACACTTGTTGCAAACACTTGGGAAGGAATTCTGGTCGGAAAGGAGCCAAATCAAACACATGGCTGCGGCAGACCTCTACTGAGCCTGGCATCTCACACGGAAGACTGAACCCTTTCAGCCTCACCACCCAAGGAGCCCGACGAGGTTGTGACTGTTTTAATCAGGGTGGGCTAGGTTATGCTGCAGCAACAAACACCCCCAAATCTCAGGGGTTTTAGAGGACAGAGATTTTTTTTCTTGCTCAAACTACATGCATTGGTGAGGGGAAGGGGGGTTGTTTATTTCATCACTGTCACTCCCAGGGACCCAGCTGACAGAGCAGCCACCATGCCAAACCAAAAAGAGAGAGAGCACTCGGGAAAGGGACAGACAATCCAGTGCTTGGCCTGGAAGGAGACACATCGCTTCTGCTCCCATCTAAGTGGCCAAAACCAGTCACATGACTTCACACAACCACGAGGGGACCAAAGTGCAACCCCAGCACATGCCCCACTAGTTCTGTAACTTGCAAATAAGAAAAGGACAGCTCAGTGGTTAATAGTAATGACAATATGGCTAAAAACAAATGGTAGTGACTGAGTACTTCCTAGGCACTCCCCACCCCAGCTCAGGTACAATGACCTCCTGCATTTTCCAGGTTAGGACACCGGACTGGCTGAAGTGGGCCAGCAGCTCCCGCCACTGCACTGAGCGAGGCCAGCACCGCCAGGCTGGGGAAGGGTGGTAGCAAATTGGGGTCTCACAGGCCCAGCCAGGACGCAGTAGCGCTTCAACTCAGGGTGCTGGGTGTAAGCACCAAGGCTTTCCAGAAAAGGGCTGCTCTGTCCCTAGGCCCTCTCCCCTGCCCGGACCAATCTGCCCTGGCCAGCTGCAAGCTGGCGGGCAGCTCATCCTGGAGTTGGAAGGAGCAAAGATTCTCTTATCTTAATTAGGAAATGAGTTCCATTCAGCCTAGAGCGATCTGTCAGCGTCTCCTTGGGGACCCAATGGGAGCAGGCAGAAATGAGCGAGGCTTTGGTTTCCACCTTATCCGTGCCTCCTATTCCGACAGACAGGCTGAGAGTGGAAGGTGTCTTCCTGGCCAACAGAGGTGGGGAGGACGACACCATGGCGAATGCGCCCCTCCCTCTGGCGGCAGCTGACACTCTCACGGGACCTGCTCAGTGTCCGCCTCCTCGTAGGAGGAGACATCCAACTGGTCTTGCAGGCACCTCCTTGGCAAAGCCTGGTGTGCAGTAGGCAGGGAGCCCCGAAATCTGCTCCTGGGAGCTCTTTATCCATCTCCCTTCTCAGGGGTGGCCCTGGGCTCTATGCCCAGGAGAAACCGCAAGGGCTCGGCCCCACCCCATCTGTCCTGGGGCTCGGGAGGGGGTTACCCTCACTGCTCCCACATCTGCTGCCCAGCTCCCTACTCAGAACCAGCCAGAGCAGCCGTGGGAAATGAGTCACCCACCAGCCACCTTCCTTTGGGCCCAGCTTGGTTCTTCCTTGACCTAGCCCTCTGGCCCCTGCAGGCCCTAGCCATGGGCACACCCAGTGCCTGCGAGCCCTCACCTGCAGGCCCCACACGCAGGCAGCAGCAGAGACAGCGGGAGGCTTGGGGTGGAGAGCCCAGTAACCTGAGTTACTGAGAAACTCAAACTCGGTTTCCACTCACCAAAAAAGAAAAAGAAACTGGGCATTGGCCTAGGCACCCCTTTCATTCTACTGCAGGTGGGAAAACATAGGGCCCAGAGAGGGACAGTGACTTGCCCAAAGCCCCACAGCACAACAGAGGCAGAGCTGGAACTAGAACTTTGGACTCCTAACTTCTAATTCAGCCCCTCTACACTGTTGGCTGCTTCTCAAACTTTTCCGGCCCACATGGGTTAAGCCAATAACTCAAGCCTTATAAAACTGCTTACCACCAAAGGTTGCAAGGACTTTTGAGATTTGTACTGCTAGAAGCATTGAACAGAAGATCATCCACCCATTTTACAGAAGAGTGAATCGAGGCCCCCAAATGGAAGGGGACCTACATAGAGTTATATTGCTAGGTAGGGGCGGACGACTCCCAGAGCCCGGCTTACGTGCTATTTCTGACCACAGGTTCCAGGTGGGAGGGTCCCACTGTGGGGTGGTGAAGGCACAGAGGTGGCTGTGGGCCACAGTGACGCTGAGACAAAGTAGGGCCCAGAAAGCCTAGCCCACACTGGACACACCCCACTGTGGGGGGAGGGGAGGAGTGGCCGGGAAGAGTTTTATATATCTGCAGGAAATACAGTGAAATTTCACAACTAAACTGGGTTTCCGAGACCACAGAGCCGGCACTGTTACAAACAGGTCAATGAACTGCAAACGCCGACCTCCTTTAAAAAATTTTTAAGTCAGAAAGGCACTGACAGGGCTTGGAAAGAAAGGTTTAGCTGTAAGGAGGAACAGAGTCTACTGGCCCCAGAGCAGCAGTGGGTAGAGGTGGCTGAGGCCCCAGGAGAGGGCTGGTCACAGACACACAGCCACATCTGACCGTGTCCAGTTCCCCAGCCTGTGCCGCTTCCCCTGAGCCTGTGCTGAACAGACAGACGCCCTTTCGTCCCTGAGCCCTCGCTCTGCCCCCCACCCCCGAGCACCCCCCTTCCAGCGCCCAGCGCCTGAAGGCTATAGAGTCAGTCTGGCCAGGTGCGTGCCTGAAGGTGACAGGTCCCACCTTCAGCTACCCTTAGACTAGGATGGGGGCAGTGCTGCTCAGGGGCCTGGGGCTTTGGGACAGGGTGGGAACCTGCTGTGGACACTGGGCTGACTTCTCTCACCTGCGGACAGACCAGATTAACACGGGCAGTCCCGCTGGGAGTAAAAGCTGAGGACGGCAGGTTCTCCCCGACACCATTTGTCCCAACTGTTTCCTGGCTGGGAAAATGCTTCAACAGCCCTGGCTGCCTGAGGCAATTCAATTATGAAACTTACCACAGTAGATTGAAAACCAGCACCTCGATCTGCCAATTGATTTGCTCCTGTCTGGCCTCTCTGTTTTCCCCTGCCCGCTCAGCCCACCACCTCCCTGGCCAGACCATGCTCACACTGCGGGCTGGTCGGGAGGGATGAAGGCTCAGGCAACAGGCTGGTCTTTGGACCTGTTGGGGTAGGTCTTCCCAGAACCCCCTAAGCAGAAAGGCTGCATCCAGAAGCCATCCCTCTTCCCGGGACTCCCAGGAATGCCAACTACACAGGACAGACCGCAACAGTCCTTAGGGGACCTTTCTATTACCTCCTGCCTGCACTCTCCCAAGCTTCAACCTGCACGAGCCTGGAGGTCAGCAATGAATTTGTCTCTGGGAAAAGTTTGAGTGGGAGGTGGAAGAAAGCGGCCACCTAGGGCATGGAATATGGCTCTGGCATGTCTTTCTCACCTTTACCTACGCAAGGCATCCTCTCCAGAAAGCCTTCGTCACCTGTGCCTCTCCAGGGTCCCCTCCCAACTCCCCTGTTGCCTTTATCACTGAGGAACGCATGCACCCCTCCATGTGTCAGTCCCCTAAATCACATGCCAGCACACCCTCACCTAGGAGCTCCCTGAAGGCGGGGTTCCAATTCAGACCCTTCAAACGATCAAGTGATGAATGAGTGAACAAACCACCCACTAATGATCAATGGGAAGAACCAAGCCTCTTTCACTATAGACCACATACTCCCAGGCCTGGAGACAAGCTTCTGCTTTTCTTCCTGCTCTCCACTGTCCACTCTGGGTTCCAGCAGGTTTCAGATGCTATTAAGGGGCACGTGGGGCAGACAACACGCCCACAGCTCCTCTCTCTGCACCACACACAGACCCGGCTGCAGCCCAAGCCCCAAGGTGAAGCTTTCTACCATTTCTCTCTATTTTCCTTTTAACAACCTCCCTGAAGTCAATTTCTGACAAACAGAATTACTGGAGATGGGGACAGCTGCCGGGCCTGAAAGAAGGACGAATCCACCAACCCCCACAGGCACAGCTTGAGGACCCAAGGACGCCCACCCAGTCTTAGGACACCAAATCTGCACCCCTTGTGGGTGGACCTCATGTCCTACCTCTCCCCAGCCCCCAAATGCTAGACATGGCCAGTATAACGTAGGAATCCTAACTGCACACCTGGGCCCAGGGAGCATCAGTCCCACCTATGAATGGGAGACTGAGGCTCAGGTTCCCAAAGGACCAGAGTCTGGGGTCCATGATAAGAAAATGGGGTTCCTGCCTCTCCTCCCAGGGTCACTGACAACTTCCTCCCCTCGGTCCCACAGCCAGAGTGAAGCCAGGCTTCTCTGTCTTGACTCACCAGGGTGGGCCTAAACTCAGGGAGCCTTTCCCCTGCTAAAAGCAACCTTGCAGGACCCAAGTACGCCCAGATTAAACCTTCAGGGGCCTGGATCTGCCCCACCCCAACCCCTCCCATCAGTTCTCTATAAAGGCCTTTCTTTGCTCAAAGATAATGGGAATGAAATTCAGGGGCTCAGAGCAGCAGCACTCAAGTGCCTGGTGCCCCTGGGGGCACAGTTTCCCAAAGGAAAAGGTTCTCAAGCAACTACCAGGGTTGAAAGAGTGGAGGCCCTGCCCGAGTCGTGGGGTCCTGGGATCAGGGAAGGATGGGAAGAGGACAGCGGGCTGGAGGAGGCTTGCGAGAGTGGCCGCCACCCGGTGGGCAAGGAGACGGGACTTACGATGTATGGACGCTCCTCTGCAGCTCCCTCACTCTCTAGGCAAGGACAAAGGGCCCTGTCGGGTGGGAATGGCCTGGGTCGCAGGGGCGGCGGACACTTCCCAGGTTAAAGCCCTCTGCCCCTGCTCTGCACGAGGTAGGCAGCCATTTGGCCCTGGCTGCCAAATGCGCGGGGACTTCGCCTGGCCGGCCGCTCACATCCTCGAAGACAAGAAGCCTCCTCTTTCCAGGATCGATAGTAATTTTTTTAAAAAGAGTGTCCGCGGACTCGATGAATCAACCACTCCCAAGGGAAAGAGTTGCAGCTCCCGCGTGCAACATCCATTTGCAAAACAATTCATTCCCTCGCCCAGCGCTCTTAGCAAATCCTCTCGCCGGGTCTCCAGGCACACACGGGGCGGGAGGAGCCGGGTTTGGGGACAGTGTGGTGGACCACAGTCCCTCCCCCCCACCACCCCCATTGTCCCCGACAGCAGCGCCCTCCGCCCCAGACCTCGCGGTGCCCCGTGCGACTCCAGGAACCGGCCCCGTGGAGCCTCGCTCAGCCTCGGACTCCCACGGAGCGGGTCGCGCAGGATCCCGGGCGGGTGGGGGTGGTGACAAGTGCCAACGCCAGCGGCCGGGCTCACGGCTACACCGGCCCGAGGTTGAGCCCTCAACCCAGCCCAGATACTCACCACTCGGGGCGCCGCCGCCCGCCGCGCTCTAAGTCCCGGGCCCGCCGCCGCGATCAGAGACCCCTGGCTGCCCGAGCAAGCGTCCCAGCTGCCGCCGCCGCCGCTGCTCCCCTCCCCCGGCTCGCCACAGTCCCCGAGCCGCTGCCGCTGCGGTACAGCCCGGGCGCCGCCAACAAACTAGTTTCTCCGGCCTTCGCGCCCCGCCTCCCGGCCCGAAGCGCAGCAGCCAATCAGAGGCGGTGCCTCTGTGACGGATAGGCGGTCGAACCCATAGTTCAGTCTTCAGGAAGATAAAGGGGCGGGCACCCCATCGCACCGGTACCGTGAGGGGGCGGGGCAGAGAGAGGAGAAGGACTTCGACCAGATTCTTAAAGGGACAGTGCCAGTCATCTCACCCCCAACCCCAACCGCGGAGGAAGTTGGGGAACAAAACCCAATCATGTTCTAGAGCTTTCCAAAGGAGGGAGCTTTATAGTTTACAGATGCTCATTCTGCACCTGGTTTGCGAAGCTACACCTTTAGTTGCGAAAGTGTTGAGAAGCCGTTTTCTTTGAACTTTGGGATTTTTTTTTCAATGTTTGGGATTTTTATGCAGCTGCTAAACCAAACGTTGCCTGTATCTGGAATATGTATTTTCCTGCGTACTGAAGCGCTCCTACTTGTGTTATTTCTAAGTTGCTTTCATAAGTAGACCTTTAAATATCCATTCATTCAACCATTCATTACTAATTCATTCCACAAAGGCTGACTGGTCGCCTGCAGGATTTAGCCTTCCAGGCAGGTCATTTCTCCTTACCTTCCCGGTTTGCATCTCTTTCCATTACTTCAGGTTGCCCTGTATCCGGTTTCTTCATCTGTAAGGTGTGTTGACATTGAGAAAGGAGATATGTCCCAAGATGGGCTCCTTCCTGGTGACTATCAGCTCAAATTTAAAATCAGCCTAGCACCCCTTTCTGAACAGGGCCTCTCAGGTAACCAGCCTCCAGGGAGAAGCCTGCACTAAGCTGTCTACAGACTGCCCCGAACCACCTGCTTCCCTGCACTGTGCTCCTGGTGGCTGAGCCATCCCTTATAAAGGAATTCCTGAAGTCCTATTTCAAACAATATGACTAGTCCCCTGTTAGCATCTTCACCGACCAATAGAGCAGCTTCATTCCGACCAATCAGGACGATGCTTTTTGGGCCAATCAAACTGTGACCTTAGGAGTCTTTATTTGCATGAGGAGGGACCAATCAGAGACCAGGGGCGTGTTCTCTCTCTATAAGTCAGCTTCCTGTTGCTGGGGCTGTGCAGTTTAACTTTCCTTCTCTAAGTGTGGTTTTACCTGGTTGTCCGAAGCGGGAGAGAACCGCCTGGCGGAGCCACTTCTCCAGGCTGCCTCTCTGCCAGAGGGTTTTCCCCAGCAGTTTTGTGAGGACAGGGCCTCCCCACCCAAGGGCCTCCCCACCCAAGGGTCCCTCTCAGCCATGTTGTGAGGAGAGGGTCGCCACCTGCGTGGCCGCCTCACCCGAGGGCGCTTCTCCGCGGTGCCAGGCCGCAGGGCGGAGATGGCCGCCTTGTTCGAGGGCCAGCTCCCACCGTGCTTTCTGTGCTCTGTCACAGGGGAGCCGTTTGCACGGAATGAAACGTTCTTCCCCGCACCCCAAGTTGGGGGTTCCTGTTGGCACTGAGTTGGCACCAAGGACCATGGGTTAATAAGTGGCGGGGACTACGTCCTCAGAGGACTGTTTTCCAGATTAACGGAGATAAACTCCTGTTACAAGTAAGTGCATAGAAAGTGTCCCCTCTTTTTCCTCCTACGGAAAATGGACACTCCCGGTAGGCCTGGGACGCAGAGTCCAGGGAGCGATGCAGGGCTGTGAGAGCCACGCGTGGCGTGGGCCCGGGACAGTTCCCGGGGAGCAGAGGCCACAGTGGGGGGAAGGCCGAGGAGGAGGAAGGGACACGGGGAAGAACTTGGAGCATCGGGTTTGGACGGGCGGGAATGGGAAAGGAGAGCCCGTGGGTGGGACGCTGCTCAGTCTGGACAAGACAGAACCCAGGCTGAAAAGGCCCTGACGACGCGACGTGGCAGGGAAGACACGTGTGTGTGTGTGTGTGTGTGTGTGTGTGTGTGTGTGTGTGTGTGTGTATGTCAGAACCCAGGCCGAAAAGGCCGTGACGACGTGGCAGGGAAGACGTGTGTGTGTGTGTGTGTGTGTGTGTGTGTGTGTCAGAACCCAGGCCGAAAAGGCCGTGACGACGTGGCAGGGAAGACACGTGTGTGTGTGTGTGTGTGTGTGTGTGTGTGTGTGTGTGTGTGTTGGCATGTGCGGGGCGGGGGCAGTGCTGTGTAGGAGCAAGCCACCCGAGTTCGGGGTTTGAACCCTCAAATGCTGCTGTGTAGGACCGGAGGCAAATGTCTCAGGCTTGTGAGTGTCAGGTTCTTACTGGTAAAGGGAGGGTTCCTGAACCCATCTTGCTGGCTTAGGTGATGGGCCTGGTACCTAGAAAGTGCTCTGTATAGACTTGTCTCCCCCGGAGCTGGTAGGGGGCAGCTGTGTTAGGCTTGCTGGCTGTTGACCGGCTGCAAGCTCTTTGCCTGATTGGTACGTGAGCACGTGGCAGAGGCCTGTGTGCATAGCCTCTATAAGGCGATGGGCGACTGTGGATGGCAGATTGCCTGCCCGCCACTGTGAGGGGCCATTTTGCTGTTTGTTTGCCTGAGAGGTGGTTTCCCCTGCCTGTGTGCTCGTCCACCATTGCGAGACTTTATTAAACGGAATGGCCCAACCCTTTCCGGCTCTGTATTTATCTGCCATCTTCCCGAATCCAACATGAACCTGCCCGGCCACGGCCACTGGCGTTACAGCTGGAGATTTTCAGATGAAGAGTTATGATGCTTGCGAGTCATCTTGGCTGTAGGTAACAGCTGGCAAAGGGTGCTGTTGAGGTGCCTTCCATAGGGAAGCGGTAGTGTCAAAATAATTGGTCCAGCCTGACCTGTGGTGGCGCAGTGGATAGAGCGTCGACCTGGAAATGCTGAGGTCGCCGGTTCTAAACCCTGGGCTTGCCTGGTCAGGGCACATATGGGAGTTGATGCTTCCAGCTCCTCCCCCCCCTCTCTCTCTGTCTCTCCTCTCTCTCTCTCTCTCTCTCTCTCTCTCTCTGTCTCTCCCTCTCCTCTCTAAAATGAATAAATAAATAAAAAAAAATAATAATAATTGGTCCAGCCTGACCAGGCGGTGGTGCAGTGGATAGAGCGTCAGACTGGGATGCAGAGGACCCAGGTTTGAGACCCTGAGGTCGCCAGCTTGAGTGCGGGCTCATCTGGTTTGAGCAAAAGCTCACCAGTCTGGATCCAAGGTCGCTGGCTGGAGCAAGGGGTTACTCGGTCTGCTGAAGGCCCATGGTCAAGGCACATATGAGAAAGCAATCAATGAACAACTAAGGTGTCGCAATGCACAACGAAAAGCTGATGATTGATACTTCTCATCTTTCTGTTCCTATCTGTCTGTCCCTGTCTATCCCTCTCTCTGACTCTCTCTCTCTCTCTCTCTGTCTCTGAAAAAAAAATAATAATAATTGGTCCATTAAAGAAATGACTCAGCTCACATCTGCAGTCTCAGCATCCGGCCAATTTTCTCAAGTGAGAGTATTTGTATAATTAATTGTTGGTTGGATGGAACGACACATACAAAATTGATGCGTAGCACATTCATGACCATTGCTTATTATTCCATTTAGGCTCTGTGAAGTCGTAAGTGCCAACCATCTACAATCAGGTCCGCATTATGGTTCTCCCCCTCCTCATGCTTAAATTAGATACTGAAATATATGAAAATAAAATATAGGCACTGAAATGACATCAGAGCAGGGCCACGGGTTGAGTTATTGAATTTAGACATGATTGGAAGGAAAAGCAGAGATGAAGCTGGCTTTGCCCTTGGTCTCAGTCCTTTCTGCAGCCTTTACCAGCCGGTGTTATAATAACCCGCCTCCTGTGATTCCACCTCACCGTGCAGGCAATTCTGAGAAGGTAGGGACCGTGACATCTCTGAGTCCTGCATTCCTCACACAAGTTTTGTACACAGGTTTGAAAGACTGAATGAATCTCCTATTGGTTAGAATGAACTTTGGCTGCTTGTGACAGGAAACCCCAATAGCTGAGTTTTAAAAAGATAGTAGTTTATTTCTTGCTCGTGCAAAATACCATGACTAGTTGGCAACTCTAGAGATTCAGGAACATGGGCTCCTATGTTTGCATTCTGATGTCCTTAATTCTTGGTTTCCATCTGCAAGTTTGCCTCATGGTCCGAGACGGCTGCTGGAGCACCAACTCCAACGTTCGTTTTTCAGATAAGAGGAAGGAATAGAGTAGCAGAGCAGGCATATGCCTCCCAACTGCGTTGGCTCCGTTTAAGGAGGCTGAATGCAGAAGTTCCACATGATACTTCCATTGACATCCCTGCTTTCTGAAAGCACCTGATCTAGAACAAATCTCACTTCCTTGAACCCTCTCCCAAACCCCCAAACCGCCCACTGGAGCAAAATCCTCTTACAGGTTCTTTCTAACACCCTGGACCGAGATGCCCCTTGGTGTCTCCATGGTGTAGGTGATCTCCCTCTGCAACAATAAACCCAACTTGTTCATCTCTAGGGGTTCCAATTTGTGTGTCTGGCTGCTGGTACAAATGCACACATATGTACATTTTTTTTGACACTTTTTTTTTAATTCATTTTAGAGAGAAGAGGGAGATAGAGAGAGGAGAGAGAGAGAGAGAGAGAGAGAGAGAGAGAGAGAGAGAGAGAGAGAAAGGGGGGAGGAGCAGGAAGCATCAACTCCCATATGTGCCTTGGCCAGGCAAGCCCAGGGTTTCGAACCGGCAACCTCAGCATTTCCAGGTCGACGCTTTATCCACTGCGCCACCACAGGTCAGGCCACATATGTACATTTTATCTGCAGTTGGGGGACTTAATTGGCTGTCTCCTCTCGCAGTATGCAAGTTCCATGAAAGGAGGCTTTCTTTAGCTCACTGTTGCATTTCCAGACCTAGCGCAATGGCTGGCACATAGTAGGCTCTCCATAAATATTTACACAAAGAATTTAGAATGAATCAAATGTAGCTTCAAAGGCAGTGTTTGCTGTCATTAAGTAAGTAGGTTCTGATCCCTAATTGGATAACATCAGCCAAGTCTTTAGTTTCTGATTAAGCTCCTAAAAGATAGAACCCCTGGGCGGGTGGGGGTGCCCCGGGCAGGGCTGTGGTAGATTTCCATGGTGCTGTCAGCTTCAGTTCCCAAGGGAAGGGCTGGGTGCTGGTTGCCATGCTGGGAGCGCAACTGGGATCAAGGTCACTGGTGAGTCACCGCTTGAGCTTTGGGTGCTCAAAGGGGCAGGGCTGGGCTAGGCCTGGCAGGGACAGTCTACAGGAGGTGAGAGGGTGTCCTGCCTTCACCTGGTGGCAGTGTGGGGACCGTGTGAGGAAGAAACCTTTCTGACCTTGCTGTTCCTACCCCAAGATGCTATAGCCACTCAGTGGTCTCCATTCTAGCAGTGCCCATGAAGTCCCTGCTCTCAACCACGCAAAAGCCACTAGACCTTTGTTTGTTTGATATAGAAACATATTTGTGCTTCTGCACCGTACAGTGCCTGCTAGCGGTACAGGAAGGGCCACAGGGTGATGGCCTAGATCTGTGGAGCAGGGGACGTGTGCGGGCACAGGGAACAGTGGTGCCCGCTGTGAAGGAGCCAGGCTGAAGGGGGTGGGGTAGGAAGGCAGATAAGGCGACATCATAGAACAAACTCCTCCTGTTAGAAACATTGGCCAGGCCCATCCCACACCCTCCCTCCCAGAAACCAGGAGGAAAGACACAGTGTGGCCTAATGGTTAATGAATGACTGCTGAAGATGCACAACAGTGGGTGTAGTATGCTACCTTTGGGGTCAAAAGAGGGGAAGACCAGAAAGTATGCCTGTAAATGCATGTGTGTCAATGAAGACACAGGGTGAAGACAATCAGAAAATGACCCCAATAGTCCCCTGTGAATGAGGAGGGCTGATGGGGGACAGAGGTACAGACAGCACTGGACAGTGAGATAGTTTGATTTCTGAACCATGAGAATCTATCACTTACTCAGAAAATAATTTTAAAACCAAGCCAGAAGCTTTAAAAAAATGAAATAAAACAATCTATGTCTATGCATAGATTAGGATGAGAAGAAGAAGGATAGGGGGATTTATTTTCTATCTATATGGTCTGGATTTTTAGAAAAATGTACACAGGTTTTCTCTGAATAATTAAAAATAATGTTTAGAAGAAAGGAAGGAAGGCAAAAAAGGAAGAGAAATGGGGTTTGCAGAAGCCAAAAGAATCTGGGTTTGTATCCTGGCTCTGCCACTAACTGTGTGACCATGGGCCTCTGTGAGCCTCAGTTTCCCCATCAGTAATATGGGGACAGTAATATTAACAATACTAAAACTATTCCTACTACTAAGAGTTCTTACTTCAGAGCATTCTTGAAATGTTAAATTAAGGAAAAAAAAATCTGTGTTGAGCACTTAGCCCAGAACCTGAGGCCTAATAATACCCTAAAAGTATTAACATCTGCAATTCTGACTTCGTTTTTTAAGTGCCAAGTAATTATTACTTGTGATCTCATGGTAACTTTGGAGGCGGTCTCTGGTAACTCCCCCGCCGGAGGGAGCTGGAGGGGCAGGAGCCCTGCAGTTCTCACTTGCCACCCCTGAAAATCTGTCCCAGTAGGGGCCTGATCACTCCTGGTATATGGGGGTGACTTCCGCCCCCAGACCCTCTCCTTGGCATCCAAGAAGCTGTGGGGTTGCAGCCAGGACAGGATTGCAGGATTCTGGGGCCTGGCTCCAGAAGAAGTTCTCTAGGAAAATAGAGCCCTGTGGAACTTGGTTCCGTGCTCAGATGGTCCAGGCATAGCCACATGGGGATGTGATCTAGGAGTCGGCCACAGGCTTTGTTCTTGGATGTCTTGATTTGGAAAAAAAAATTTTTTTTTTTAAATTTATTGGTTTGACATTGGGCAATAAAATTATCTAGGTTTCAGGGATACAATTCTATGATACATCATCAGTATATTGTATTGTGTGTTCACCACCCCAATTGATTTCAAAATTTTTATCAAAACTCAGCTTGTTCCAGGCACAATATTGGGAGTTCAGTAGCTGCAGAGGGAGATGGGGCACAGAGGCGAATAAACTATGGTCCTTACCCTTCAAAAGCATAGATCATGCCCGGAGGTGCCGAAAATACACAGATTGCCGAATAAAACCTAGAATGTCAGAGACAGTCCTAGAGGGTGCTGTGGCAGAGCTGGGGGAGAAAGCATGACTTTGGAGGCAGCGTTTGTGGTGGGCTTTGCTGGGCGAGCAGAATCCAGCACGTGTAGAGAAAGCTTCCCAAGGTCTAAACAAAGACCTGGTGTAGAAATGTAGCAGGGGGAGATTCCAGGGAGTAGAGGAGCCCCTGGGAGGAGTATGGCGTTTAAGTGGGGGTGGGAGAGACAGTTAAGAAGACGGGAAGGAAGGGGGAAAGAGTGGCTGATTCCTGATTTTGCTGTCGGGCTAAAGATCCTACCCAGAGCCCTAATATATGAGAACTCATGACAGGAAAAACCAGGCAGGACAGCAGAGGAACTTAACGTGTATTCACCCAAACGGTTACTGTTCAGCAATGAAAAGCAATGAGCTATCTTTTTGTATCAATATGGATACATCTGGAAAAAACCTTAATGTTGACTGAGAAAAGCCATTCATAAATAGATACATGCAGTGTGATATTTATATACAATGTAAAGTCTTGCAATACTATAACGAATACACTCACTGTTTTCAGGTAGTTGTTTATATTGTTAAAATAGAAAAACGCCCTACACAAAAATATGCTACAGTGTAACACAGTATTTTGAGAACCTCAGTGTTCTGGGAAAATAAAAGTTATCAAAACAACCTCAAAGGCACTTCACCCAACAACAGAATATACAGCTGTCCCTATGGAAAAGGACATGCAGGTTCTGATTATCACCATAGTTTTATCAACTCTATTTCGTGTGCTCACCACTGGAAACCTACTTTTGCCTACCCCTGTATATTCTTTTTAAGTACCCATGAAATATTCACCAAAAAGGATTCTATCTTGAGGAAAAAAGAAAACAAAAAATCCTTCAACAACAACCAAAAAAGGAAAAAAAGAGAAAAGACAAAAATCATAGAGTGTATGTTTTCTGACCATAATGGGATCGGGCTAGAAATCAGTAATAGAAAAACAATCAGAAAATCTTTAGACATCATAGGAATTAACACACTTCCGTGTAACCCACGGTTAAATGTTAACAATGCATGGTGGAGATAAACTCACAGCAACTTATAGGCTGCTATCTCGTTTCTTTTTATAGTCGCAGAGTTCTGCTTTGATTACATGTAACTGCTTCCTATTGATGACATCTAGTTCCTGTCTTTTGTCATTACAAATACAAGTACAGTGCACAGCCTGGGGCCTACTGTCTTTTTCATGTTATTGCCAGCGTATCATCTGCATGGATTTCTGGAAGTGGACTTGCTGCTCAGGGAATAAATGCATATGTGGAGTCGTTCCGTCTTACTAAATTCTGCTTCTAGGCATTGTGTCTTCATGCATTTCACAGGCGGGGCTTCTCGGACGCTGCAGTGTGATCAGGAGGGCTGCTGTCCGTTTGCCTGGGCCCCCAAATGCCAGAATGCAGAGTGTTTTTCCCTCCTGGAACATTCAGTTGCTTTAAGGAGAAGTTGTCTGGCTGTTTCCCTGGAGGGACTGTGGATTGCTTCCAGGTGCCTGTGTTTCCACAAGTGTGAGAGCGTGGGGTTGTCGGGGCTAGTGGCTGTGAGTCCGCTTGTTCCGTGTCTCTCTCCGTTTCCATTTCAGCCTCACGTTTCACCTCCCTCGAGCATCTCTGAGTCCCGAGCCTCCCTAGGTGTCTGGCAGACAGGTGCCGCCACACTACTGTCGGTGGGGACTTTGCTTACTCGCCCGTTACTCTGGGTCTCTGTGGGATCGCCGTCCTGCAGACTGTGGCTGAGATCTCTCATCTCTCTGCGTCCTGCCTCTCATTCTCGTTTGTATTTGCGACTTACACCTTTTATACTAATTTAGTATTATTTGGCGGGTTTGAGGTTGGAGAAGACATAACTTTGTCATGTTATTCCATCGTTTTGATCTGGAAATGTGCCAAGCACGTGTAGACAACACTGAAGCAACTGCAGGATCTGAAGGGAATGGTCAGAAAAGATAAGGCCCTTCTAATGCGGGCTTCCCTGGACCATGCGTTCAGTGCTACAAGGATTTGACTTAATTTAACATTGCTTCTGGTTGCCAGGTGGGCGTGTCCTTGGCTGGGCCACCTGGGCTCTCTATGTATAAAGGATTAATAAGCAAATGAGTGAATTCTAAAAACAGAGTAGATTTTACACTTAAAATTTGGGACATGCTAAATTATTTAAGTCAGTTACCTGCTTCCTGATATATATATAGGAGGCTTTAATTTTATTACAAAGCAATAAAACAAAACCCAAAAGCCCACAAGGCATCTGCGGAATCCTGTTAGGCTACTGACAGGTGACTGGGGCCTGTCACTCATGGCATGTGCCATGAGTTCTCTTGGACGCCTTGCTGCTTCCGAGACTAAGATGTGAATCGAGTGTCACTGTAGACAGCACACACCTCACTTACAGTCAGTGGTCTAACTACCAGCGGCCAGGGGCAGCGTTACAGCAGGAGCTGTGTGAGGAGCTGGGAACCAGACAGTCACTGTTGTCAAGGAATTTACAGTCTGGAGGAGGAATGGGAGGTGGCCCAGCTGGAGACAGTGATATAAAATGATGTGATGCGTGGCATTATGGCACCCACAGCACAGAGGAGTCCAGAATTTAATTACCAGAGCTAGCAATGTACACTTTTATACATGCTCACTCTGACAGTGCGGGTATCAGTTCTGAAGCAATGCAGGACATGGGCTGGGCTCCTGAGCAGAGATGCCTTCGAAGCGCATGAGGCACTTATATTTTTGGGAGGTGGCCATATGAAATATGGAACTAAGTCTGTTTTTGGTCATGAAAGGACACTGTTTTCTCCTCCGTTTCTACTTTTTATTTCTGTCAAAATCCCTTAACTCTCTCTGGGTCTCAGTTTCTGCATTTTTAGAAGAGCGGGGGAGGTTCGATGGTTGTGGAGGCCCTTCTAGGTCAGACGCTCCGTGGGGTAAATTCCCGCCAGTCCGCCCATGTGAAACGCACAGCCTGGTGAGGACGTTCCTGGTTCAGTCGCAGAGTTGGGCGAGACACTTCCAAATAGCCAGCCAGGGTCTTGGTTAGGGGTCGCCGTTAGCTATGTGAAGGTCCTTTTTGGAGAACACACTTGACAGGTTGGATGACAGTGGGTTACTTTTGGTCTTGGGTTCTGAACTCAGTGACACTGCTGCTCGCGGCCGCTGCCCGGAGCGTGTGTGCAGTGCAGAGGAAGCTCAGGTTCCTCCAGGTTCACTGGGCCAGTTAGAGACCTTTCACAGAGAACCAGCTGGGAGGCGGAGAGTACGGCTTCCCCTGTTTGAGGCCCAGAGAGACTTAACCCAGCGCACATACACACGGGCGCATGCGGGGCCAACCTCAAGGCCGCCAGCACTGTAGGAGGCCACAGGCAGGACAAGCCCCGCGGACACCGGCCCCCTGTGCTACTGTGCTGTGGGTCTTGTGGCTCTGTACTTGTCCGTGACTGGAACCATGTGTAGGCTGGAGCTCCTGCCTGGTCACAGGGTGGCTGGGACAGTCTAGGCATCACGTCTGGTTACAGCCTGGTCCCAAGGCAGGAAGGGGCCATATCTTAAGGGCAAGAAAACTTTCCCAAGCATCATCCAGCTAACTCCCCCTCGTGTCGTACTGGTCAGAAATAGGTCACAAGCCCGTTTCTAAACCCATCACCAGCAAGGAGTCTGGGAACCCCTGATTGCCTTGGACCTGTTGGGCCTGGGACTGAGATACCCCCGTGAAGCACAGGACTGCGTGAGGGGGGCAGCGGCCTGTCCTGGGTCAGGGGAGGGAGACGGGCACACTGACTGGGCAGCCAGCAGCCAGCAGTCAGCGCCTGGCACATGTTGTTTTCAAGTTTTTAGTCTATTCCTCCTCTCCTGCAAAAGCTGCACGGCCACCACAGATGAAGTCACAGGGGAATCTGCACGCACTCCCTTTGCCAGCACCAGTGTCGGCCCTCGCAGTCCCCGGCTGTCCTCATTCTGTTCTGTGCTCCTTCTGCCGGTGTCCTGAGCTCATCCTCTCGTACCAGCCATGTCTGCACATCTCTGTTTGTGTTCATTTTTCTTCTTCTTTTATTTTTTGTGACAGAGACAGAGGGAGCGACAGGGACAGACCAGACAGGAAAGGAGAGATGAGAAGCATCAATCATCAGTTTTTTGTTGCGACACCTTAGCTGTTCATTGATTGCTTTCTCATATGTGCCCTGACCGTGGGGCTATAGCAGACCGAGTGACCCCTTGCTCAAGCCAGCAACCTTGAGCTTCAAGCCAGCGACCCTGTGCTCAAGCTGGCGAGCCTGCGCTCAAGCCGGCGACCTTGGGGATTTGAACTTGGGTCCTTTGCGTCCCAGTCTAACGCTCTATTCACTGCACCACCACCTGGTCAGGCTGGGTTCATTTTTCTTTGTGTGACCCAAGGAATTGTAAGTCATGCCAAAGCCAGTGGTCTGGCCACCACCAGAATGGTTTCTGAATCTGACTACAAGGTGACATCTGATGTGGTGTTATTCATTTTGGTTAGTTTTCCCTGAATTTCTGTCTTAGGTACTGTTGTCTTCCCATGACCAGCCAATGACTTCAGCAGAAACCAATGACCGTTTTGTTTCTGCTGAAGTCATTGGTTGGTCATGAACTTCCCGGTCCAGACAGTTACTGTGTCGTTCATGGTAGTGGCTGATCTTCAAGCAGTCAAGGAGGAATCCTGACAAACTTAGGTTCCCCAAAGCCTGATTGACTGGGGGACTCTTTGCTCCAGACTTTTACGTGTCTCCTCTCCCTCTGCCTTTTCTTTGCTCTCTCTCAGTCTTCATATTCTCTTCTGTCTCCCGTCTCTCTCCCCTCTCACTGCTCTCCACAGTGGGACTGGTTGGCCCGGCCCCTCAGAGGCCTCCGTGGAGGCTCCACAGCAGAGTCCCGTCACCGCCTGGGAAAAGGACGTGCCAGGGTGGTTCCAGGTTTCAGTTGGTCCCACCCCATGAAACCGCATGTAAAGCAACTACTAAGTGCAGAGATTCACCCCAACCCTATGAAACCGCATGTAAAGCAACTACTAAGTGCAGAGATTCACCCCAACCCTATGAAACCGCATGTAAAGCAACTACTAAGTGCAGAGATTCACCCGCACTGCCTGTGGTCAGTCTCTGTCCGGTCGCTTCAGGTTCTGAATGAGTCAGAGAGGTGGTCCCCCGTGAACCTGTTGGCCCAACCTGGAGCCATTGAGCCCAGGCAGCAGGAAATTACTCTCATCAGACCCAGTTTTTACCACGGGAACCTCAGCTCAAGTTTTCTGTGATCTGCAGGGGCCTCTGGGCTGGGGAGGGTAGTCATGGGGTGGGGGGGCTTGTTCCAGGCCTCCTTCCTCATGGACCTCCCTGCCACTCGGGAGAGGAAACGAAGACTTTTTTAATTTGTTACCTCAAGGAATCATCACAGCAGCCAACACTGTGGATGTCTGCACCCCTAATTTACATTTAGTAGCCTGGAGTTCACAGAGCAAGAGTCACATGTCCATGTCACAAAGCCCACGTGAAATCCTCGGGGAATGGGACACGGGACAACCATGTGATGGAAAACAAAGGCCAGGGGAGACCTGGCAGGCTACTAGGGAGGGCTCCGGGTCCCTGAAGTAGGGCACAGCCTGTGGGCACAGGCGTTAGCAGAAGGCATTGTTCCAGGAGGGTCAAGGGGAACAGGATTTGGAGGTGAACGCACGCCCTCCTGTGGCCACCACTGGAAAAACAAGCGGCCTGCCAAAGCTTGAGTTCTCACCTGTGAGGTCACATTGGAGTGGTCCTTGGGAAATTGGAAGGCGGCAGGGGCTGCTGGGAACTGGGAGAATGTTACCTGCCATCACCTGAGACTGTAGTACTGGAGTGGGTGTTGTCACGAGAGGAAGCCAAAAGGTAAAAGGTGGTCAGGAAAGTAAAAGCGTGCATCAGATTCCAGGATTGAGACGGAGTTGGAGGCCCTACAGGAGCATGAGAGGCGGAGGCTGGTGACAGGCGGAGGCTGCTTCAAGCCCCTTGAGCGCAGTGAGCAGCAGGGCCTGAAGGTGCAGGACGAGGGCAGCACTCCAGAGGTCTTCTGATCTGGGGCTCAATTCTCGACTTCATAGCCCACTCTGGGTCGGGGGGCCAGTGGGGGCAGGATGCTAGGGGGCACCCCTAGGTGGAGACTCCATGTGCAAATTGCAGACGCTGTTGGCCCCAGGACCACTGCCGGGGAGAAAGGAACCGGGCTCCGCGCGGTGCGATGCCTTCAGCTCTTGGAGTTTTGGACAGCGCAGGCGGGCCCTCTGGCGGCCACAGCCCCGCATGCTCAAGCCGCAGGGGCTGAACTGCAAGGCTTCCAGCCTGGTTCCATCACCATCGCTTCAGGGCACAGATGACCTACCTGTCGTCCAAGGCTGCCTCAGTTTTCCAGTTTGGACAAAATCTTGTCTTGATGGTCAAGCCAGAATTGTATTCATTGTTTTATCTCCTTACTTAACACAAGGTCGAGCCTGAGATCAGTCTTCTGGTGGTCTTGCTGACTTGAGGGGTATTCACATAGTTTGAGCCGTCTTTCTCAGAAGCTTTTGCTGATAGCACCAGGTGACAGCAGTAGGCCACAGCCTAGTCCCCTTGAACTTGTCATCACATACTGCGTTCCAGTCGGGGTGATGGGAGGGCGTGCGACAGACTCACCTGCCTCCACCACTTTCTGTCTAGGTCTAATCACTTTTGTTAAAATCCCCTGCTCATTTCCAGTGCACTAAAAAATTTATTTGGTTTTTGGTTTTATGCTGTGTCTTCAAAAACAGAAAAAAAAGAAATCTTATGTTGAACAATTCTGAACCAGTAATATGGTTTTATGTTTTCACCGTTCACAGGAAATACAGTTCAGAGAAGTTCAGGCTGATTTATGCAGCCCCAGAGAATAGACATATTCCAGAAATATCCCCTCTGCTTGCCCTCCTCCCAGCTCTCCCAACTGCCTTAGATCTTTTACAACACAGGGTGGCTTTGCCTGCTGATTTCTGGGTGGGCCGGGGAGGCAGGGGCTGGCCAGCCCGCTGGGCAGAGGGTGGGCCTGCCCCTTAGGCCAGGCAGGGCCTTTCTGTGTCTTAAAACCTGGGTTTTGGGTCCACTCTTCTTTGGTAAGTGCTGAAGAAATGCTGAAATGGAAGGCACATTTAGAGATTGATGACAATGTTTGTGTGCAATGCCAAAATAACGTGTTTTAAAAGATGTATGTACTGGCCCTGGCCGGGCAGCTCAGTTGGTGAGAGTGTCATCCTGGTACAAGGAGGTTGTGAGTTTGGTCCCCGATCAGGGCACATACAAGAATCAACCAATGAATGCAAAAATAAATGGAACAACAAATCAATGTTTATCTATCTTCCTGCCCCCCCCCCAATAATAATGAAAAGATTTTACATATTTTGACCACGAAGTGAGAATTACTGTGAAGACCACGCCATCTGCCTCCTCTTGTTTGCTACCTGGATATTTACACCTGCTGCATTGGAAATTTCACTGATTCCAGACTTCGTACACAGAAAAACATTCTGTCTCCTGGCCAGAGGAGAAGACGATGTTTTGATCCCGAGTTGAGGATAAGGAAAGAACACATAAGTGTGCACAACCACTTAGCGGTTCCGGCCCCATTCCCTTCCTTTTCACATCCAAGGCTCCTGCCCCCCCCCCCCCCCCAATTCTTTAAGAAAGCATCGCTTTTATTATTGCTGGTTGCAGTGTGGTTGTAGTTGTAGGGAAGCGAAAACCTTGAATAGCTGTTAGCAAATTATACCAAAGAGAGAAGAAACTGTGTGTACCTAAGGAATTTCAGATCTACAGTGATCCTCGAGAAAACAACAGACCTTTTTTGGAACGTCACTGCAAGGTGTATAGGGGAGGGTGGGCCGTCAGGGGAGGCTTCCTGCACAGGAGGAGTGTTGAGCCAGCAGTAGAAATGTTAGAAAGAGTGAAGAATCTGGTTGAGGATTCCCAGCCTACTTCTCTGGTTGAGACTCCCCTAACCTATAGGCCCTCCCCTGGTTCTCTGCGCTTCGTCTCCCCCTGTCGGCAAGGCTGCCACCTGGTGGCCACTTGGTCATCTCTCACTTCCAGGTCTCACCTCAAACCAAAATTATGAAAAACAAAACAAGAATTCCTTTCTGGTGCTAAACCTCACTTGAACTGGCATGAGGTTGTTGATTGTCTTTATTTTACGTTGTTCCTCCTGAGCTGTAGACGTGTGTGAGTTATCGATGACTGGTGACGTCGCCGACCCTGGTGGAGATGTTGTGAAAGATAATATATATGGAGCAGTTGGCTCCCTAAAATTTGACAGAGTCAGAATTCCAAAACCCGTTCATCTCAAAAAGTTTGGTTCCAGGATTGTGGAGCTGTGTCTCTCTTGCCTGGAACATTCCTGTCTGGTGTGGACAAGTCTGTCTGCCCTGCAGCTGGCGAGCTTAGGACAAGGGGCCTGTTTTCATCTTTGCATACCATGTCGCTCAAGCAGGTCATGCCCCTAACCATGACTGCTACTGGCTGACAGGTAGTATTTGGAGGTATTCACTGAGGGCAGTCCTGCATCAGTGGAGGATGACAAGGCAGAACAGTAGGGGTGGCTTTGGCCACGCGACACCATGCGGCTGACAGAGCACGCTCGGCCCAGAGGTCATGGCCTGAGATGAGCAGGCAGATGGGACTGTGGACCTTGGGGACGCACCCTACCCCCAGACTCAACACCACATGAGTCCTCTGACACTTGGATATAGTGAGGGCAGGAGACCCTGTATTTACTGATGTCAACATTCTGCTCCCTGATGGAACGGGCAACTTTATTTATAGAAAACCTGCTTCTTGCATAGCTATTTTAAAATTATTTTTTATTGATTTGAGGAAGAGAGAGAGAAGCATCAACTCGTTTCACCTAGTTATTCCATCCAGTTGTGCACTCACTAATTGCTTCTTCTACATGCCCTGACTGGGAGATGAACTGGTGACTTCTGGTGTGCTGGGATGATGCTTTATCCATTGAGCCACCCAGCCAAGGCATTGTACATGTATATCTGTGGAATGGAAGCCATACTGTCTGAACAAGTGAACAAAAAGATAAAGGAGCCTTGGCCGGGTAGCTCAGTTGGTTCGAGGAGCATCATCCCGATACACGAAGGTTGTGGGTTCGATCCCCAGTCAGGGCACATACAAGAATCAACCAATGAATGCATAGATAAGTGGAGCAACAAATTGATGTCTCTTTCTCTCTCCCCATTGCCCTCTCTCTAAAATAAATTTTAAAATACGATAAAGGAGGACCTTATTTGTTTATTTATTTTTTTAAATTTTTTTAAAATTTATTCATTTTAGAGGGGGGGGGGAGAGAGAGAGAGAGAGAGAGAGAAGGGGAAGGAGCAGGAAGCATCAACTCCCATATGAGCCTTGACCAGGCAAGCCAGGGTTTTGAACCGGCAACCTCAGTGTTTCCAGGTTGACGTTTTATCCACTGCACCACCACAGGACCTTATTTGTTTTAACTCCTTTACACATCTTATTCTCCTGCGTGTAAAGCCTTGTTTCATGTTTGTCATTGTATGTGACATCCACAGCTGCCCTGACTCATTTAGAGCCAGGAATGAGCTATTTGGGTAGAACATCCAGAAAATGATATGGAACTCTGTGTATGCATGTGGGAAACAAAGATCCTCAAGTAAAATTTGGTTGAAGTAGATGTGGGTGACCAGATCCCTAGAAATACTGAAGGAGAACACCAGATAGATAAAACAAAAAATAAAACACGTCCTCTCTCATGCAACCTTGTGAGGCTTGGGAATGCAGGATAACCAATGGCCCACTAGGTGGCACTGTTGATCCACATTTGTAGGACCCAGAGCCTGTCTCTATGGTAACAAGTTTACAAATTTATGGGGAGACTTGACCTTGTCCTCTGGGTGTGTGTGTAGCAGTTTTTGAGTATTCAGAAAAGTCAGCAGGGTACAGCAGGAACTGTTAATACGCAGCTGTCAGAGACAGGATCAGGGAAACGCTCTCACGCCATGCAAGGCAGTAGGGAGCGCGGGAGCGGAGAGATCACTCCTGTAATACAGTTACCAGCTCCCGTCGCCAGTCCCTGGGACCCTAACGTTCTCTAATGCCTGCGGCGGGGACGCAAGGCATGCTGGGAGCCGGAGGTGGGCTGCAGGCTGCCTTAGCTTCTGTGAAAGATATCCCCTCGGGAACTCAGCCTGGAGGAGCTGAGGTGGCTTGCACTGTGGGTGTTCCAGGGATGTGATGATGGAAAATGTTACATAAGCCCTGACATGCAGTTCTGCATGCTGCTATATGTCTACACACTGACGATCTCTCCCGCTCTCCATATAAATGTGTTTCCAGAGTGGGGTTCTGCTAGCCCTTGGTTCTCTTTTGCTTTGACCAAACCTTCCTGCAGGACGTTGGGTGCTCCGTATTCTCTGTGTGCTGCCTTGACTTTTTGGATTCTGGTCCTAGGAGGGTGTCTCTCTCTCTCTCTCTCTCTCTCTCTCTCTCTCTTAAAAGAAATATATATATTTCTGCCAAGAAATAGAATCCTGCCAAGTTTTATTACTGTATTTCACAAGAATGAAGCAAGGGCTAGAGGTAAGCCGAACACTTTAGCTTTGATGACTTGGCGAGGCACCGGCTGCTGGGGTCCACACTGAACTGACAGTGAGTGAGTGAGCCACCTCTCTGGAGAGACCCCTCTCTCTGAAGCCCACCTCTGAGCTGGGTGGGAGCCCTTTAGAAATGTCTTCTGTGTGAGTCCTAACCAGTAAGGCTCCTCACAGGTGAACAGCTCTTCTAGTTGTTTGCAGATCATTGCTAATATCTGCTTTTACAAAGTGAGGGCAAGAGAGAAAACAATGAGAAAGGCCCTGAGCAATATTTTTGCGGAGTTTTGCGAGACTACGTTCATCACTGGCATTCTACCAGAATAGCTGTGCTGGACATGTCCTAGTGTGTGTGTGTATATATATGTATATATTTAGACAGAGAGAGACACACACACACACACACACACAGACAGGGGAGGAGAGAGATGAGAAACATCAATTCTTCATTGCGGCACCTTAGTTGTTTATTGACTACTTTCTCATATGTGCCTTGATCACAGGGCTACAGCAGAGTGAGTGACACTTTGCTTAAGCCAGTGACCTTGGGTCCAAGCTGGTGAGCCTTGCTCAAACCAGATGAGCCTGCACTCAAGCTGGAGAGCTCAGGGTTTCAAACCTGGGTCTTTCATGTTCCAGTCCGATGCTCTATCCACTGCGCCATTGCCTGGTAAGTCTAGTAGATATACTTTTAAAAGTGAAAATGTTTTGACATGATTTCAGAGTTAGAGAAAAATTGTAAAAATGGTGCGAAGGATTGTCATATATCTTTCATGCATAGTCCCCCAATTTTGCCCTCCACGTCGTGATGTACATGTGTAATATTTTTTTCTAATACTTTTAAGAAAAGTTGAAGACATGACATCGCTTTATCTCTAAATATCTCATTCAGTATTTCCTAAAAATAAGGGCATTCTCTCTCCTAGTCACAGTATGATCACACAAAAGCAGGAAACTGACACCAATATACTGCTATTATTTAATCAATAGACTTCATTGAAATTTCTTCAGTTGTTCCACAGTGTCTTTCATATCCTAAGAAAAAATTTTTTTTCCATAATTTGGGAGCCAATCCAGTATGACGTACTGCATTTAATTGTCACACACATTTGTATGTTTTAAAAATTACTGAAGTTGATTTTTACTTGATAGCTGCCTTTGATTTTGTTTTGTTTTTTTTCTTTCCTTGCTATTGTGGGTCAGTCAGTGGCTTGTCGTTGAAAGGTTTTCTCTTCCTGGAATCATGATGGTTTTTGAAGTGGCTAGCAGATCTGTGATGGGAGATAGACAAATCCACACAAACCTGAACTCCAACCCCAAACCTGCCAGTTTATAGCTGTGAGCACCAGGGAACATTGCTTCATTGTTTTTCAAATTTTTCCATTGATATGAGAGAGGGGGGAAGGGATACAACAGGAGAAACAAGAGAGGCATCAACTCATTGTTTCACTTAGTTGTTCCACTTTGCTGTGCACACATTGACTGCTTCTAATACGTGCTATCAACAGGCATCAAACCTGCGACCTTGGTGTATGGGGTCAATGCTTTATCCACTGAACCACCCAGCCAG
The DNA here is from genome assembly GCF_036850765.1 of Saccopteryx bilineata. Lineage (NCBI taxonomy): Eukaryota > Metazoa > Chordata > Mammalia > Chiroptera > Emballonuridae > Saccopteryx > Saccopteryx bilineata. The sequence continues at coordinate 67,992,202 of NC_089496.1, forward strand.
GGCTGCTTTACCTCTGTGAGCAGTATTTTTCTCTATGAGTTGTAGATCACAATCCAAGTCAGTCTGAGGACGAGTGAGATAATGTTGAATAAACCACAGGGCTCGACTGATGAAGCTGTTTGTGCAGTTTCCCCCATCCACCAAGGGTATTCTTTTCTATTAAGACTCTTACGGGCTCTGGCTGGTTGGCTCAGTGGTAGAGTGTCAGCTGGCTTGTGGATGTTCTGGGTTCGATTCCTGGTCAGGGCACACAAGAGAAGCGCCCATCTGCTTCTCCACTCCTCTCCATATTGCTTCTCTCTCTCTCTCTCTCTCTCTCTCTCTTTCTCTCTTCCTCCTCCTCCTCCTCCTCCTCCTGTCCTGCAGCCATGGCTCGATTGGAGTAAGTTGGCCCCTGGCGCTGAGGATGGCTCCATGGCCTCTGCCTCAGGTGCTAAAAAATGGCTCCAGTTGCAACAGAGCAACGCCCCAGATGGGCAGAGCATTGCCCCCTAGTGGGCTTGTGGGTGGATCCTGGTCGGTGCACATGTTAAAGTCTGTCTCTGCCTCCCCTCCACTCACTAAATTTAAAAAAAAAAAGACTATTACAAATATTTGATGATGTGTTTTTATTTCCTTAGATTTGAACCACAAAGTGGTTTAAGTAAACAATGCTCATTACCTCAATTTGTTCAACCATTGCGAACATCCACAAGGTCTCTGGAACTGTTTTTTTAAAGCTTTTAAGGTAATTGTAGATTCACATGTAGTTCTAAGACATAACAGACAGAGGTCTCACATACTTGTTACCCACATTCCCCCATTGGTAACATCTCACAGAGCTCTTGTACAATATCACAGCCGGGATATTGACCTTGATGTCGTAGAGATACAGACATTTCTATCCCCACAAGGGCCCCTCCCATGGTCTTTGGTATAGCCACATCTGCTCTTCCCTCCTCCAGCTGCTCCTGCACCCCTATCAACCACAAATCTGTTCTCTCTTTCTGTAATTTTGTCATTTCAGAAATGTTATATAAATGGAATCATGCAGTATGGAACCTTTGGGGTTGACTTTTCACTCAGCGTAATTCACTGGAGCTTTGTGTTGTGTATATCAATAGTTTGCTCCTTGTTTATTGCTGAGTAATATTCCATGGTGTTCTTACTAGAGTTTCGTGTACTTGAGTTTAGTTGGAAACACATTAGAACACACCTTCTCCCACCAGCCTAGAAAGTAGGCAGGTAGGTCTGTGTTTGCACCAAAAATGCAATGCTGGAGAAAAAGAATTCTTCTTCACAGTAACTAGAGATCAGTGATTCTAAGTTTGATTATTTTTAAATAAAGAGATAATTAAAAAGAAAAGCAATTCTCAAGAAACAAAACTGTTGACATGTTAAAACATCCCAACAATCTGTTGAAATATTCTGCTGTGGCATCTCTAACAATATGTAATGTTGATGCATAAATGTCTTCAAAATATCTGATTCTGTGAAAAAAAAAAAAAAAAAAAAAAGAAGAAACCCAGAAAAAATTGATTGGCTAATTCCATGACTGTACCTTACATTTTGTATATCCTGCACGTGTACCATCCATTGCCAATTTTTTAAGTGAGGAAGTCAGGACCTAAGAACACCATCCACCCCAAGTGTCAGTGACTACAAAGGAAACTGTGATTGGCAGGTGGACCTGGGGCCACGGAGGAGCTATGGCTCCAGTTTCTGACTTACATTAATAATGCATGATGCAGAAAAATTCAAAATCAAATTATGTCACTGCAGAACATGCAGAACAGTTAGCACTTAAAGGAATAAATGAAATATTTATAAGTGGACATTTGACTCTTCCTTCCACACCCCTGGAAAATTTGTATATTTGAGTTGACCCCCAAACTTTTTTTTGGTGTCACAGTCTCACTTTATATCTGGCAGCCCAGGAAGTCTTTTCCCCTTCCATCCTCTGGGACAAGAATTTCGCTGTTCCTACGTCCATTTCAACACAGTAGAGGCAACACATAGCAGAAATAAGCGCAGAGACAGGGCAGCAGGTTGGGATTTGTTTTGCATCAGAACTTCCCTGATCATCTCGAGTGTGCAGTTTTTAGGATGCCCGAGTTCACCTGTGTGAAGGTAATTTGACTCTGGTTTGCTACACATTCAAACCTCAGCATCTTTAAGCTACCTTTTATTTTTTTCTGATTAGGATTCCAATAGTGTAATTTTTTTTGTATTTGTCTGAAGTGAGAAGTGGGGAGGCAGTCAGACCCCTGCATGTGCCTGAGCAGGATCCACCTGGCATGCCCACCAGGGGGCGATGCTCTGCCCATCTGGGGCATTGCTCTATTGCAACCAGAGCCATTCTAGCACCTGAGGCAGAGGCCATGAAGCCATCCTCAGCACCCAGGCCAACTTTGCTCCAATGCCTTGACTGCGGGAGGGGAAGAGAGAGAGGGAGAGAGAGAAGGGAGAGGGAGAAGGGTAGAGAAGCAGATGAGCACTTCTGTGTGTCCTGGCCAGGAATTGAACCCAGGACTTCCAATGCCGGGCCAACGCACCACCACTGAGCCAGCCGGCCAGGTCTTCCAATACTGTAAGTTATCTTCTGTTAATCCCCCCCCTACCCTCGCCTCCAGATGCTAGTTCTACACTTGGAAGAAATGGAGCCACAGGCGTGGATGTCAGCTTTGCCGCTAATTAAATTAGTGACGCTGGGAAACCGACAGTCTTTCTGATCATCAGGTTTTCTTACTCGTAGGGGTGAAGGTAAGAACAGTCCTTCTCTACTTCAGGATAGTTTGTTGACACGCGCGGGATGGGTATGTTTTGGGTTTCAGCACACAGAGTCTCCAGGGGGTTGTGGGGGCTGTGGACGCTGGGCTGCTGTCCAGCCCTCCTTCCTGTTGAAGTGTGCTCACCTGCAGGTGGAGGAAGCGCTCTTCTTTTCCTCAGAACAGAGACTGGCAGTCACCCAGGGTGAGGGTGGGAATAGCGATGGTCTGCCCACTACTGCTTCCTGGCTCTTAGCCAGATATCCTGCGCACTTCAGCTGGGTTTTTTTTCCCTTGAACCCTGCGGTCAGGCCTCACCTCGGGGAATCCTCAGCCCAGCAAGAGATCTGTCCATTTCTGAACCTTAAATGTGAGACCAGCTCAAGTCGTTTCCCACAGGGTGGCAGTGCCTGCACCTTGGTCTCCGATATTCAGTGTCAGTTCTCAGTTGACCTCCAGGGGGCAGCATCGTCCTATTCCTCCTGCCTATCTTGTCCAAGTCCTTAGTGCTGAACACGCTGCACTGCATGTTGAAGGTGCAGAGCCTTTAACAAACTAGCTGCCGCAGGGCAGCAACTGTGACCCCAGCTGCCACCCTGCTATGGTTACTGTTGTCCTTTTTCTCCACCATGGCAACCATAGGTCAGAAACACCTGCCTTGTGTTTTTTGTGTGTGGTTTGTTTTTTAGATTTTATTTATTCATTTTAGAAGGGTGGGGAGAAGAGGGGAGGAGCAGGATCAGGAAGCACCAACTCCCATATGTGCCAAGCCCCAGGCTTCGAACTGGAGACCTCAGCGTCCCAAGTCGATGCTTTATCCACTGCGCCACCACTAGTTGGGCTGTCGTCTTTTATTGTGGCTTTTGTTCTTAGTATAACACACCTCTACATTTAGTTTTAAGGTTCTGGCGAGAAGGAATGCATTTTTATGTATCTTTGATTCATCGCCGTGTCTGCTAACCAACAGTCCCCTACTCCAGGGTCTGTGTGTGTGCGCATGCGCACGTGTCGATGAGGGGGTGGTGGCGGCAGGGGCGGGGATTTAGAAACCGTGAGACGCAGGGCTGCTCTGCGCCCGAGGTTTTCTGCGCGTAACCAGGTATTCCTAAATTCCTGAGGGCCCCTCACTCCCTGTTTTATTCCCAGTCCTTCTGTGTCCTTATCTATCCAATGGGGAGAGTGCTAGTTAATATCTGCCTCATGGCCCACATTGTGAAAAGGACACATTTCCCCCATAACCTCAGGAAGGGGCTGGCGGATGAAAAGAGCAATCAAACCACAGCAGTTAGGATTGGAAGGCCGAGGAGGCTCCTGGCCTTCCTTTCCAAAGGCCGCTGCTCTCGGTATGACCACATGGCTGTGGGTCACGGGCATCGTACACAACAGGCTCTCAGAGAAGAGTGTGGGACCTCTCTGAGTCACTGATGGAGCCTGACGCCCCAAGGGACCCGCTTGGCTGCTGGTGAGAAGGACCCCATGAGGATACCAGGGCGCTGCGTTTTGCCCTAAACATCTCAGCTTTTAGTTGTGGTCATTTGACCTTGGATTGTATACTGTTTTGAGACTTTGAAAACACTCAGATGCTGTGGTATCCAGGACATTGGACAGGGGACTTGCCCTGAGTCACAGAACTGATTAGTGGAGAAATCGAGGTACCTTTATTGCTTCTCAGCCTCCCTGCATTCAGAACAGGCACATAGGGCAGGCGGGCAGAATGAGCTGGATGCCTTGTCCCTGTGTTTCTGTCGCCCACAGCAATGGTGGGTCACCTCATCATTTCATGGCCTCCCAGCTGGCTTTGGTTACTCAATGTGTGGTCCCCAGACCAGCAACAGCAGCAGCATCTGAGAGAGTGTGAGAGACGCCAGTCCCACCAGTCCCAGCGCTCTCCTATCCTCTGTTTTTATTTCCAGCAATCCCAGCACTCCCTCTGGCGAGGTGGTACAACCCCTTCTCCTTCCCGCCATCTCCTGATCCAGGGGACCCTCCCAGACCCGCTGCTTAGGTTTGTCTGGTAGTGAGTTACAGGTTTGAAAAGGCCATTTCAAAAGCGCTGGGTATTATTTTTAGTAGCCTCTGTGAATAAGAAAACAATGCCAACAAGTCAATGCGTATTATGTGCAAATGGCAGTAAAATTCCATTCAGTGGCTCCCTGGCTCCAATCTTGTAGAGTAAACATCAATGAAAGTCCTGTTAGGCCTGGTGGTCTTAAAGGCAAAGACACTGTGATTCCAGGGCGTTCATGGAAGGATGGAGGCTCACTCTCTCACAACATCACTGTGGGAGGAAGTTTAACGTCTCCAGAGTAACCAGAAGGTAGACGAGGGCAGCTTATTAGCATATGATGACCCTGAACGTCAGCTTCTACTCTTGCTGATACTCAAACGTCCACTAGATGGCAGCAGCTACCAAGGCATCGCACACACTGTCTGGCTGCTTTGTGAATTTCCTAATTAGAAACAAGACTGCAGTCTGGACATCAATCAGCAAAGATCATCCATTCTAGTTCTGCCCCCTGTCCTTCCAGAACTGTCCACGTCGGACACAATGTGAGCAAACTGCTCCTAAAGCTTTTGGGGAAACAAGCTCCCCAAACGTGGTGTGTTTGATCCATTGATTAATTTATTTGGTTATGGCTTATTCTCTCAATTTTTTTTTTAAAATTTATTCTGGAATGTTCAGACCCATAGAGGAGCTGGAAGATGAGCACCTGCTTGCTCTTCCCTCAGCTCCATCTGTTGACAACATTTAGCCACATTTATTTCCTTTCTCGCTTCTCCTGTGTTTGGATGAAATGGTTTGAAGTAAGTTGCACACATTCTGACGCATCGCCACTCGGTAATTCAACACGTGTCTCCGAAGAAGGAAGACGTTTTTTTAATACATAAGCACCATGTCATGATCTCACTCAAAAAACTTGAACCCCGATGCATTAATAGTATGTAATATACAACCTGTATTTAAATTGCCCCATTAGTCCCAGTAACGTTCTTTCTAGGGATTTACAATCTGCCCCCCCCCCCTCCAGAATCCATTCAAGAATCCTTTTAAACTGCATTTACTGGTCACGTCCGTCTCACCTGGGTTTTGTAGAGCTGCCCCCCTTTTTGAGGGGAGGATGTTCTTTCAGGACGGACGTTTCTTAACAGTCCATTTCGATTGATTTATAGCATGCTTGGCACTCTGGACTTGTTCTATTGTTTCCGATTAGATTGAAGTTAAATATTTTGGCAAGACTTCTACCTGGGGGATCTGGTGTCCTTCCTGTTGTGTCACTTCAGGTGGCACACGATGTCACATCATCCCGATACTGGTGCTGCTAAAGTTTGAAGACCTGGCTAAGGTACCAAACCTGGTCCAGAAAACTCCTTCCGTGACCCGTGTGGCCCTGAACCGCGGACTGACTTCCTGCAGTCTGTCTCCCCGCAGCGCCCCCCAGGAGGCTCCTAGTGCCCTGGGCCCTCTGACAAGGGAGGTGGCTGTAGAGCTCACCTCATTTGTATTCTTTTGGCACAGACTTTCCCTTCAGATGTCGAGGTGGTGCCGTAGAGCAGTGGGAGGTGAGAGACCCACATTCCTGGTCTGAGCTGTGTGACCTCAAACCAGACGCCCGGCACCCCTGAGCCTTGTTTCTCTCGTTTGTAGAAGAAAAGGTCTGAACTCAATGATGTTTATGTCCCTTAGACCCCAGTATAATCCGAGACAAGGTTCTACTCTTTGTGAGCAGGGGACTCTGGACGCCCTCTGTCCCTTGCACGTCCCTCACCTCACCTGTCAGCTGGGTTAACGAGCCCGACGTCATCCAGTTCCTGTGAGGACAGTGTGATGGTGGGAGGGCCCATACTCGGCTGCCACACAACCCTCACGGCTAGCTAGAGGGTGGAGCGGGAGGGAAGGTGAAGTTGGGTCACAGGCGGAAAGGGAGTGAGCCCCGGTCTTGGTCTGCAGATGTGTCTCACGGGCCCGGAGCTCTGCTGGTACACCACCCGGCACACCTGCGGGCCTGGCTCTCTTCAGGCTGTGTGTGCACTTTGGCACTTGTGCTGTGTCCCTGGTGTGACTTCTGCAATCACTTTTGTTTCTAGTGCTTCTGATGTTCCAATGACCACTGCCCTACAAGGCTCAGAGAGGACCAGACATCAGTAAGCAGGAGTCACACCTGTCCTTCCGTGGTCAGAGGTCAGTGAGGACATGCTGCATGTGGGGAGTGCAGGGCTGTATCCCTAGTCTCAGCCTCCACCCACCACCTGGCCACTCGCCTCTGGTCTCGGGGGAGAGCCTGGGGGGGGGGGGACCAGTGGTCCGCCACCACCATCAGAAACGGTCTTGGGCCTCTCTGTTCACAAGCCAGTGGCACAATCTTCAGGAACGAAGAGTAGCATCTTATTTAATTTATCCCATTGATTTGAGAGAGAGAGAAGAAGAGAGGAGAGAGAGAGAGAAGAAGAAGGGGGAGAGAGAGAGAGAGACATAGAGAGAGAGAAGTGTCAACTCACTGTTCCACTTAGTTGTTCCATTTAGTTGTGTCCTCATTGACTGCTTCTCTATGCGCTCTGACTGGGGATCAAACCTGTGACCTCAATGAGCCAGGATGATGCTTTATCCACTGAGCAACCCAGCCAGGGCCAAGGGTAATTACTTGTCTTTGCTGTAAGCCGGAAAATAAGAAGACTAAGTCACCTATTCAGGTCCTCCAGTCATGGACAGGGACAGGCTCTCTCTCCATTAAAAGTGAATAAGACTATCAATAGAGTCAGGTATTAGGCTCGAGTTCCTTTCTCTGAAGTGCAAAAGGGCTTTCTTTCCGGGTCATGAAACATAAATGCTCCTTTTCCATCACGTCAGCACAGGGGGCAGGGGTTGCTTCTCTTGTGATGGAGGATTTTCTGAATTTCCTGCAGTCGAATCTCTTCAAGGTTGTTTCCACACAGTTGGTGGGGAAAGATACCCTACCCAGGTTGGGGTTCTGTTGGGATCCGGTCACCTTCCCCGCAGTATGGACCGGTGGGGATGGGAGCAAGCCTGGGTGCAGGGTGTGGTTAGAGGACACCATGACGCTGATTGCTACCCCATAGGTGCCTACGTCAGTGCCAAACGCTTCCGATGCCTTCCGTCAGCTGAGTTTTCTTGGGGGCATCTTATAAACAAGGAAAATGACACACTCAGAAATGAACGATGTGGACCAAAAATACAGACCTGGGATGCAAGCAGAATTCTGGTTCCAAATCCCGGCTTTGGAATTCTCAGTGGCTGTGCTAGTCTGCCTCCCGGCTGTAGGGCAGTGGGGGGCTGGCAGGGGTATTTTCTAGAAGCTGTCCGATGGGGAAGAGTGTAGCTGGGCTTGGTTGGAGAAGGAGATGGAGATCGGGGCGGGTGGGGGGCAGACAGCCTGGCAGGGGGGGCACAGGCGCCAGGGGCTCTGTTGGGAGCAGTCATTGCTTTGGGTGGAGGACACACTGGCAGGGACAGGAGAGGGCACGCTGGCTGTCTGAGCACCAGGTAAGAGGGTCTGAGCTGGCCTTCCCATGGGGACCAGGGATGCTGATCGGGAAACCGAAACAGATGCCGGCTTGAATAAACTCATTAGCAGGTTGGGGGGTTTTATGAAAGCTGGGATCCTGGCTCCCTGAGGTGCCGGGGGTCTACCTCGGTTCCCCAGACACTGGTCTTGGACCGTGTGATTTGTTCCAGACAACATCCAGTTACCCCCCTGCCAGTAAGGCGAGGCGGGGACTAAGTGACTGGAGAGAGGGCTGGTTTCGTTCCCTCTGTCTGGGAGCCAGGATTCCTGACCTCTGGCGAGCTGTGCGGGCCCGCTGTGGGTCTCCTGCCATCGTACTGGTATTCTGTGTGGTCAGAGCGTGAACTCGGATTTATAAATATCACTGGAGAACAGGCTGGTTCGGATGCGCATTAACTCTGTGACCTTGGATAAGACCCTCTCTCATCAGGCTGATTTGTAGCAATCGACAAACTGACTTTAAAATGTATGTGGAAAAGCAAAGGGGACAGGAGTAGCCAAAAGATGGTTTTGGAAAAGGGAACAACCGCAAACAGAAAGCCACGGGAATGAAGACCATATGGCGTTGGAGGGAGAACAGACACAGAGATTAATGGAATAGAGGGGCATCCAGAAACGGGCCACACATAGACGGTCAATTGGATTCGACAGAGATGTTAAGGCCATTCATTGGAGAAACGATGGTCTTTTCCACAAATGATGCCGGAACAATTGGATATCTCTATGCAAAAATAAATTAACCTTGAACCAGACCTATGCGAAAGTGAACCCAAAACGCATCATAGACCTACGTGTGAAGCCTGGTACTCGAAAACTTCTTGAAGAAAGCACAGGAGACACGGTCTTCGTGACCTTGGGTTAGGGAGGCAAAGACTTCTCACAGTGAACACAAAAAGCATGAACTAAAGAAGGAAAAAAGAAAAAAAGATGAACTGAACTTCATCAAAATTTAAACACTTCCAAAGCTGAAGATTCCATTTAAGGAAATGAAAAGACGAGATAGTCATGGAAAAGATATTTGCAAGACGCATATCTGATAAAGGACTAGTGTCCAGATGTTAACTATGTGAATAAAGAACTCTCACAGTGGATAATAAGAAAGCAAATGACCCAGTTTAAAGAAAATGGGCAAAAGCCTTGAGCAGACACTGTACCAAGGAAGATAGATGGGTCCAAAGTAAGTGTATGAAAAGATGCTCAGCGTTAGTCGTTACCGGGGAAATGTACATAAATTAAAACCACCATCGGACACAGCTCCGTACCTGTTAGCAAGGGGAACTATCTCCAGTGGCCTCCCCCCGCCTCAGAGTGACAATGCCCTTGGGAACTACTGACCCACCCGTAGGACGACATGGATGGATCTCAATGGTGTGGTGCCCAGTGAAAGAAGCCAGGTTCAGGACGGCCAATGCCAAAGGCCGCTGGTTGCCGGGGGTTGCGTGTTAAGGGGAGGGGCTTGACTACAAAGGGGCGTGGGGAAACTGGGGGAGGCTGGCAGTGCTCTATCCACGGTGGTGTGTATTTGCTCAAATCCGGAGGGCTAGATATTTTAAAAGCTTGCATTCAACTGTGCACGATAAACCTGACTCACCAAATCAACACATTTCTCAAAAATCTCAGTGTTTGTGGCTCACAAAGAGTCAAAGGTGGTCTGATATATGACATGATAAGTCCCGCTCAGGTGATGTGAGTGGGAAGGCGGCGGTATACGGAGGAGGCGCTGAGGCCACGCGGAGGGAAGGACTTTCTGTTTGTCAGGGTGAGAGGGCGGAGGCGGTTTCCCCTGAGCCACAGGGTCCGGTCCAGCCAGTGCTTGTTCCACTCCTGACTCCTCAAGCAGGCCCCTCGCCTGGAGGTGACCGTCCTCCCCGGACCCCAGGCACGGGGGTGCTCTGGGCAACACTGTGGCCCCTGGACTCCAAGCTCCACGTCCTGGTTCCCTTGTCTGCCAGCCGCCTTGGCTGCCGCGTGGCATCACGTAGACATCTTCCTCTGAGCTGACAAGTGAAAAACCAATAATTCTCTGTCAGGCCTAGGCTGCTCTCTCAGCGGACCATTGAATGGCCATTTCAAAGGGTAAGGAATAGCAACCATCCTCAAAGCTCCCCTGACAGCAGAGGTTGAGGAACGAGGAAGGGATTATTGCGCTGCACCCATGCTGGATGAAGGTTCAATGACAGGCATTCTTACGTGGCGGGTGATAAAGCCCGGTGGATTCGATTTTTCCCTTGCAGGCCGAGTCTCTGTCGAGAATTGCTTCCTTTCAGCAGGGGAGGCAGCTGCAGACAGTACTCTTTTGTCTCCAGAAAAATAGGTCCACTTTTGAACTTTTTTCTTCAACATTGATGAGGGGAAAATGCCTGTCATTGCCCCTGAAGGCCTTTTTGGCTTTGAGCTCAAGTTTATCTGGGTTGACAGTGTTCTCGAACTCCGCCCAAAACAGCCTGGTCTCTGAAGGGTCTTGAACAGAAAATTAGTGTCAGATGCAGAGCAGACACCTAGACAGAAAGCGCTCCACATTCTGAAGGAGTCTCTTTCTCCATGCAGGAAAGTATCTGAGGGGTGTGGTCTCAAGAAATAGAAAATAAATCTCTGTTTTGGCACAGTGTCTATTTTATCATATTTTATTTATTTATTTATTTATTTATTTATTTTCTTACAGAGAGAGAGTCAGAGAGAGGGACAGACAGACAGGAACAGAGGGAGATGAGAAGCATCAATCTTCAGTTTTTTGTTGCAACACCTTCGTTGTTCATTGATTGCTTTCTCATATGTGCCTTGACCGCGGACCTTCAGCAGACTGAGTAACCCCTTGCTTGAGCCAGTGACCTTGGGTCCAAGCTGGTGAGCATTTATGCTCAAACCAGATGAGCCCACGCTCAAGCTGTTGACCTTGAGGTCTCGAACCTGGGTCCTCTGCATCCCAGTCCGACGCTCTATCGATTGTGCCACCACCTGGTCAGGCTATTTTATCATATTTTAGGGAGACTTGTTCATTGCTTCTCGTTTCCACGCTGCTCATGCATTTTCTGTGATGGACCTAGGACTTGAACTGATATAGTTCTTATTACACCAGGGTCGAGGCTCTGAGGTTTCTTTGCCTCTGTATTCCCTGCATGTAGCACTGTAATTGGAATGGAAGAGGGAGAGGGAATGTCGTTACTGTTTATTGAGCATCTAATATATACTTGGTCTTACAGAAGATATATATATATATATTTTTTTCATTTTTCTGAAGCTGGAAACGGGAAGGCGGTCAGACAGACTCCCATATGCGCCTGACCGGGATCCACCCGGCATGCCCACCAGGGGGCGATGATCTGCCCCTCTGGGGCGTCGCTCTGTTGCATCCAGAGCCATTCTAGCGCCTGAGGCAGAGACCACAGAGCCATCCTCAGCACTCGGGCCATCTCTGCTCCAATGGAGCCTCGGCTGCAGGAGGGGAAGAGAGAGACAGAGAGGAAGGAGAGGAGGAGGGGTGGAGAAGCAGATGGGTGCTTCTCCTGTGTGCCCTGGCCGGGAATCGAACCCGGGACTCCTGCACGCCAGGCCGACGCTCTACCGCTGAGCCAACCGGCCAGGGTCCAGAAGATATTTTATGCATGCATATGTATAAATGTGTTGGTTAGCTAGAGAAACAATAATACTGTGTAACAAACAATCTGAAAACTCAGTAGCTTAAAAAAGCATTAGTCATCTCTTATTGTTCATATTGTCTGGGGTTGGCTGGTCTAAATTAAGTAGGGCTCAGCTTGGTTGGATGGTTCTCATTGTCAGTCTGTGACTTAGCGAGGAGACCCCTCTTTCAGGCTCCAGCCATTGGGGTTGTTCTGCTCCACGTGTCTCTGATCCTCCTGGGACCAGAAGTCCGGCAAAGGCATGATTTTCTCTGGGTTTGTTATGTCAGAGGCACAAGAAACCCAGTAGAAACAGGCAAGTCCCCTTATGGCCTATGCTAGGAACTGGTACACTGTCATGCCTACTTATTCAGTTGGTCAAAACAAGTGCCATAGCCAAACCCAAAGTCAGGGAGTGGGGAGGGTGGTGGATGGGGAACGGGGGAACCTCAAAGTCACATGGCAAAACATGAGGGAGAAATGAAGATTGAGGCCAATCATGTAGTCCACAGCCATATGGTTAATCCTAACATCAACTCTTTTTTTTTTTTTAGCGAGACAGCAGGGAGAGAGAGAGAGATAGGGACAGGCAGACAGGAAGGGAGAGAGGTGAGAAGCATCAGTTCTTCATTGCAGCACCTTAGTTGTTCATTGATTGCTTTATCATATGTGTTGACCAGAGGGCTACAGACTGAGCCAGTAACCTTGGGGTCATGTCTATGATCCCACGCTCAAGCCAGTGACCCTGCGCTCAAGCTGGTGACCCTGCGCTCAAGCTGGTGACCTCAAGGCTTTGAACCTGGGTCCTCTGCCTCTCAGTCTGGTGCTTTATCCACTGCACCATCACCTGGTCAGGCTTAACACCAACTTTATATGCTAGATATGGTATCATTCCCATTTTGCTGATGAGAAATTGAGGTCAAGGGAGAACCGCCTAGATTCCAAAGTGTGTTCTCTCTCTCTGACACACCATGTTCTCTGTGTGTGTGCTCTTTCCTGGCTCTCTATAAATGCATGTGGTATACAGGTTAGTGAATATGAAACAAATTCCGCTGTATTAGTTAGAACAACTCAGCCAAGGCTTCCTCTTACTGAACTAAATCCCAGTTGGTCTGCCATCCTCCCCATTCAGTAATCTTGACTCTAATTTTCACATCCTGGTATCGCTCAGCATTTAACCAGCTGGGCTGAATTCAATTTTTGGTCACTCCTTGCTTCATGTGTAATCAAACACAAAGGCACACGGACCAGAGGTCCCCCGCACTGCCAGGGCCCTCCACCCACTATTTTGGCCCAAATGGCCTTGTTTGCTGGATGACCCCAGCATGGTAACTTCCAGCCTGCTCGGGATGGATTTCTCAATTGCAGTGGATTATGTTCCACTTAATGAAACGTGTCCTTGTAGGGTAGCTGCTACATTCCCTAATTGTTTTCCTGACCCGGAGGTCGTGTAGATGGTCTGTCCACAGCAGCTCACGTTGGATGCAGATGGTGAAACATGAGCCAAGAGGCTGAGGCACCTGCCGGTGGTCTCTGCTGGTGGTCTCACTGGAGAGCTAGTCAGGATCTACGGTGGTTTCGGGGAGAAGCAGCCCGGCTGGCGGGGTCAGCGTGGGTGCCTCTGGAGGTGACCTCCTCCTCCATGAGCCATCGAGGAGCGCTGTAAGGTGCCCTGTTGGAGGTGTTCTCCCCGATGGTGGACCTGTTTCTCTGCCTCCATGGAGCCACCAGAAGGCTGCTCTCAGTGTACGTGCCCGCAGAAAGGTGAGCCGAGGCAAACGCCCCATGGGGCAGCTCTTTCAGGCTCAGATCTTGGCTGAGACCCGTGTGGTAGGAGCATCTGGAAGTCAGGGGACGGGCCGGCCTTGCAGGGTTCCCCGTTTGGGGACTTCCACCATAAACCACCACAGCCATTGCCAGAATTAAACAGCCACCTCCGACATCCCAATAGGTCCCAGGCAAACCGTCCGACCCTCCTCCTGTCCCTCTCCAATCGCTATGAACGTAGTTCCTGCAGTGTTTCCAGGCAGCTGAGTGGAGGCCATGTTTTTCAAGGTGGTGGCACCATCATTTCACAGATGAGCCCAATTATTATTATTTTTTCTTCTTTTGATGGGAGAGGGATGAAATGTGATTTTGGAAACATTTCTGAGCATCTCTGAAAATATTGGGAGATGAACAAGGCTGTTGTCATGCCAGTCATCCTTCCATATTTACTCTAGCTGCTCCTGTAATCCTGCAGAAGCTGAGGGTGAAATTAGTTTCTCAGTGATCCTGCGTTTTACCCCAAATAGTTCCTATAAGATTATATTCTCAGGCACTGAAATCCTTGTCAGAGTTCCCTAGGGACATCCTCCTGGCTTTATTTCATTTCAATGTCATGCCTTTTAGGAGCTGGTTTATTGAAGTAGGAGGTGGTAGTGAGGGACGAGTGAGGGAGGGGATGAAACAAAACCTCATTTTGTGGACGGGCCAGATGTTGGATACTTTCACGTCTATTACCTTGTTTTATTCTTCCAACAAAATTTTGGTCCTCATTTCACAGGTGAGGAAACATACTCAGATTGCATTGAGCGAGCCAGTAATCTGGTGACTAACCAGAGTAGGGATTTCATTCCAGCTCTTTCTGAATCCAAACCTGGCCCCTGGCTGTGGCCGGTTGACTCAGTGGATAGTGTTGGCCTGGCATGCAGACGTCCTGGGTTCAATCCCCAGTCAGGGCACACATGAGAAGCGACCATCTGCTTCTCTTTTCCTCCCTCTTCCCCTCTCATAGCCAGTGGCTTGAGTGGTTTGAGCATTGGCCCTGGGTGCTGAGGATAGCACTTTCGGTAGGAGCGTTGGCCTCAGGTGCTGAGATAGGTCGCTTGGTCCGAACATTGGCCCCAGATGGGGATTGCCTGGTGAATCTCATTCAGGGTGCATGCAGTAGTCTGTCTCTCTATCTCCCCTCCTCTCACCTAAATAATAAAATAGAAAAACAAACAAACCCGGCCCCATGTTGCTCCCACCTGTAGAGCACTCTTCCTCCTCGCCAGCCTTCTTGGGCAGTGTTCCTCTGTCCCATCATTGAGACAAGCACAGCGTGTTGCTGCTTCTCCAAATGGCTGTGGGACAGCTGGGGACCCACAGCTGTGACTTTCTGTCCACCTGGTCTGTGCTCATCAATATTCAACTCCCCAGAGTTCTTCTGGAGTTAGCTTTGGTCTCTGAACACAGGAGAACTCATTTCTCACTGCGGGTGGGCAAGGGGTGTTCTTAACCAGTGCCTCCCCAGCCCCTGTGATGGTTCCTTTGGCTGCTCCCAGCCCTTTCTTAGCAAAATGAGCAAATTCAGAAGTGCAGCTCGTGGCCTGTAATGGGGCCACACATAACATCGTGCCCACTGGAGCTTTCTGTCTGGGCAGCACAGGCCCCAGGTGGACGATTGGGAATTTACATTGCATTCATGCGAAGAAGTGAACTGAATGGAGTTTATTCTGGAAATCACGTCCCAAAGCTGGGCATGTCTTGGGAGAGTATAACAAGACAAAACAAAACATTTTATTAGACAGCTCATATTTATTTTATTTCATTTAAGGGTTTTTATTTATTGATTTTAAAGAAAGAGAGAGAATCATTAATTTGTTGTTCCACCTATCTATGCATTAATTGGTTGATTCCTGTATGTGCTGTGACCAGGGATTGAACCCACAACCTTGGTGTGTCAGGATGATGCTCTAACCAACCGGGCTACTCAGCCAGGGCCTAGAGAGCTCCTATTTAATTCCCTTTGTGAACTGGCCTTCAACCTGGCTTATTTTTCTGTGTGCCCCATGCCCATTGTTTATGCTATTGTCCTCTTATTCCAGCTTTGTCCATAGTAAGTATGTCCAGAGGTCTGATATGTGAGCCAACTCAGTGCGTGACAAGGTGGCTCCAAATACCTCTAGCCCTTCTCCCGTGGGTCTCTTGATGGCTGACACCCCGTGTCCTGCTGTCTTGTGTGGTTCCCAGCCCTGCTTCTTCCTCCCTCCATGCTGAGGCCTTGGAGCCGTCTCTTCCTCTGTCCAGCTTTCTCTTTCCATCTTCTTTCCCCTCCGTTCTAGTTTCAGCAGGAGACTCGAGCTGGGGGGAGGCTGGTGTTGTTCGGGACCTGGTGGTGGAGGTGATGGGGGGCAGGGTGTGTGTGGATAAGACAACCGGGGGCCAGATCGATGCTATTGTCAAGGTTGGGGAGAAGACAGTGCGAGTCTGAACCTAGGGTCCCGGTGTTGGGAACAGAAAGGGGAACTGTTTAGAATTCCTCTCCCTTGGGGATTCCTAAGCCCTCCGACGTTAGAAGTGGGGGCTCCAGTCTTGTCATGAAGGAGACCCTGATCTTAGCTTTTGTGTAAAGCTGCCAGCTGCCTTGGAAAGGATCCACAGATAAGAGGTGTATAATTCCAGGCTGGGATGTGAGTAATGGTTAGCTTTGTACGAAATAGGAGTCTCAGGAAAGAGGTTTTGGTCTCAAAGGAAGGAGAGAAAATAACCTGAATTATTATAAATGGAAGACAAGATCTCAGCGTTAGATTAAGAACACGGGACAAAGCAGGATGATTGGACTCTTCAAAGGAGTGGGTGGAGAGGAGGAGGGACCATGGGCTCTGGTGGACCAAAAATCCATCCTGTTTGCCTGCCTGCCTGTCTGTCTGTCTGTCTATTTCAGTTGACACTGGAATTACTCTTAGGAAAGGCAGTATTTTATTTAGCTTGGTATGGGAGTTGAGATGTTGATGACATACTTTAGTGAGGGTCGAGAAACAGGTTTATCCACATTATAAATAAGCAATTTTGTGACAGCAATTATAATTAAGAGAGGAGCAGAGAGAAGACAGGAAGGAGGTGAGAAAAGGGGAGGGGAGCGTATGAGAGCATTATGGGAGGTTCTGGCACTTTTAAGAGAGGGAATGTTATTCAGTTGGAAGTGATTAACATTTCTGACACACAGCCCCTTTTCCCAAAACCCTTTGGAAATCTGCTACCTCCGAAATTCCAACGAGAGTTTTATTTGTTAAACAAACACACACACAGACCCAGAAACCACCAATAGGCTGGGTCTCTTGCCCAGGTTGGTGCTATGGAGGAGGGACTGTGTGAGGTTATCCACATGCTGACCTTCAGCCACAGGAACTTGAACTTGGAAGGGACCTGGAGGTTATCAACTTTCCAGGAATATCCAGAAATCTTGGGGAAAATCCCAGGTTTCCACAGGTCAAGGAGTGAATTTCTAGTGGGTCATAGCTTGTCTTTAGGGGCAGGGAGACCCAGCTAGTGACTATATTCTCTCTCTGGGCTTTTTCTGTTTTCATCTGGGGTCCAGCTTCCCTGAGTAAGGCGCACTTGTTCGGAATGACCATGACTTACACGTACTGCCATTGACCAGCTCTGGAACTCGGGAATCCCGGGGCCAGAGAGACAAGCAGGGATTTGGGGCCTGACCGCTGCAGGTGTGTCAGCAGGCTGGAGCAGCAGCTGGAGCCCGTGTCTGGCAGGAGCCCTCGCCACGCTGGACGTGGAGCTGCATCCTTCTTCCAGCCACAGGCAGGACACCTTTCTTGAGATGCCAACAGCTTGCCTCACTCCCACATGCTTCAGCATGCATGAGCTGCACCCCAAGTCAGTGCTGCTGAGACATTAGTGAGACTCAGAACTACCCGGATGGCTTGAGAATCGCTTTACTGAGCCCCATCCGCTGAGGTCTGCCAGTGAGGCCTGACAATTTGCATTTCTAACAAATTCTCCAATGCTGCTGCTGCCACTGCTACTGCTGCTGGTGGTGGTCTGGAAAGACCACACTTGGAGACCTGCTGTCCTAGGCCCAGCGTTTCTTAAACTTGAACTTGCGTGGGAATCAGTCATCTGGAAATCTTGTGATAATGCAGGTGCTGAGCAGGTGTGGGAGGGGCCTGAGAGTACACTGAGGCCGACCATGTTTGAGTGGCATTGCCGTCAGCCTATGACTGGCTGAAGGTCAAATCTCTCTATCCGGCTAGGACAGGGGTCAGGAACCTTTTTGGCTGAGAGAGTCATGAATGCCAACATATTTTAAAATGTAATTCCGTGAGAGCCATACAATATGATTAACACTAAATACAAGTAAATGTGTGCATTGTATGTAAGACTAACACTTTTAAAGTACAATAAGTCTCTGAATTCTTTTTAATAATGTTGTATGCTGTTGTTAACCAATGATGAATAAAGTACTTCTTACCATTAATGCGACTCTGGTGCTACATGGTTTTGCTGATGGCTTTGTAGTCTGGTTGATACGTGGTGAGGTTAAGCTTCATGCGGGTGTTGAGATTTTCATCCGTTAAACATGATCATAGGTTGGTCTTAATGTTCTTTAGTGTGAGAAA
The DNA here is from genome assembly GCF_036850765.1 of Saccopteryx bilineata. NCBI lineage: Eukaryota > Metazoa > Chordata > Mammalia > Chiroptera > Emballonuridae > Saccopteryx > Saccopteryx bilineata. The sequence continues at coordinate 68,010,471 of NC_089496.1, forward strand.
GGCTGCTCATATGCATACGTAGAGCCAAACATTGTCAGTACAGCAATACTCACACGCTGCTGTGTGTGGTATGTGACGGGAAATGCATTCCAAGTTTTGACAATCAGCTGGTCCGCGGGTTGAAGTTTTTTCATTTCTTCCCACTTGTGTTTGCTCGCCAACTCTGCTTGCTATCGTTCAAGTCTTTCCAAATCTTCATTCAGTGATTTGAACTTATTCACCCACATGTCTGAGGCCTTCAGGTCAGCAGCTTGTAGCTCAAAATCTCTGATGGAAACACTGGGGATGTAACTCAAGTCAGAGCTGTCCACTGCACACTCGTGTGGATGGGTGATGAACTTAAAAAGACGAATGCACTCAAGAAAATTTCCAAAGCGTGCTTTGAATGACTGCAGGAGATTAGATGTGAAGCTCGCTAGCTGCTGGAGATCAAGATGTTGAGCAGGGTCACTTGCTGTGCATGCATCTTTAAACTCTCTCAGTTTTTCAAAGTGTAGTAAACGACTTGTTTCAATGTCAGCGATGAAGTGTTCCAGCTTGTTTTCAAATGCAAAGACTGCTTGTTGAAGGGATAAGACTGTATTTCCAAAACCTTGCATTTTCACATTGAGCTGGTTCAGATGTTCAGTCATGTCCACAAGATAGTAGAACTTCAGGAGCCACTCAGTGTTAGCTAACTCAGGATGCTCGACGTTTTTCATTTCAAGAGAAGTCCAGATTTTGCTCAGACAAGCTGCAAAATGGCTGAGCACCTTCCCTCTTGACAACCAACGCACATTGCTGTGCAGAAGCATACCAGGATAATTATTCCCAACTTCATCCAGCAGTGTTTTAAACTGGCAATCATTTAAAGCTCGGGCAACAATAAAGTTGACCACCCAAATGACCAGCGACATCACCTCACCAAGCTGCTCACCACACATCTGACCCCAAAGTGCTTCCTGATGTAGGATGCAGTGAAAACTTAGGATGGGTCTCTTTTCATGTTCACGATGAAGCGCTACAAATCCTCTGCTTTTCCCCACCATGCACGGAGCACCATCAGTACACACCGAAATAAGTTTATCCATTCGTAGATTTTTTTCTTTAGCGAACTCAGTGAAAGACTTGAATAAATGCTCCCCTCTTGTTGTCTCTTTCATAGGCAAAACAGCAAGACTTTCCTCACGTAGTGTGTCACTGACAGCATACCTTGCAATCACGCTGAACTGGGATAAATGGCTTACATCTGTTGACTCATCCAAAGCGAGAGAAAAGAATGGTGCTGCATTTATGTCCTTCACTTGTGTTGCCTCAATTTGATTTGCCATCATGCTGGTACGATAGTGAACAGTTCTTGCCGACAGAGGCATGTCTTTTATTTGTTTGATTACCTTGTCTTTATCCGAAAAGTCATCAAAAAGTTCATTGGCAACATCAAGCATGAATGTTTTGGCATACTCCCCATCTGTGAATGGCTTTCCGTTTCTCACAATTGCTACAGCACCAGCAAAGCTAGCCGAATTCCAGTCACCTTGTTGGGTCCAAACATGGAGTTGGTGCTGACTAGCTTGCACTCTGCACAGTAGCTCTTGACATGCTTTCTTCCTGCTGTCCCCGCTGGATATTTCAATGTAAATGTAGTATAGTATGTGTTGAAGTGCTGCTTTATATTTGACCATTTCATCGATGCAATTTTATCATTGCATATTAGACACACTGCAGAACCTGCTCTTTCCACAAAGGCGAATTCCTCTGTCCATTCCTGCTGAAAAGTACGATACTCCTCATCTTTTTTTCTTTTAGCCATCTTCTTTGTCAAAAGGATTTCTGCAATTAGCTAGCTGACTACTTGATTAAAAGGAGGGAAGTTTACTTCCTGACCTCACAACAACCTGTGTCCATTACGCATTATCCAATAAAAATTTAGTGTTGTCCCGGAGGACAGCTGTGATTGGCTCCAGCCACCCACAACCATGAACTTGAGCGGTAGGAAATGAATGGATTGTAATACATGAAAATGTTTTATATTTTTAACGTTATTTTTTTTTTATTAAAGACTTGTCTGTGAGCCAGATGCAGCCATCAAAAGAGCCACACCTGGCTTGCGAGCAGTAGGTTCCCGACCCCTGAGCTAGGAATAGGCACCTCCCTCCCAGTCCCAGGCTGCTCCTCTCGGCTGCTTTGCAAGGGCCTGGCTGCCTCTCAGTTCTTGCACCTCTTCCGTTCCCTGCTCCTGCTCAGTCTGCCCCACCCCACGTCCCAGCTAGGAGCTGAGCTGCCCTATCAGCTGGGGGAACGCCTGTCCATTCCAGTCACAGTGCTCCTGGGGCAGCTGAGCCTTGTCGGGCTGCGGCTCTGGCTGCTTGCTGCAGGGTGGCACTCGGGCTCCCCGGGGCCTGCGCTGCCCTCGCCACGTGGTAGGGGCTGCATGAATTTCCAGCTGGTCCCTTCCCCTTGAACCAGCCCTGCTCACTCCTCTCCTGGCTTCTCTGCTGTCCCTGGCCACTCCCAAGTGACTCCATACACCAAAGCGGTCTTGTTGCAATGGGGCCCAGCAGCTGGTCCAACAAAAGGCTGGGGGACCGGGGTGGGGTTGGGGGGTTCAAAATTAGGGGGAGTTGAGATAGACATGCTGGGTAGAAGGAAGGAGGAGCATCTGGGGTTTGTCGTTTGTAGGATTGGAATAAGAAGAACGTCACCCTAATAGGCAGCACGAAGGACTCAGGGTTTCTTGTAGGATGACTCAGAGGGAAGGGAAGTGGTTTGGGACTCAGGAGATCTGAGTTCTAATCCTGATTCCAGTGTTCTCAGTCATCCAAAGAGATGGCTGGATTGAACCACCTTTGAGTGGCCCCCAAATCCTCCCCAGGTGATGGACAACTGCGTTAGGATAGCTTCTGCGGCTGGATGTGATATATAGTTCAAATGCTGCGTGGAAACATCTGACAATCAGGACCACTTCCCTCCTTTCCAAATAAGTGCACATGTTTTCCATGTGGACCCCGGACAGGCGACCACAGTATGAAGGAGCAGTTAGGGCGTATTAGGCTGGAGACGTCTCAGCCCATTCATGACTCCTTCTGATGCCCAAAGCAGCAGTGGAGCCTTGCCCAGAGCTCAGTCCTGGCAGAGCTGGAGGGGCAGGGCTGGCGCTGGCCACCAAACCAGGCCGGGACAGGCTTTCCCACTGGGGTCCACTTCTGATGGCTTCTGTGCAGTCAAACCCAGGGCGTGGGGGTCATCAAGGGAAGCAGGGGACACCTGAAGGCTGGGCAATCAGAAAGACAATGAAAATCTCTACTTTGCTTCTACTGAGCAACTGGGAGGTAGTGGACACAGCAGGTGACAGCGGCATGGTGTCACATGAACGGGCCAGCTATAGATTACCACCCAAGCCCAGCACTGACTTCACCCTGCTATTCTGCTTCCAGGATATAATAGACACAAGGACATTCGAGCGATGCCTATGTTCAGTAGTCAGACCATTGGACGGGGCTGCCTTCAGTACAATATTTGAGTAATAAGTAGTTAATTTTCTATTATACCTGGTGTTGCTATTTAGTTGTTTCATGCCCAGTGTCTTTGGGTTTTATGAATGAATGCGTCCTTAGCATAGTGCGTCTGCCAATAATCACCGGCATGCTATGAGATAACCCTAGGGGATTGCATTGTCCAAGCAGCTCCATCCACTGAGGGAGTTATTTCTGTGGCGTGCTGCATGCATGTCAGAATTCAGCTGGGGAGATAACGGCTCTTGTTCCCTGTGCCCTGTTGCCCCAATTATATCCAGAAATGAACACAATAGCATCTACACGGGGGGTTTGCTGTATAAATTGTGTGATCTACGTCACACCTGACTTGTGGAAGAGAAGGAGATAAGAGACATGGATTACAACTTCTTTCCCTTTTATGTCTTTCCCCAGCCCCAGGTAATACTCGAGGACCAAGCCTTTGTTGGCTGATATCAAAAGTTTTCAGGCGGGAGGAAGTGACTGAGGGGCGGGGATGCTATGGCCTGGCCTTCAGATCTCTCCACCAGGAGGGACTAGTTACAGTGCTTGAGTTGTTGGGGCACCTTCATTTCCTGTCCACCTCTCAGCTGTCCACAGTGTTCCTGACAGTCCCACTTGGGCCTTGGGAATAGTGTGGAATCACCATTATTACTATTTTTTTTTTAAAGTGATGGAAGGGGAGATAGTGAGACAGACTCCACTGCATGTGCCCCAACTGGGCTTTACCTGACAACCCCCATCTGGGGCTGATGCTTGAATCAGCCAGGCTATCCTCAGTGCCCAGGGCAGACGCTCGGACGGATAGAGCCACTAGCTGTGAGAGAAGAAGAGAGAGAGAAAGGGGGGAGGGGGAGGGGAAGAGAAGCAAGTGGTTGCTTCTCCTGTGTGCTCTGATCAGGATCAAACCCCGGGACGTCCACATGTTGGGCTGATGCTCTATCCACTGAGCCACCAGACAGGGCCTCACCATTATTACTATTTTTAGACATAATACCTTATTTTGAGTGGAAATAATGATGTAGATACTATTCATAGTAAAGCTTTAATAATTTCTTGCATCACTCTGCTTTAAGACACAAAGTCCCAAAATAGAGTGAGCTAGTTAACTCTGTCTGAGCCGGATGGAGGGCCTGACCCTGCAGCTCAGGGAGAGGATGTCACTGGTTCAGAGGTCTGCCCGAGCGAACGGCGGCGAGCTGGTGTCCATAAAGCGAACTGGGGTCACTGTTGCCTGAAGTACGAACCCAAGTTGCAGTGGAGTCGACATCTGTGCTAGAGGGTTCTTAGCATAATACTCCTGTGAATATATAAAGCCCAGTAAACAGACCACTCCACAACAGCACTTAAGATTTTACAACAAGAAAGTAAGCAATGGCATAATTTAATCATTTGTCATATATATGTATATAAACACATATACACAGATACATGCACATTATATATATATATATAATATGTATCTACACACACACATACACATATAACTAGGTTTAGAGTAGACTATTTCATATAGACATGATTCATTAAAGCTATCTATTACCAATGGGCATTAATCTGTTGGCATAATCTGTGTGAGGCTCCCTCCCGCTTGCTGTCTAAGTCAGCCCATCTGTCTGTCTCCTGTTATATAGCGGGTCCCGGGATAGCTTCTGATGCCAAGACCGAGGCCAGGGTGAGTCTCGGTGGCCCTTGTCCTTAGAAAGCCCCAAACTGAGGACGAGAGATTGATGTGTGAGCGGGTAGTTCCATGTGGTTATTATGACCTCACAGACACCAGACTGGGGGGGCGCCCCCGGGCCTGGATGCCGGACCCACTGCCTTGGGTTCTGCAGGGTTCCTGAGGCTGTTTTCACCCCCTGCACTTCATGTCCGTCCTTTGGAGTCCTGTGTCTCACTAGCACAAACCCAGCGCCGCCCAGCTGGGTCCAGGGCAGTGCCAGGAGGATGCCATGGGCAGTGGAGACAGGCGGCTCAGGCTCCTGGCCGCCGGCCGGCTCCTTCCGAGATGGAGCCAGGTCTGCCAGGAGCAGGCACGTGGGTCCCTGAGTCCCGTTCCTCTTTCCACCTGCAGGTCCCCTTTGCAGGAGGAGCGCAGCAGGGTCCGGCTTCTCAGACCTGCTTCTCTGCGGAGCTCGCCCTTCCCTCTGGCGTAGGCATTTCCTCTGCTCAGTAAGCGCTCCGTGGTGTCCATCGGTCGATCGGAGACCCACCTGGGAAGCGCTCTGTGGCACAACTTGGTCACTGTTCAGTGGGAAAGGGCAGGCATCCTCCATGCCCACCTCTTTCCCTCTGCCCTTCTTGGAGCGGGGCCAGCCAGAGGAAGGTGGAAGGGATCTTACTTAATTTCATTTGCATTCATTTTCAAGTCTCCCAAGCAGTGGCACGGATGCCCCCTGCTTCTGGATTAGGCTCAGGAAAAGGATATGACTCAGTAACTCTGAAAAACATTGGGGAAGTAGCTCCTCAAGTTCTGCTTTGATCTTGTCAGCCTCCTTCTCCAAAGCCTCTTCTCTCTCCCTCTGCCGTAGGGGACACTCTAAACCAGGGGTCCCCAAACTACGGCCCGCGGGCCACATGCGGCCCCCTGAGGCCATTTATCTGGCCCCCGCTGCACTTCCGGAAGGGGCACCTCTTTCATTGGTGGTCAGTGAGAGGAGCATAGTTCCCATTGAAATACTGGTCAGCTTGTTGATTTAAATTTACTTGTTCTTTATTTTAAATATTGTATTTGTTCCCATTTTGTTTTCTTACTTTAAAATAAGATATGTGCAGTGTGCATAAGGATTTGTTCATAGTTTTTTTATAGTCTGGCCCTCCAATGATGTGAGGGACAGTGAACTGGCCCCCTGTGTAAAAAGTTTGGGGACCCCTGCACTAAACCCTCCCTCGTGGCCCTCGGGCTGAGTGAGGAGTGGGCCGCCTCCCTGGTCATACCTCCCTCGGTCCTCCCCTCTCGTCCTCAGTTTAGCTGCATCTGGCGGCTCACTGTTCTCCAAATGTTCCTCCTCTTGCTTTGCTCTTGCCGGGTCCATTACCCAGAATGCTTTGTCCTCCCCGTTTCCCCTCTTCACACCCCACTCACTTTTCAGGGCTCAGTTTAGATGCCATATGGGTCAGGAAGTCTTCCCCTTGGAGTGAGTCTCTCCTTCCTTTCTTTCCTCAGAGCATTTGTGTCTGGCTCTCCCCCTTTCCCACTTGAACCTGCTTCCTGGAAGATGTTTGCATGGTACTCCCTCCATCACATTTGTTTCAGTTTCCAGTCACTCAAGACCAAAAAAAAAAAAAGAGTGAGGAGACACTCAGCACTCCCCTGCGCATGAGCACACACATCCCAACAACCAGCAATGCTACTGATCTCACTTGCCCAGGCTTTCTGGGACCCTTCCTTTCCCGCTGGTGTAATGACCAGCACGGCAGCTTTCAGAAGTCACTCCGACAGGCTGGCAGGCGCCTGGCTGTGGTCTGCTGGGCTCAAGGTCAGGGTCCTCACAGGGCGGGCAGTTCTGTGTTTCTGTCCCTCATTAGTCCAGCAGCTTGATTCTCCATAGGAATCATGTCCTGGGCATGGGGGCATGGGGCCTAACAAGCATCGAATAAATAAAGGATGCAGAAGTGATGTCGTAGCGAGATGGGGCAGGGAGCAAGCCAGCTCGTTTGGGAGAATGTCACCTGATCGTGGGCCTCTGATTCACACACACATCTTGTTTTCCCTCCCTGACCCCATGTGCTCATCTGAAAAATGACACCGGTTTATAAAGTCTAATCACAAACCCGAATTTTCCCCCAATTCAGTTACGTTTGTCTCATAATTAAGCAAACACCTTAAGTCGTAGTGATTTGGGGGAGGGCGCTTGGCAAGAGGTTGCTCTTCCCTCATTAAAAAATGTTCTTATTTATTATTATTATTATTTTTTTTAAATGTTCTTATTTTAGCTTGTCCCCGAGACCAGCGTAACGTCCTCTTTCTTAAAAAATGGACCCAGGTTATTGCTGATGGGGCCGACTGCAGCCCAGGAGGGGTCTAACCTGGTGCATGACTCTGTCCCTTTCATCACCTGGTCAGGTCTCAGATGCTGCGACTCCGATTCTAGTTACAGAGTGTCTGAAAAATCTTAGACCTAAAGATCAATAAAAGAAAAGGAAGCAGGACTGATTCCGAGTGACAAAGTGTATGATTCAGGAGGTGGGTACGCGTGGCTTCCTCCTTTAAAGACTGGGTAAGCTGGAGATCTGAAGTGTTCATTCCATGGCTGAGGGAAAGTGACGATAATGATCATGCCTTGAAACGTCTCCCTGTTTAATGACTAAGGAAACGTGCTCAGACCACAGAGGCAGTAGGCATGACTCCTCCCTTGCCTGCCCCCAGACCCTTCCCAAATTCAAATATTCTGCCCTTCGGCTCCCAGAAATATATTCTTTGGTCAGTTTGATTGGAGTAATATCATCATGGATTCAGCGGGTCTGATATATTCTTAATAAGTTTATCCCAGGTTACTCTTGCCCACAAGAATACAACAATATTAATAGTGGCAGAGACTTCTTAAATTCCTCCTCTTCATGTATTTCCACTATCCGTATGGAGAGCAATCTCTACTCGAAGGCTATCGGGCCCCAAGCCCCAAAGTCATCATTTTCCTAGGAAACAGAATCCTCTTCCTAAGGGTCCTGTTTTTTTTTCCTGTGATATTTATAAGTGAGTCCAAGCCTGTTGGGCAGTGTGCCCCGTTGTGGGAGGACTGTCCTGTTGGTTTGGGTAAAGCCCCGTGAAAGCAGGTAAGATGTGAGGAGGAAGGGGATTGAGCTGTGCCTCGGCCTCAGAGTGGTCCCTGTCGGGTGAGGGAGGTGAGAGCGCCACCGTGTGGAGTGGAATAGCGCCTGCCGGCGGACACGCTGCTCCAGGGCGGATCGTGAGCGTGCCGTGGGCAGTGACCCTCGGGAAGGTAAAAGGCGTCGTCCATCTATCCTCCTGTAAACACTAGTGCTGACCTGTTCTCACCTCCAGTGTCCTCAGTCCTTCTGTATTACCGGCTTCTCTGTTCTGGTGTCTTTCTTTCCTCACTCAATATCTGTCCTTACCATTTTTTTTTTTTGAATGGCTGTGTCATGGAGGATATTGACTGATCACTATGACACATCCTAAAGATTTTCTGCCATGCAACGCCTGGGCAAGGTGGGATGGGTGGAGCCCTTGGGGTCGGGTTAGATTCCCATGAATTACCTGAGGAAAGCCGTTGATTTTGATCAGGAAGGTGGATCAACGGGAAGAGAGATTTGAGGGTGGGTGGGGAGGACAGTGTTAGGGGTCTGTCATTCAGTAGGTGAGAAGTCAGAAAATGACTTAAGTCTTGACCAGGTGGTGGCGTACCGGATAGAGCGTTGCCCTGGGATGCTGAGGACCCAGGTTCGAAACCCCAAGATTGCCGGCTTGAGCACGGGCTCACCAGCTTGCGCGTGGGCTCATCCAGCTTGAATATAGGATCATAGACATGACCTCATGGTTGCTGGCTTGAGCCCAAAGATCACTGGCTTGAAGCCCAAGGTTGCTGGGGTCAAGGCAGATATGAGAAGCGATCAATGCACAACTTAGGAGCCTTAGCTATGAGTTAATGCTTTGCATCTCTCTCCCTTCCTGTTTGTCTGTTTCTCTCTCTCACTCGCTGAAAGAAAAAAAAAAGAAAAAAAGAAAGTGCCCAAGTTAGGAAAACGCCTAAGTACCTTACTCTCAGTGGTCAGAAGATCAGAGCTTGGCTAGGGAGTTGAGGAGCCCGAAGTAGATGGGTTTACTACAGACAGGTATATAATCAAAGGCAGTATCTTGACACTGTAGAGTGGGTCTCAAGTAATTCGTTATAACAACAATATGAGAATCAATGCTTATGAATTCCTCAATAAATTGAAGTAGATTCAGGGTGATTTCTCCAAGAACACTTATTGCCTGGCATTGTGATGTGCTCCCTGGAGCAGGAGGAAAACGGTCAGGGGTACAGACAGGACGCTGGGGGCCACAGGGACCAGCTTACGTAGACCGCCTCCCACAGCACAGCGCCTTCTGTTGCTGGCTGCAGCGGTGACGTACTTTTACTCCTACAAACATTTTTATTGGATTTCACCAACATTGGAGGGACATGTTGTTTTTGTAAAGTACAAATGTCTGGTGGGGAGAAAGTTGAGAACTGCCCATTGAGCACCCTGGCTGGGGGCAGTGGAGGCAGATTGGAAGGGGTGGGGACCAGACGCTGCTGCTCTTGGCCTTCAGGACCTTGGAGTTCAGCCTCCGTTGGCATCTGGGTCAGAGACCAGTGAGGAAGGTCAACAGCTGTACTGCTGCCTCGTCACCCAGAACATACGTCCCTCACCCCTTTAACTCTCGTAGGCTCTAGGCACGCCTGGGTCACGGGGGCCATCGTGCCTTCCTTCAGCATGGCCTAACGTTTTCTCTTTGCTGCCCCTTGCTGCCAAGCCTCCTGGGTGTGGCCAAGCCTGGGCCTGGCCGTGACGTCCTCACAGTGGTTTTTTCTTTGCAGCAGAGTGTCTTCTGGTGGCCACTCCTTCTGCCCTCCACTCTGCCACCCTCCTGGTCTTCCTGAACCATCACGGGCACCCTGACACTCCGCTGTTTGGAAAGCCCAGCAGAGCTCTGTGTGATGGGGGAGCCTGCAGCAGCTGCACACCTGGCCCTCACCCCCGTGTCTGGCTCACTGTGTTCAGCTTAGGCAGCTGTGAACAGCTGACGTGGCATCCCGTGAGGTGGCCCAACTAGCAGAACGTTAAGAGCTCTGATCCCTCTGCTGAAAAGCCCCGCCTACAATTTTAACATCATATCAATCACTGTTTATTATACACGTCTACGTGTTCATCAGAGACATTTTGGAAGTGTAGATGAGCCTGAGGGAAAAAAATGGAAAGTCGTGGATGTTAGAAGGGAGCTCTTGCTTTCTAACAAGACAGGACAGCATGTCTTTGTGGGTTTCTCTCCCCTTCTCCTCTGGGTCCTGCTCTAGCCCACCCCCTCTCTGCCTCTGTCCTCCCCCACCCCCCGCTCTCTGGGCCTCTTGGAGGTGGGTAACAAACAGTATGTGAGGCTGAGTAATAGTAATGTGGTGGTTAGGAAAACAGGCATGAGCTTCAGATAGGTCCGGGCAACGCCTGATCTCATCGTGGCCTTGCTGACCTTTGGTGACATGATATTTCTGAGTGTCTTTTCCTCATTTGTGGAATGAAAACAATAATTTTCCAAGCCTAGTGAGGAATTTGCCACGTGGCTTGGCACGTAGTACCATAAATAATAAATGTGAACTCTGAATAAGGTCCACTCAAGCCTTCCCTTCTTCACATAGCTCTTCTCATCTGCTCCACACTGACCTCCCCAGGACCTTCTAGAATTACCACATGGCTTGACATTTGGTTTGTCCATAATCCTGGACCCTCTTTCCTGGCCAGCCCAATGTGAGCTCCAAATGCAGACCCTGCTATTGCTTTTGTCTCCTCCAAGCCAACCGAGAGAAATGCTTGCCCAGTAATGTTTTTGGAGCATTGAAATGTTAACACAAATTAGATGAGGTTACGGCTTTTCTCCCAGAAATCGCCAAAAGCTTGGTGAACTACCCTGCTCACAAAAATTAGGGGATATCTTACCGCTTCATATTCATTTTGAAATGTCCCTTCGTTTTTGTGAGCAGCGTAGTTCTTCCCAGTCCCCCCAGTGTACCTCCTCTCTGCCCCCCGCTGTGCAGACACATCCTGTCACATAGTCCAAGACTTGGGATTTGGTGACTTCTCAGATCGGCGGCTTGTATTGTGTGTGTCACTCACTCTAGCTCTGTCTCCCTTCCGGGCCAGGTGGGGTCTGCATGCTTCCCCCTCCCGGGGACTTCGGAGTGGCCACCACAGGCTTGGGAATGGAGACGCTACCAGCAGAGAAGCCAGGAGGGACTGGCTTGGTGGTGTTTTCTGTGAGTTCTGTCATTGTCCGTCGTTCACCGTGGCCATGTGGTATGTGGCATGGACACGCTCCCCTCCCTGGCCTCTGAGCTCTGTCACGTGCTCTTTCCTCATGGGCTTTGGAGACGAACCTCAAAGGCACAGGTAGGGGGGAGTGTTCCACGCGTCATGGCTTCTGTGATAAAGATTATAATTGATATTTGTATGGAGAGAATGTGTCCTGGGACTGATGGAGGAAGAGAGCATCTGCTCCCTTCCTCCCCGTGTGTGGGAAGAATAGGGAAGAGGTCGCTCAGGGAACTGCCCCCGAGCTCTCTCTGTAGTGAACTCCGCCAGCTCCTGGTTCTCGTCCTGAAGCGTGGCGGATGGCCCCGTGAACGCTCAGGTGTCTGAGCTGGATCAAGAAGGAGGTGCTGGACCCGCACTCCGCAGCACCTGCCTGGGCTCCACGTTCACTGTGCGTTGGACAAGCCTCTGACTGGCCATCTGCCTAAGGATCAAAATCTCAGCGTAGGTCTCCCGCCTGTGAAGTGCGTTTGGCTGTCTGGGCAGAAGTCCACCCGGGGCTCGTCGGAGCAGCAGGCTGCCCTCAGTCCCGATCTGGCTGGCTGGCTGCGGAGTTCTGTTCTGTTGCAGCCCGGTAGCCAGCCGGCACCACGCGAGTGCCTGCATCTCCTTCCAGCTCATCAGATGGGCTCTATTTTCGGGGCCCGTCCACAGCCCCATCTTGCATCGTGGAACCTGGTGTTCTCCAAATGCCCGATTGCAGCTGTCACTGAGGTATTTTCAACCCTGCTCACTGTGTACTCAAAATCCAGGGACAGGCCAGGGGAGGCGGGCTGAACAGAAGCGTTTGCCGAGCCACCAGGACACAAATGGAGTCGTTAACATTTGAGGTGGGGGCGGCGAGCTCTTTGCTCAGGATCTGAGCCGAAAAAAACCAAAGGACAGACACAGATTATCTGGTCTCTTAGCGACCCCTCAGGCTTTGCGGTGTTCTAACTCACAAGGGGAGTGGGAAGGGGCAGGCCGCGTGGGCAGAGGATTGCTCCTGTTTATTCGAAGTCATGAAATTCAGGATCGTGTAAGTGAAGGAAGTTTTCAGATCACAGTGGCCTTTCTCCATCAGGCAAGCTGGGAAAAGGGCGGTGGAGGGCCAAGGACGCTGGGGCGGGAGGGCTCCCTGTGGATGGACAGACCAGAGCTCATCCAGACTGGTGTTACTGACAGATGTGGGCTCTGAGGCCCTGACTCAAGACCCATCACCAGAAGGTCTGAGGCCACCTACCTACCTATCCATGTCCAGTTAGTGCTTGGCTGGGCAGGCTGAGCTTGCCAGTGTGAGCGATCAGAGATGGCTCCTGGCCCCCTGTGTTTGCTCAAACCTGTGGGGATGGCCACGCCCCTCCATCCCCGCTCATCTCTGTACAAAGTTCTATTTATTCTTAGCAACCCTCCAGTCCTCTTCAAAGTTTTGATGATTCTGTTAGAGAAGACATGCATTTCCATTCCCCTCCCCCCGTGCCCAGATCACAGTCTGTATCTGGTTCCTTTGCCCCTGGACAATGGCCGCGGAGTGAATGCTTGTGTCTTTTGGCTGAATGTACGGCTACCACATACTCAGGAGAGACGTGAGGAGTTTCGTTGCCTCAATATTTGGCAGCAGTTGTATTGGTGTTACCCAATGGAGGCAGCCCGGGAGAAGTGCTCCCAGGGGCTGCTTACAGGAAGGATAGCTCGGGAGATTCCAAGACATCCTGCCAAGAGAGGTGCTTCTCTCCCTGAGTTACTGTGCCACAGCGAGCCCCCGTCACCAGTGGACAGGTTGAAGAACACTGCGGAGAATGTTGCTTCGCTGCCTTCGGGGTTAACTGGGGGTGAGGCCGTCCATGCATCCATGCCTCCAGGACATCCTGCCCCCGTAGCCACACCTCACTGTGTTGTCAGAGGCACAGCAGCGCCTGGGCTCCAGCATCCAGATGAACGTGGCAGTGGCCTGGGCAAGGGACTTCTCCCAGGACAAGTTTTTGCTCCAAGAAGAGTAGAAAGGCTTGAATGGAGGACACTGGTGCCTTGAACTTAATCCGTCCCTGCCGCTCAAGTGATTAAACATGATTTCCCACATGCCTTGTGTGTTTTTGCATAATCCCTGCAATGTAGGGGTAGGCATAATTTTGTGTCATCCTTGTAAGTGTATGACAGTTACCATTAGCCTTATTCCCCACCATGGGGAGCCTGAGACTCAGCAGAAATGTGACTGTCTGTCAAGTCACATGTCATCCCTGGTAGACTCTAGGGCAGCGGTCCCCAAACTTTTTACACAGGGGGCCAGTTCACTGTCCCTCAGACTGTTGGAGGGCTGGACTATAAAAAAACTATGAACAAATCCCTACGTACACTGCACATATTTTAAAGTAAAAAAATAAAACGAGAACAAATACAATATTTAAAATAAAGAACAAGTAAATTTAAATCAACAAACTGACCAGTATTTCAATGGGAACTATGCTCCTCTCACTGACCACCAATGAAAGAGGTGCCCCTTCCAGAAGTGCAGTGGGGGCTGGATAAATGGCCTTGGGGGGCCGCATGTGGCCCGCGGGCCGTAGTTTGGGGATCCCAGCTCTAGGGCATGAGATCCTATTTCCTGATTCTCAGGTACATGCTGTTTTTGTTTTTAGATTTTGTTTTTTCCTTTTTTTTTTCTAGACTCAAAGTATTAACAAACTGAGACTCTTCATTTGAAACTAATGGGGGATTCCAAAAATAGCCTTCTCAGTACTTAACAGATTTGAAAGACCAAAGGAACTGAGGCCAGAAAAGATCTAGATAGGTGAGCTGTCTCATCATATTAATTTCCATTCACTTGCATAATAATAATTGATGCCCTTCTTAATACGTTGCTATATATTAATTAAAAATACTTGGGAATTGACAAAAGGTCAAGGTGACACATTGAATTGTCTCTCTAAGTGCGCTAACGCCAAGCGAGGCTCTCATTATCACTGTGATTTGGCAGAGTTGATGAGATGAGCATAAGTGTATTCAGATGTCAAAGGTGGTGTAAGGAACGGCTGCTAATAAGCTCGACCTCTGAGAGTTGCCTGGCTGGGCACACAGTAGGTGCTCGAGGGGTGCGGGAGGCTGGCTGAATCGATTGAGTTTTCAGTTAGCCTTTCATCCCTGGGAGCATGGTGCTTTACTGTGTTAGCTAAAAATGACATTCTAAAAATGTGTCAGCCTATACGTTTAAAGACTCCTTTGGAAAAAATTAAATTTGCAAAAGGGTAAAGAGAATAAACTCCTACGTGTCCTTTTCTAGCTTTGGTACTTATTCATATCCTGTTTTTGGGGGTGTTTTTTTTTCGTATTTTTCTGAAGCTGGAAACGGGGAGAGACAGTCAGACAGACTCCTGCATGTGCCCGACCGGGATCCACCCGGCACACCCACCAGGGGGTGACGTTCTGCCCACCAGGGGGCGATGCTATGCCCCTCCGGGGCATCGCTCTGTTGCGACCAAAGCCACTCCAGCGCTTGGAGCAGAGGCCAAGGAGCCATCCCCAGTGCCTGGGCCTTCTTTGCTCCAAAGGAGCCTCAGCTGTGGGAGGGGAAGAGAGAGACAGAGAGGAAGGAGAGGGGGAGGAGTGGAGAAGCAGATGGGCGCTTCTCCTGTGTGCCCTGGCCGGGAATCGAACCCGGGACTTCTGCATGCCAGGCCGACGCTCTACCACTGAGCCAACTGGCCAGGGCCTATCCTGTTATTTTTGTTGATTCCCTTTACACACACACACATACACACACACACACACACACACACACACACACACACACACTCTTGTTTGGCTGGAGTGCTACAATGAGCTTCCAAACATCATTGTGTAATTCACTTGCGAATGTTAGCTGTATCCTCAATAGATAAAGATTAAAAAAATTAAATGGATAGTCACACCCTGGTTGGTTAGCTCAGTGGTAGAGTGTTGGCCCAGAGTGTGGAAGTCCCAGGTTTGATTCCTGGTCAGGGCACACAAAAGAAGTGACCATTTGCTTCTCTACTCCTCCCTCTCTCCCCCTTCTCTCCCCCTTCTCTCTTTCTCTCTCTCTTCTCCTCCCACAGCCATGGCTCGATTGGTTCGAGCACATCAGCCCCAGCCACTGAGGATGGCTTTGTGGAGCCTCTGCCTCAGGTGCTAAAAATAGTTCGATTGCAAGCATGGCTCCAGATGGGCAGAGCATCAGCCCAGATGGGGGTTGCCAGGTGGATCCTGGTCAGGGAGCATGCGGGAGTCTCTCTACCTCCCCTCCTCTCACTTGTAGAAGAAGAAGAAAAAAAAGAATAGTCACAATATCAGCATCACAATAAAAATAACAATTCTTTCTTAATACCCTAAAAAGCCTCTTTCATGTTTAATGTCCCATGATTGTCTCCAATGGCATTCTCTTGGTTTAGATTCTTCAAGATAAGATTCCAAACTGTGTCTTCACACTGCATTTGATTGATCCAGCTCCTATATCTCTTTTAATCTTTGTTAGTTTCTCCTTTCTTCTGTAAAAGAAGAGTGAGGGCTAGATGTTTGTGAGATTCAGTTACCTAAAAAAAAAAAAATGAAGTCATAGATAAAATCTTGCCCTTTCTTGAACCTACAATATTTTGGAAAAACACTGTTTCATAAAATATGCATATTTTTTTCCCCTCCTGGTCCTAATTCTTGGACAAAATCGATAATGTGAGGAATTTTTTTTGAGAAAATCACATGGAGGACATGGTCTTGTATCATACATCAGAGGCTAGGTGCTGGAAGTCACTGCCGTCCGGGACACAGCTGCTGGCTAGTGAAGGGGGACCATGTGGACCGGACCCTGTGTCACAGCGTGCCTCAGGGAGGGTTTGAGCGCCAAGCCAAGGCCCTGGGTCAGGTCCTCGTTTCCCTGGCTCCGCACCACAGTTCTATGAAGCTCCATTTTATTTCTGGCAGCCCACAGAAAACACAACACGGAAAATTGGCAGGGGCCGGCAGTTTGAAACCATGAAAAGGGCTGGATGACAAGTGACGTGATCAAGCAAGAAACAAGAAAAATGAGAAGCAAAAACAAAAACGAGGGAAGAGGCACAGAATCCAAAAGCAGTCGGCACAGGGGCCAAGGAACTCCCCGTTCCTCACAGGGGAATATGTCTGCTCGCCTGTGTACTTACATTGTCTCATTGAATTATCACGTCAGCCGTGTGAGGTGAGGGCTATTAGGTTGTGTATTTGACAGATAAAGAAACGTGAAGGTATGTTCCCAGTGTTACCCAGCTGGGAAGGAAACCCCAGGGTGTGCTGCCCCCCCCCCCCCCGGAAGTGCCCAGGCCAGACTCCGAGAAGAGTCGAGGCCCTGCAGGTTCAGCAGACAAGAAAACAGATGGTACATTTTGGAATGCACCGGCTTCCGCATGACGCGGAAAACATAAAGGCTTGGTAATCGCTCTCAACAGCCTCAAGTTGCTGGAAAATTTATATATACATCGAAGTCCAGGTATAAATGTTTATGGCTCGAGACACCCCAACATTTTACAAACCAGACACGAGGAGATGCGGCAGCAGTCGTGAAATTAATGGGTTGATTTATCACGGAGAGTTGTCTGGTTGCGTTTCAGCGATATGGATGCGGCCTATTCTCTCTGTCGGCTTGGACTTTCTCCGCAGCTTTCTAGAATGCTCAGTGAGGCATCTGACTGCCGGAGCCAGCCAGCCAGCTGTCCTGGAGAATCGAATTTTCTGTCCTTCCTCCTCTAAATTCAAGATTAGATCAGTTCACACTGGATTTCCCCATCCCACCCTAGAAGTGACTGTGACTATTAAAGAAATGACCTCAGCCTTTGTTCCTTCCTTCAGAAAAAGAATATAGAGGGAGACCTTTGATTGGATAACTTCTATGTGAGGAGGGTCTTAAGTACTTAGGAAGGGTAGAGGTTTGGACAAGGTCAATGCTTCATCGTCAGACATGGCGCCTTGCAAGTCACCCTGCCGTCATGTGACCTGTCTGAGAGTCAGTCATCCAGAGCCCACCTGAGAGTCAGGAAATGGAGGACCTCAGTCTGGAGGCACATCCAGCACAATTTTTTTTTGGGGGGGGGTTAATTTAACACAGGGACAAATAACTCCATAATATTCAACAAGCCCTTAGGCCTTCAGCAAATAATCCTCAGTGTTCATGGTGATGACTGAAGGAATAAGCAATGTTTAATAGGGAGAAGGCTAAGATAAACAGCGTGTTCTTAACTTGTTGTTCTTAACTTATGGTTAACTGTTTACTTATGGTTAAGATAAACAATAAGTTTAATAAAATACAGGTTCTTTTGCTACTTAAAATAATTTATCTTCAGCTCTCTGGAAACTGATTCATTTCTTGACTGTTCCAGCTAACCAAAGTTTTATTCTCTTGTGCTTTTGGTGGAAGATAAAAGTGTCTTTTGTTTTTCTGGCAGAGAAAATTCTGGCCCACATGACCTAGTCCTACCCAGCCTGACATTTCTTTTGTACTGTCCACAACTTCACGGCATATCGAATCTTTCATTTCCTCCCTAGACACATCAGTTAATTAACTAATCAGGGTTTTGATTCACATGTATTAAACATCTTTCTTGAGCACACAAAACCCCCTTATGTGAAATAAATGGCATTATGTCTCGGAGAATGGTGTGGGAGTGTCTTTTACTTTGGGAAGAATAGGAGGTAATTAGTTTGATATATATTTTTTCATTTGCGAATGCCAATGTCATTTTCACTGCTGAAGGAAAGGTGAATGGCTTTGTCCGGTCACCGCTCCTGGTTTTTGTGGCTCTGACATTATCTGAAAGGAAGCTGAGGGAAATGGAATGGAATAAAAGGGCCTCTGCTGAATGTGCGGATAAGTAGTGTTCTTAATACTTCAACAACATCTTAAAGAGTTTGCAATTCATGCAGCTTTTCTGAAAGGCTGCCAAGAGGGATATTTTCAATAGATTGGCGGAACGAGGAATTAAATGTAGATGATTCTGGGAAAGATTGGAATTTAATATAACATTTGAACGGGTTAAATTTCTATCAGTGAAATACCAGGCAGAGAGTGGGACCATCTCATTTCCAGCACGTAGAAAAGACGAGGATGAACGTGGTTTCAGGTGCCTGCGTTCGCTTTCAGAAGCGGCCTGGGAAAATTTCTGCTGTCCTTTGGAGCTGGAAGGTCCTGGCAAAGCCGCCGGGCACATGTGATGGATTACCCAGCCGATTCGCTTGAAGTTTGTGGTTCATTAATCCAGTTCTTTGCATTTCAAAGAACCGAGGTGATGTCATTTGGAATGCGCATCACAGAAAATTAATGGCATTCCTTGGTCAGAAGTGAGAACTAAGACAACGTGAGGGGAGAAAATAGAAAGGATTAGTGTTACTAATGGCTCAGGAGTGGGAAAGCCTGGCTTCCAAGGAGGAAGGCTCCCTGGCTGTTATTGCCCCCCCCCCCCCCCGCCCCACCAGCCCCCCAGGCCGTGTCTGAGGGAGCCCTCTCTGTGGGCCAGCCTAGCTGTTAATGAGAAAATACAAAGCATCGCTTAGTTTATTCACGTGGTTTCCCAGAATTAAGCAGCACGAGAAGCAGGGAAAAGTTGTACCCTGTCTCGTTCACTACAGCAGAGGTGACCGGTTCCTCCAGCCTCCACCCGTCAGGTCCCACTGGCAGGGCTGGGCTGAGGCTGGTGGGAGCCCTGCCCGGTCAGGGTGCTTGCTGTGCCGACACTGGATGCTTCCCACAGTGGGCAGACGGGCTTTGGGACTTGAGGCAAAGCGACAGAAGGGCGGCTAAATCGCTGCCAAAGAGGCAGGCTGGGAAAGTGGGCACAGGCGAGGTCTCGGGAAAGGGAAGAGAAGGCACATTCAAGGAGCTGGCACTCTGCCTCTCTGGGTGCTAGGTGCTGTCACCATTCATTGGACCGTCATAGCAACTGGGTGTGACAGCAATAGAAATACAGCCCCTTGTGCAGAGGGGCTTTTATTCTGAATAAAAGCAAAACTGCAACAAAAACCACAACCCCAAAACCATCCAGCTGGGTGAGGATATCGCCCTTCCTTTCTATAATAAATGAGGAAACTGAGATTCAGAGACATGCTTGGGCAGGAAGGGAGTTCTGTTCTTTGTCCTTTGCAAACTGCAAAAATGCTCTTCAAATGTTAACTTTCATTACCGTTGTCACTGAATTAGCCCATTTCCTCAAAAACCTCTGCTTCTGGAAGTGCCTGAAACATTATAGCAATTCAATACCTGTTTGTTCATTGAATGACTCTTGACCATTGGGGAAAAGGGTTGATGGTATCTTAATGGGACTGTTCTCACAAGAAGAAAGATGAGTATTTATACACATATACCCAATGCACTGTGCGGGGTGAGTTTCCAACACGGCGTAAGAAGTATCTTTTAAAAGAGGTGAATTGCAATTTTTCAGGATTATTGTCTCCTTTGAAAATCTTTGGCTTAGAACCCTTGAAAAGCCCATTAGGACTCAAACTATACTAGTATTTTTTGGAGGAGGGGGCAATAATATCTGAAAGAGTAAAGTGTTTTCTGTTTGACAGTAGACTGTTCTATTTCGCATTAATAGTTGAACCTAATGTGGATGGTAGTCTGTGTTGCCTATATGTTTATTAACATTTGAGTGCTATTTGAACTTGATAGGATGTCTTATTGCTTCCTTGAACAGTAACTACTCTCTTTCACTTTAACTACATTTTACGATATTATACATGTATTTTTACAACATAATAAAAGTAAATTTTTACAAAGAAAATTCCAAGCAGCTTTATGCATTCTTATTTCTAGTCCTTACTTCCTCTTAAAGTATTATAGTCTTGGACATACAGCCACTACAAAAGTTGGTTAGTAAATTTCGGCTTTTAGAAACCAAGGAGAATGAGGTTATAAAGAGAACCCAGGACTCCAGTTCATTCTCTGTTGGTGCCATCTTTCACCAGGCAGGAAAAAACCCAGACTTTCTTGGTCCAAGTGGGACTCTGTCTCCTGCCTGCAGTTGGTATCCTCACTAGCACTGATAGGGGAGAAATTCATCTGTAGGTGGGAAGTCTATGTATGTTGTTCATAAATTAAAAAAAAAAAAATACAGCCCTGGCCGGTTGGCTCAGTGGTAGAGTGTCGGCCTGGCGTGCAGAAGTCCTGGCTTCGATTCTCGGCCAGGGCACACAGGAGAAGCGCCCATCTGCTTCTCCACCCCTCCCCCTCTCCTTCCTCTCTGTCTCTCTCTTTTCCCGCAGCCGAGGCTCCATTGGAGCAGAGATGGCCCGGGTGCTGGGGATGGCTCCTTGGCCTCTGCCCCAGGCACTAGAGTAGCTCTGGTCGCAACAGAGCGACGCCCCGGAGGGGCAGAGCATCGCCCCCTGGTGGGCAGAGCGTCACCCCTGGTGGGCATGCCGGGTGGATCCTGGCCGGGCACATGCGGGAGTCTGTCTCTCCCCGTTTCCAGCTTCAGAAAAATACAAAAACAAAACAAAACAAACAAAAAAATACAAGCCATTACCATGGAAAATTTTGATCAATGCAAGATGTAGGTAGAATAGTTGAATGACCCCGCCCACACACCCTTACTTGGATTCAGTAGTTATCATCATCATTTTGTATCTTGTTTTACTTCCTTGTTTTTTTCCGTAAAGGGTGGTGGGAGCTGCCTGCCTGTATTTCTGAGTCTGTGTCTCCCTCCCAAAGGCGAGCACCCTGGTGGCAAAGGTATGTTGTTTATAACCCTACATTTGAGACACTGACCGCCAGGGTAGCATCTAGCATGGAACGGGTGCTTGGAAAATTTAGGGGAGTGAATGAATGATTGACTCATGGGGAGGGGAGAGCTAGCTTTGTAGCCAAAGACCACCTGGGAACTCTGAGAGCAATAGGATGAGTGCTTCTGAGCTTGGAGGTGGCAGTGGGCGGGGGGTTGAGGGATGAGGGTGAGTTGGTGAGGCACCCCTGAGTTCTTTTGCTCGGCTGCCACAACAAATCACCACAGCAGGTGGCTTACATAACAGAAATGTATTGCCTCTTCATTCTGGAAGCTGGAGTTCTAAAATCAAGGTGTTGGTAGGTTCCCACTCCTAAGACCGAGAGGAGAACCTTTCTCTGTCTCTTTGTAGCTCCTGGTGGGTTCCTGGCATCCGTGGCTTTCCCTGGCTTGTCTGTGCACCATTCTACCTCCCGTCTTCATGGGTTGTGTCCCCATGTCTCTTCCCTCATCTTCCCTCCGCATGTGATGGTGCCCAAAGTTCCTCTTTTTGTAAGAACCTCAGTCTTACTGGATCAGAACCACCCTAATGACCTCACTTTAACTTGGCTAAATCTGCAAAGACCTTATTTCCAAATAAAGTTATGTTCTGAGTGACTGGGGTTAGGATTTCAACGTATCCTTTTTTTTCTTATTTTTTATTTTAAGGGGTAGTGGTTTAAGAAATAACAACTCTCAAAAGCTTTTACCTGGATGGTTCCGTGACTTTCATGGAATGGAGTGAGGATGGGATGTTCTCATGAGCAGAAGGGCAAGGATCCGGGATGGACTTCCTAGATATGAGCTGAATCGTGGGCTAATGCTTGTTCAATGAATGCAAAAAGGGAAGAAAAAAAGAGAGAGGATGAAAGAATGAATGCATTCCATGAAGTGTCAAGCTATGGAGTTGGCTGTGACTTCACCTTGAACACACAGTATTATGAACCTGCCTGGTGCTTTTTTTTTTGTATTTTTCTGAAGTTGGAAACAGGGAGGCAGTCAGACAGACTCCCGCATGCGCCCGACCGGGATCCACCCGGCACGCTCACCAGGGGGCGATGCATCTGGGGCGTCGCTCTGTTGCAAGCAGAGCCATTCTAGTGCCTGAGGCAGAGGCCACAGAGCCATCCTCAGTGCCCGGGCCATCTTTGCTCCAATGGAGCCTCGGCTGCGGGAGGGGAAGAGAGAGACAGAGAGGAAGGAGAGGGGGAGGGGTGGAGAAGCAGATGGGCGCTTCTCCTGTGTGCCCTGGCCAGGAATCAAACCTGGGACTCCTGCACGCCAGGCCGAGGTCCTGCCTGGTGCTTTGAATATAATTCTATCAGAACTTTTTAAAAAAGTTTGATTGATTGATTTTTGAGAGAAAGAGAGAAGAAGGGAGAAAGAGAGAGAGAGAGAGGCATTCATCTGTTGTTCCACTTAGTTGTGCCTTGATTGGTTGCTTCTCATATGTGCCCTGACTGGGGATTGAACCCGAAACTTTGCTGTCCCAGGATGGCACTCTGACCAACTAAGCTAACCAGCCAGGGCCTGAACCCTCGTGATGCCTACAGCCGCAAACCCGTGTTCAAATGCTGGTCCCCAATTGTGCTATTATAGGATGTGGGTCAAGTTACTTAATCTCCAAGAACCCCAGATTTCCCATGTGGACGTCAGAATGGTAATAATGTCCTTATAGAACTGTTAAGCATTAAATGCGGTAACATACAAAATGCACATTGCTCAGAGCAGGCAGGAATTAAATACCCCACAGTGAGGAGCAGTCTACTAGTGGCCTTGCACCTGGCTCTCTCCCTTCCACACTGTCCTGCTCTAGCTGCTTCAGCTGGTTCTGGTTCCTTCCACACTGCCCCGTTCTTCCAGCGGTTGCTCATCAGGCTGTGCCCAGCCACTCCCAGAAACGGGCGATCAGGTGCCCAGTCCCACACTAAGCAGGAAGCCTGACCTCTGGGCCAGATCTTTTTTTTTTTTTTTTTTTCTGAAGTTGGAAATGGGGAGAGACAGTCAGACAGACTCTCACATGCGCCTGACCGGGATCCACCCAGCACGCCCACCAGGGGCGATGCTCTGCCCACCAGGGGGCGATGCTCTGCCTCTCTGTGGCGTTGCTCTGTTGCGACCAGAGCCACCCTAGCGCCTGGGGCAGAGGCCAAGGAGCCATCCCCAGCGCCCGGGCCATCTTTGCCCCAATGGAGCCTCAGCTGCGGGAGGGGAAGAGAGAGACAGAGAGGAAGGAGAGGGGGAGGGGTGGAGAAGCAGATGGGCGCTTCTCCTGTGTGCCCTGGCTGGGAATCAAACCTGGGACCTCTGCACGCCAGGTCGACGCTCTACCACTGAGCCAAACGGCCAGGGCCTGGGCCAGATCTTAATAGGCAACTGTGGACTAACCTATGCCTCCTCCCTGTCCCGTGAGTGTCCTTATCCGTGACATGAAAAGGTGCTGGTCCAGTCCTCTGCATGGCCCTGTCAGTTCCTACATTTTGTGTTCCTACGAATGAAGATGATGGCAATTATTAATGAGTGGCTCATAGTTTAATTTTTTTTGTCATTACGGGTACTGACGTGGTGTTGAGACCCCCAGGAAGGAAAGCGGTGTGTGACATTATGGATTGTAGCAGACTGCAGAGGAAATAGCACGTGTCTGAGCCTCTATGTCAGCGGTTCTCAACCTGTGGGTCGCGACCCCAGCGGGGTCGCCTAAAGCCATCGGAAAATACATAATGCATACCAGGTATTTACACTCCGAATCATAACTGTAGCAAAATTACAGTTATGAAGTAGCCACCAAAATTATTTTTTGGTTTGGGGTCACCGCAACATGAGGAACTGTATTGCGGGGTCACGGCATTAGAAAGGTGGAGAACCACAGCTCTACGTGTTTCATGCCCTCTGCTGTGTGCCTTGTGCACAACAGTGTATCACACACACACCAGAGTCTCTAAAGAAGGAGCTAGAACTTCCCTTTTCCAGGAAGCTCAGATCTACAGAAATTACCTACCGTATTTCCCCATGTATAAGATGCATTGTTTTTGAAAAATTTGGGGTCTAAAAACTGGATGTGTTTTATACAGTGGTAGTAGATTTTTTTTTTTTAACTTACATTTCCTGCTCTTTTTTTGCATGGATGAGGAGTTGTATGAAAACTTGAGTTCCATAATTTTATGTAATACATTTTTTTTTCAAATTTTGGCCCCCCAAATTAAGGTGCGTCTTATACATGGAAGCATTTTATACATGGGGAAATAATGGTAACTCACTGGAGGTCTCAGCACCTGTGTGTGGGACACCAGCATTTGAACCTAGGATGTCTGACATCCGGGTCCCCCTGGAGAGGCAGCTGGACCCTGGGAGTGAGAACAGCTCCAGGTTCACCAGGCACAGGGATGGGAGTGGCTTTGGGCCGGGGCTGTGGGCCCTGGGAGGTTAAGACCCAGAACCACAGACCCTCTGGGCAGCCAAGCTCCTCTGTAGGAGGAAGCAGGCTTTTAAAAGGATAATGAACTCAGCCTGGAAGGGCAGTTAGCAGGCAGCTGGTGGGAAATGTTCCCAGTTATATTTTGCATCAGCTTCGATGCCGCCGGCAGCCTGTGTCTGCTGGCGAGGCCATGGCCTCACCGGAAGGAAGGAATATCCATCTTCCTTCAGCCCTGAATGCTGGGAGTAATTACGGCCATGTCGGTAGGTTCCCGGGCTATTTTCCTTTAAGTATTTACACTGAGCAGGTGCTTTTAGCTCATGAGCTCTCTTTCTCTCAAAAGGATATTAAACTGGGACTTGACTCTGTTTCAGTTGGAGTTCTAAGATAATAAAGGCCAATCGTTTCCACATTGCGGCGTGAGATGCCGGAGGACTTAGGAAGGAGATGGTTGAAAACTGGTTTGGAGCCTTAAACCCTTTGCCACTGGAGGGTATTAAAGGGGGGGGGGGGACTGATAAAGAACAGCACATAAAGTGTTGGCATTGTGGAGAGAGGTAGGTGATTGGCAGCTGGAGCATTGCTTTGGAAAGTGCTGTGCAGTGATTCTAACCCTTGCTGGTGGAGGACCAGGGGATGCATCCTCTCTGACCCCAAATCTATTGAAAGGAACGTTAATGGCATTCCACAGATCTTGGAGTGCATCCGTTGGTTTTTGAAAGCCACAGTGCACTGCACTGACATCGATCTTATATATTGGGGACCTTGCTGAGTGAAGAATGTCATTGGGAGCCAACAGGAACCATCTTGGTAGGCTCTGGACTCCCAACGTTTAAGATGCCTGTTTTTTTTACCTGTTTTCTCTCCCTGGTCAAGTGCGTTGGAATTGGTGGATGTTATCCAGAATGACAGCTCACCCCTGAGCCTCCCTTCACCCTGGCCTCTCATATATTAAATATCTTTTGTTCCAGCAGGAGGGTCAGTCTTTCACACACTAATGCTAATCCGTTCTTACATGAAGAGGAAGTGCCCCGTATTAGGATGGAAAGGCACCAAACCTGGAATTTCAATGCTAATGGAGTTAATGGAGAAGTTGGCCCCCTCCCAGAGGCCCTTTCCTGAACCTGGCTGTCTCTCTCGGGAGCCTCTCCCAATTTCTGTTAGGTTACAGCCGCAGTTCGGTGACGGGTCTGGGGGGCAGCCAGCCTTCTGTTTACATGAAGCATCGTGGCCGCAGTGAGGTTCAAGTACAGCTTGTTAGGTCTCACTCGGGCACAGGCGACCTGGCAGGCTGGACCGGCATGAGGGTGAGCAGATCCGAGAAATACCTGCCCCCCGTTTCCCCACCGCCAGCGACCTGCCAAATCTCCCAAGAAACAGACAGCGCACGGGAGGCCAGAGCTAGCTTGGGCTGTGCGCCTGTCTCTCAGACAGTTTGCCCTAAATGGTCAGAACAGGTAATGATGTATAAAAAGAATGAAATGGTGACAAAAATGAACCCGTCTGCAAAGTGCTTATACCGTATTTATGGCCCAAATACAGCATTTAGTGCTGTCTTTGGAGAATGATGGATGTGTTAGCAATACCCACGGCTTTGATCCGCGGGAGCTGGTGGAGGCAGGTGGAGAGGGCACGCCTTGCATCGCGAGGGGGCAGGGTAGCTCTCCTCTGGGAGCCGCCAAGGCCAGAGCCCCTGTGCCCACACTGTCGCCCTCACTCGTCCTTCCGGTGACCTTGCGTCTTTGTAATTCTGCAGCGTTCCCCCTTTTTTCTTTCCAGCTCGAGAAGCATCTTTAGTGCAGCCGCTGCAGAAAAATAAAGAAGGCAAACTGTGAGATGTTATCTGGGCAGAGTGAAGTTCCACAGGGTGCCGGTCAGAGCTGAGTCAATGGGCCGCAGACGAAGGGGAGAAAGGCCACGGTCATTGTAAAGTCAGACCTCCCCTGGTGGGAGCCCATCTCGGTGACTTTTCTGTCCTTGGCCTGTCACGTAACCTCTGAGTCTCCACTCCATCGTCTGTGAAAAGGAGAGTAATCGTGCTGACACAGCAGCTTTGCTTTGAGAAAGAAATAAGACACTGAAGGGTAACTCATCCTCATCCCGGCTTCTCAGTTTTTCTCACCTTCTAATCATCACCAGCCCTTTTTATTTTTTATTTTTATTATTATTATTATTTTTTATTTTCTGTATTTTTCTGAAGCCGGAAACGGGGAGAGACAGTCAGACTCCCGCATGTGCCCGACCGGGATCCACCTGGCACGCCCACCAGGGGGCAATGCTCTGCCCACCAGGGGGCGATGCTCTGCCCCTCCGGGGCATCGCTCTGTTGGACCAGAGCCACTCCAGTGCCTGGGGCAGAGGCCAAGGAGCCATCCCCAGCACCTGGGCCTTCTTTGCTCCAAAGGAGCCTC
Source organism: Saccopteryx bilineata (assembly GCF_036850765.1). Classification (NCBI taxonomy): domain Eukaryota; kingdom Metazoa; phylum Chordata; class Mammalia; order Chiroptera; family Emballonuridae; genus Saccopteryx; species Saccopteryx bilineata. The sequence continues at coordinate 68,037,508 of NC_089496.1, forward strand.
AGCTGTGGGAGGGGAAGACAGAGACAGAGAGGAAGGAGAGGGGGAGGGATGGAGAAGCAGATGGGTGCTTCTCCTGTGTGCCCTGGCCGGGAATCGAACCCGGGACTTCTGCACGCCAGGCCGACGCTCTACCACTGAGCCAACCGGCCAGGGCCCCTTTTTATTTTTTAATTATGTATTTAATTGAGAGAGAGAGGGAAGGAGAGAGAAAGAGAAAAACAAAACATGGATTCGTTGTTCCACTTATTTATGCATTCATCGGTTGATTCCTGTACCTGCCCTGACTGGGGATGTAACCCTCAACCTTAGCATCTTGGGATGATGCTCTAACCAACTGAGCAACTCAGCCAGGACTTTCCTCAGCACCCTTTCATCACACCGAGTCTGAGTCACCCTGCCTGGTTGACATGTCCTGCACCCTGTCGCCACCAGAAAAAGGGCCTCGTTGGGAATCTTAGCTCTGGACATCGCAACCTCTGACCCTCCCACTGCCGCATTCTCCCGCTGGATCGGGACCTGCTGTCCACATGTCTCTGTCCCCGAAGGTGGGAACAGGGTGGACTTCCTGCTCCCACACGTGTCCCCTACCCTCTTCTAGAGCAGTGTTCTCACATTTTTATTTATTTTTATTTTTAAATTTAAATTTTTTTTTTTTGAGAGAGGCAAGGAGAGAGAGAGGCAGGAACATCAATCTGCTCCTGTATGTGCCCTGACCAGGGAATTGAACTGGCAACCTCCGTGCTCCAGGACAACGATCCAACCAATTGAGCTATCTGGCTTAATTGTTATTGATGTTTAGAGAGACAGAGGAAGGGAGAGAGAGAGGAGAGGGAAGGAAAGCATTTGTTGTTCGATTCAGTCGTGCATTCTTTGCTTGCCACCAGTGTGTGCCCTGACTGGGGACCGAGCCCGCAACCTCGTTGTTTGGGGATGACACTCATCACTGAGCTAACTGGCCAGGGCCATCAACTTTTAAAATCTGATCACATTGTTCCTCTGAGTAAAGCCTTCCAATTGTTTCCTAAGTGTCATGCAATCAACCAAACAACTACCTCGTAAGTTTGGACGAGCACACACTATGTGCCCCTGCCGTCTTGGGTTGCACCTGTGAACCAGCACTCCTCCTGGTGCTGTGATGGAGACTGCTGTCCTCTTTACATTCTCCCCTTACCGCTGGACTTCTCTGCCCACCAACCGTGTGTCGAACCCACCATGTGTCAGGAGCTATCTGGTTTCATCTTGACTGCGAAGTAGGTTTTCTTTTTTTCCATTTCTCAGACGATGAAACTGAACTTCAGAGAAGTTGAAAAATCTACCCAAGGTCACACAGCTGGTGTGTGATTGAGCCAACCGCATTTCTGCCATGTGATCCTGCCTGGGTAGCCTGGGAGCCATCGAAGCCACCACAGTAATTCATAAAAAAAACCCTATGCTGTATGTAACACAGTGCATGACGACCTTGAAGTCACCCCACCGCCAACACACTTCTTTGTAGAAAATCATAGGTGTTTCCCGGGCAGAAACCTATCTTCTGTTTTCTCTCCTTGTCTTGTCTCCTGCCGGTATCCTCGCTTCAGGGTTCTGGTTTCATATCTGGTCCCTTCTCACGCTCACCAACAATCCTCGGTGCTCTTTTCATCAACCCCATGATGGATGGAGATGACGGTCAGCGAGGAGAGTTTAATTTAGTGGCTCGTGCTCAGAGAGAGAGGAGTACAATAACGACTCGATTCCAGAACTTCTGCCCAGAATATTCTGTTTTGTGTTCCTTGTAGACACGGCGTGTTGTTTCTGCCTGTGGGATTCTGCAGTAGGAAGGGCCACCGGGCTTCCTCTGAGACACTGTCGGTGACATATCAGCCAATACACAGGGTTGTTTCTAGCAGGAAGAGCGGTGACAAATACTGACTCCTGTGAAATGCCGCCCTCTGCTTCTGCATTAGCTCGGGTTCAGGGCCGAGTCTGGAAATAGAAACACGAAATGGGAGAGGTCAAGTACTGTAGGTGGGGTAAAGCATTGAGACTTTGGGGCTGGTATCGTGGGTTTGAAATCCTAGGGAGTTGGTCAAAAGTTATACACTTCAGTGTCGGCGTCCGTAAGACGGAGGCAGTGATAGTACTTATCCAATAGGGTTGTTGATTGGATTAAATGAGATAAGGCATGTATAAAATAGGAAGGGCTCCATTGGTATATTGACATACAGGAAGTGTTCCATAGATGTGAACTTCTCGTAGCATGACAACATCTGTAGCACTGTTCCCAGCACAAAAACGTTTTCCGTTCCTTCTGCTGCAAGAAACCAGGACTTCCGCTAGACTCATGTTCAGGTCTGGGTGGTGACATGGAGACATCTAGGAAGCTTGCCATTGCCCAGATAACAAGGGCAAAATAATAATAATAATAATAATAATAATAATAATAATAATAATAATAAAGGTTGATTTGGTCTAGTTTCAAATCATAACCTACTTCTTCCAGTGAAAGGGTCTTTGCAGATGGTCCCGTCAGTAGGCTCAATGAGAGGCTGCCGGCCGGCCCCGGGGGGTATTTGGATCAGTTGCAAAAGGACTGCCAGTGTCTGCTGTTGGGCTCCTGGGCCCGGCCCTGCTTCAGCTGGGGATTGTGCTTTGGGAAGAATGGAAGTTCTGGGCAGGGTGAACAGGGCATCAGGAACGGTGGCTAATTTGCTGGATGTAGAGTCTTTTCAGAAGTGTCTGGAGATTGAAAGAATCTCAAAGACTGAGAGACTAAAAGTAATATGGTCAGCACTGGTCAGCACTGTCTTATGAGACTCTCCCCACTCGTAGGTTCTCATAACGACTGTATTTCCCTTTGACTGTCCTCGCACTGTGTACACAGAGAACCTTCTCTTACTATTGTGTGGTAAGTGACCAAGATGCTTTTAGTCGCTCTTCCAGCACCTGCAGTGGTTGTCTCCATTATTTCTGGGGGTAATCAGTAGGAAATCCTTCCCAGGATTCTGGGCTGCGATTCCAGATGGGCCAGGCGACTCGCATTTCTTAAAAAGTCTCCTCTTTAATCATCATTAATCACTAGGCACATAAAACTGATGGACAGTTTTAGGGACAAGAGACAGGAAAAACCAGAAGGACACCAAATGGTACTATTGCTTAGAGAGATGGAAGAGTAATTTTCAGAAGGCTGAGAGAGAGAGAATTAGGAATTAGGGGAAAAAAAGACTTTGAGGGCAAGCAAATTATTTTAATTGAACCCTTTAGTTCAGACATTTTTATATCTTCTAGAGCTTATCTTGCGAATGTGAGATGTTAAGCACATTCTTTAAAGCTTATATTAGAGCTAAGCTTCCTTTTGGATTTTTGGGTTTTGTTTTTTTTTTTGTCATTCAGAATGAATGGGGTCAAGGAGAGGAGAGATTGAAAAGAGTGGGAGAGAGAGGTATGCATGCTGGGAAAAAAAGGAGCAAATATCAGACCCGGTAACCTTCCCAGGGAACCTCAACCTTAGGTTAGAACAGGGCCACAACTGTGTTTTTTTACTTTTTTAATTTTATTTATTCATTTTAGAAAGGAGAGAGAGGGAGAGAGAGAAACAGAGAGAGAGAAGGGGGAGGAGCAGGAAGCATCAACTCCCATATGAGCCTTGACCAGGCAAGCCCAGGGTTTCGAACCAGCAACCTCAGCATTTCCAGGTCGATACTTTATCCACTGCGCCACCACAGGTCAGGCCACAACTGTGTTTTTAAAACAGTATTCCCCTGGATCTGTCTTATTCTGCTAAATGGAAAATTCAGCCCCTCTTGATTCCTTTCAAGTGGTCAAAAGAAGTTCTTGGGGAGGGGATGTCCACAGTACCCTGGAAAGTCCTTTGCTGGATTCCCCAGGGCACCTGGCATTTTCCTACTCTCATGCCAGAAGAGGCCTCTCTGGCTGGTTCTCACTGAGTTATAAAAGACTCCACTCTCCCTGCTCCCCACATCTTTCATCGTAGCCCTCCTGTTCTATGACCCAGGCCTCGATTTAGGGGCTGAACCATGGCACCTTTTAAAAAATTTTTTAATTTATTGATTTTTAGAGAGAGAGAGAAGAAGAGAGAGAGAGAAATTTGTTGTTCCACTTTTTAACGCATTCACTGATTGATTCTTGTATGTGCCCTGACTGGGGATCAAACCCTCAACCTTGGTATCTCAGGATGATGCTCCAACCAACTGATGCTCCAGCTACCTGGCCAGGGCTCCATGGCACCTTTTAAGTGGCTGAGTCAGAAGAATAGTTGAATTATTTTCTCTCTCTTTGATTCTTTCACAGCCTGTGTGCTGGCTCTCTCTTCTGAGGCTGAGGCCTTCTAGAAGGCTCCTTAGCTGCTGATACAGGTTTGGAGATGTTTTCTTCGCTGCTCCTCAGACTTTCCGAGTTCTGTTGAGAGCCCAAGCAAGCCAGGCTTCAGTTTAAGCCAAGCTCCCTCTCACTGTAACACTTGTTTTTCCGTTTCATCCTTTCTAAGCCTGCTCAAAAGCTTTTATGGAGCAAAGAGCCGCAGTGCAGGTAGTGAGTGGGCCGACCAGCTGTCGTTACCTTAGCTAGAGCTTATGTGCTCACAGGCTGACTTCAGTGCTGATCTGAAGGACAAATACTGCCAGGATCTGTTACCATGCATGTCCAGGATGCCTTACAGTGTGAAAAGGGACTCCTTGTTAACTGGGCCCAAATTAATAACACTGGGAAACAAAATTTTTGTTGCATCCACAAAAACAATTGTTTTTTACCTAATTCGAGTATGCTGATCTCAAATCTGACATTAGTTTTTCTCTGTAAGCTACAGTTTTTTTGCAATTCAAGATTTTAGGTTTTCATCTTATTGTAAAATTTTCAACATTTAGTTTAGCATAACGAAGTAGAATGTCCTCGGGTATCATCTTTGTGAAAATATAATAATTTATATAATGCAGTAAATACACTAATACACTAAAAGATACGATTGCATCAGAATTTGTCTACAATTTTGAAATAGAACATATTAACACACTTATTTTAATCATAAAATTTGTGCAAAACTTATTTAAATTCTATTCAGGCAAAAATTTGTGTTTGTAACTCTTGCGTATGTGTACTTCTTGAGGACAATCTCATTGAATGCTCCAGCAGTAGTCTGCTCATCACTAACAGCTCCAAGATTTTTAGGAAACTTATCAAGGTGACTGTTCAGGAAGTGAATCTTAATGCTCATGTTACATCCAGTGTCGCGGAAAGCCAACAGCATCCTTTATCCAGAAGTTTATAGTTTTCTGCTTTTTTGTTGCCAAGGAAGTTCTTTGTAACTGCCACAAAAGACTGCGATGCTGCTTTCTCCTCCTTATTCATCTTCCTGGCAAATTTTCCGTCACGTATGAGGGTTCGAATTTGAGGTCCATCAAATAACACCTGCTTTTATCTTCTCAAAAGACAAGGCAGGAAAAGCAGAAATAATATGTTGAAAGTATTCACTTTCTCTATTCAAAGCCTGAACAAACTGCTTCATTAAGCCAAGTTTGATGTGAAGTGGGGGAAATGATCCTGTCTTGATTAACTACAGGTTCATTCACAATATTTTGCATCCCTACTTCCAGAGCTTCATGTTTCGGCCACTCCTTCTGTGTCCAGTGTTTCTCCCGAGCTTGGCTGTCCCACAAACACAGAAAGCAAGGACACTTCGTGAAACCTCTCTGTTGTCTTAGCAGGAAATTGACCATTTTAAGATCCACACAAATGATCCAGTTATGCTCCTCATACTTCAGAAAGTCAAGGACAATTTTTATGTCATTCTTACTAAGTCATTCAATTCAGGTTGGCTAAACTGCTGAGGGGTTAATGACTGCTTGGCATCAGAAGAAGACCCTTCAGATTCTACAACCATTTCCTCATGCATCTTATCAAAATACACTTGATCACCATGTTCATTTTCTTCGTCCTTAGAAGAAATAAAACCATTGAAAACTGGAACCGGGAGTTTCTCAGAGTGTGGGATAGGTCATATTGCTGAAGGAATATTAGGATATGTGATCATATGCCGTTTTTTCTTGCCGATACCCTTTGTATGGATCAGACAGAAATAATAGTCACTGCTGTGGTCCTTAGCTTCACACCAAACCATGGGAATAGCAAAAGGCATTCCTTTGCATTTTCCTTTTGTCCAGTCACGAAGCATTTCCTCACAATTATGACACACAATATGAGGAGCCCAATTCTTGTCTTGATCGCCAAGGGGAACTTGAAAATAGGCAATATATGCACGTGTCACAAATGATGAAATATTGCACCTTTGATGTTGAAGTGTGTAACAGCCACATACATAACAGAAGGTGTCAGGACTATTCTTACATTTACGCCTACTCAAAGGAGCCATGATTCAATCTTAAAACAAAATAAGAGGGTGTTTTTATCAGATAATAATTTTTTACATTTAAAAACAACTACAATTATGTAAAAGTGATGTTTGTATAACATTAATTGCCTTGTGGTTATGTTCAATCCAAGAGTTGTTGCCCTTTAACTCCAATTTAAAAACCAATGCATGCCATTAACTGTAACAAAAAGAAATTAAAATTGCATAAAAACTAGAGCATGCACCGGAAACCAGGTTTGGAATCAGTGATGCAGAAATATATAGAAACAGTTCTAAAACCTCATGCAACAGAAAATGAAAAAAAAAAATTGTTCCCCAGTGATCAGAGTCTAGTAGCTATTGCCTGTTACATGCACTGTAGATCAGGGAAAAGCTGCAGACTGAGCTGCCAAGCCCCCTGCACTGAGTTCTTCCTTTTCCCCATCTACCCTTACAAAGGAATTCCCACGATTGTATTTCTACCAATGGGCTGAGACCCGGCTCATCCAATTAGAGCTGCCCAGCTATATCCTTATTTGCATATTGATTAGACACTCAGCCGGTCTATAAGGACCAATCAGAATGTGTGATTCTGACCAATCAGAACAGTGCTTTTTTGAACCAATCAAACTGTAAATTTGGATTTCTCATTTCCATAAAAATGGACCAATCAGGAACCAGGGTGGGCACTTTCTCTATATAAACAGGCTTTGCCTTGGTCTCTGGGGAGTGCGTATTTGGTTTTCAGTGGAGGCTGTTCTTCAGTTTGCAGATTGTTTACCTGAATGAAGTTTTTTCTTTTACTGAGCCCAAATTGGGGTCTCCTGGTGGCAGCAAACTTTTGATGACAAGTGTTTCCTGTTTTCTCTTGTGGTGCTCAAGGGCTGGGTTGGAAAGAGCCTAAAGAAGAGTAAGAAATTGGAGAAAGGAAGGGTTTTTACATAAAGTTTAAGAGACTCGCAGGTCCTTAAACACCACTCCTCGATTTTTGTACGCTCACTGCTGAGTCATACCAAGTCTCAAATTCCATCAGCCTCTATACCAGGCATACGTGAACTTGGGAACATGGTAAGAGAGTCTTTCTTGTCTCAGGAGTGTCACTCAGCTAGGTGACATTTTTTTTTAAAAAAAGCAAGATGTTTTCTTCTTTGTACAAACAAACTTACAAGCTCTTCAGATATTTTATTCTGAAGCTGCCTGTATAATTTCAGAACTAGTCACAGCCTGGCCTCCAGTTCTACAGAGTTTGGCCCACCTCACCTCTCCAGGACCCTCTCCTGCACAGTCTCCCACGGCACATGCTATCTGAAAAACTGTCCTCCCCCACCTCTGCTCCCTTTGTTGTATTTCTTCATGGATGAATGCCTTCCTTCCACCCCTGTCTGTCAAAATCCTACTTACTTCTTGGTCAAGCTTAAGAGCTCCTGCCATCAAAATATGCCCCTGTTCGGCCAAAAGCTGCCTTTCACTTGTCTGGGTCCTCCCATAGCACCCTGTGGTGCTAGTTATGTCATAGTTATTAAACATGTTTTATCTTCTTGTTGTAAAGTCCTGAAAAGCAGTTATTGATATTATTCATATTTTCACAGAATACCTTGCACTCTGTTTGCTCTGCTCAGAGTTGGCTCTTAAAACATGTCTCTTTTGTTGAATTGTTTTGCCCCCAGCCATGAAAACACAACACGTAATGAATCAGGAAGACTGGACCACACAGTCCATATGAATTTGCACTGTCTTGAGGGGTGGCCAAATTAGGGTGGAGACCAAGGTTCTAGGGACATTTCAGACAATTCTTCAAAATGAATCTGGTTTGTCATAGTCACTTATAGTTCATCTTTGATCCAACCTGTTTAAGAACACTTGTATAGGGGGGAGAGAGAGAGAGAGAAGAGAACCTTTAAGATGTGTTTTAAGCCTGACCAGGTGGTGGCGCAATGGATAAGAGCGTTGGACTGGGACGCAGAGGACTCAGGTTCGATACCCCGAGGTCTCCGGTTTGTGCGTGGGCTCATCCGGTTTGAGCACAGCTCACCAGCTTGAGCCCAAGGTTGCTGCCTTGAGCAAGAGGTCACTCGCTCTGCTGTAACCCCACCCCCCCACCCCCTAGCCCCCGGTCAATGCACATATGAAAAAGCAATCAATGAACAACTAAGGTGCCGCAATGAAGAATTGATGCTTCTCATCTCTCCCTTTCTGTCTGTCTGTCCCTATCTGTCCCTCTCTCTGTCTCTGTCACAAAGAAAAAAAAGATGTGTTTTAATTATTAATAAGAGTGTTTGGGTTATGTATAATGAAGTCCTAAATCAATGCTCATTATGCATTTAATCAAATAAGCATACACTAGACAAATATTTGGTAACATCTACTATGCACTGTGCTCTCTGCATGTGGTAGCAGGGGTGACTGATGAAGGCAGAGCCCCAACCTCACAGGACACAAGTAGCCCCGACATCCCAGGGCACAGGGCACACGTCGGAGCAACTTTGATGTACTAGGCACCTGTGTCCTCTTGGCGCATGAGGGTGATCAAAGCATGTTCCAGCCTCCTTGGGCTCTCACTCTCTGGAGAAGACAGATGGTTAACCTTCAGTTTCTCTGAAGGTACCAGGCGTGGGAGAGGAGGAAGGAAGCACAGTGCAAGTAATGGCGCCAGGGAGAGAAACTGAGTGCATGACGTGTTGGGTCAGGGAGCTGCTCCGGAACCCCAGTCCCACCTCTGCAAATAACGGGTAGCTATGGCTACTGTTACTTCTCTCAGCCACAGCGCCCTCAGGTGGTTGAGTGAGCACTTCCCCACTCAGTGTGGTCAGAGGGAGGAGTCAGGCTTGGAATTGCTAGAGGCATGTGGGGCAGCTCGTGTCACGTTTCACTTTGCTAACGTTTTCTGGTGTTGCGTTGTGTGTGTGTGTGTGTGTGTGTGTGTGTGTGTGTTTGTGTTTCTAGCCGCACTGCTTTCTTCGCAGAGCAGCAGTGCTGGGGGAGGCAGATGTAACAGCTCACAACCAAGATCCCCCTGAACCTCCGAGGCCCCAGCAGCTGTGACCTTGAGGAACAGTGGCATCCCAGGCACTAGAGGAGGCCTCCCTGAAAACACCTCACATCTTTCCTCTTTCTTCCGGGTGGATGTGATCTGTACTCAGTATTCCGCCATCGCTACACTCAGGGTGACTTTGGGACACTTTGTTGCTCTTTATCTGTGTTGCCTTGGCTGCCTCCCGGCCTTTGATCTAGATGAATTCTGAGAGAACTGGAGATGCGAGCAGTGCGGTCTCCCCTCTCCCATCAGTTGTCTCTCAGGGCTGTTTGCTGCACGTCTGAAGTCTCGTAGGCCGTTAGTTCCCTGGGGAGGGGCAGGGTGGCATTGGGGTGTCAGTGTCAGCCTAGGAGTAGGGAAGCCCACAACACAGCTTGTGGGATGAGATGAAACCCCTGAGAGTTCAGGGAGTGGATGATGGATGGAGAAGGTGGGGGTTTATTTGGTCCCGGTCATTGTCACTAAGAGTTTCACATTTAGACTTCTGATATGCTCTCCAAAGAAGTGTGTACTTATGATGATTTCTTTGTGATTCAAGTCAAAATAATGTGTTACCCCCGCTTTTAGTTTTTCATTGGCTTGCTTGGCCTCCTCCCCCTCTAAATGGAAGTGGCCCAAGTGTCCTCCATCCTGTGAGAGGTTCCTTCAGGCTCACAGGTGGGTCTGATGGGTCGACGGCCCAGCCAGGTGAGCAGTCACATCCATGAACAGGTGGAACGCGTGGAGAAACCGGAAGTCAGGGTTGAAATGTTGGGCAAAAGCCAGAGAAACGGGGCTGACTGAGAAGTGAGAACAAAATTGCTCATGCATTTGTTTTCTTCTGCTTGTTTTTGCCTCCAGGTGTCCAGGATGTGCTTCACGGACATCCGCCCGCCCCTGCTGTTCCCGAAGGCCAGTACGGAGGTACCTGGTCCGGACAGGCTCCTCAAGGCTCACAGACCGTTCGAGCAACTAGTGGCTGGGAGTGGCAGCAGTTCCGTCTGGACGTTGTCAAGGTCCATCCTGGGCCATATACAGGTAAGAGATGGGTGTTTGAAATGGGTTCAGGGGAAATCGCTCATTCAGGACCAGAGGGAAAATGCGGCCTTGTCCTGCTTTGATGAACCCAGAAGGCAATCACTCATTTCAGAATGGCCAAATCAATCTCGGTCTTATGAAAGCTAAAGGAAAGGTGGCCTTCTTCTCTCCCTATCCGTGGGGGCTGCAGCCAGAAATGAGGACAAGGAGCCCAGTTCCAGCACAAGGGGCCTCTCACAGTCGGCCAGGACCTTGGTCCGGCTGAGGAGGGAGCCAGAGTGACCGACTGCCCTGGGTTGCCCGGGACCGAGGGGGTTCCCGGTATGCAGGAGTTTCAGGGTTAAAACCAGGGAAGTCTCAGGCAAAGTGGGACAAGTTGGTTACCCTAAGGGACTTGGACAGCCAACTCCAGGGTGATGGGACACACCACCGGCCCATGGGGGGGGGCTCCACCTTGTGGGCGTGGGGAGCGCTTTCCTATAGAGTGGGGTGGACTCAACCCTGCTTTCCAGAGAAACGTATTATATCATATATTCTCCCTCTCATAGTTGATGTGTTTATGGAATCAGCGCTCTAGAACATGCCTCTGCCTCCCGTGCGATTTCTTCCCGTGGCAGCAATGACGCGCTGCCTCTCGGGGGCGGCCCTGACCGCGAGCCTTCCCGTTTCCTGTATTTGAACGGCTGTTGCCCATTGTGCCCGCGCTCTCTCTAAGCCAGTGTATTTCCAACTGTCCCCACTGACCTCCAGGCTTTGCGGGGAAGGACATCTGTGTCCGCCTTGGAGATCAAAAGATTTCCTTACCTTGTTTTTCCCTTGACCTCCCAGAGGATAGGGGCGTATTGAGAGAAGAGCATGCAGGGGAGGAGGAGGGAAACAGAAACCCCCGTCAAGGTCCCTGGGTGCGTGTGCACAGGGAGCCCGCAGCGTGGGAAGTAAATTCGTGGGGGCGTCAGCTCTGGGGACGCGGAGCCCACATTCAGATCCTCAGGTCGTGTGGCATCCTTCCTTAGCCCGAATTCTCTCTCTCTCTCTCTCTCTCTCTCTCTCTCTCTCTCTCTTTCTTTCTCCCTCCCTCCCTCCCTCCCTTTCTTTCTTTCATCTCCCCCCACACACACAAAGCTTTTCCCGTTGACCCGCTCCCTGCCTCTCGCTTTCATTTCTCAGTTGCATGTATTTTGGTTTGAGTCGAGAGAAACAGACAGCTGGTGCAGCCCTCACTGCAGGGTGTTTATGTTCACACCTCCCACCGGCGGGCAGCGTGGGTGTTCAGGAAAGCAGCTTGGTGTTCCGAGCCTGTGCGGGCAGGGGGCCGGCCACGGAGGGAATGGCCTCCTCCAAGTTCAAGGTTGGTGTCACATCAGTAAGACCTAAGGAGGTGTGTGTGGTGAACAGAGAGTGTGTGAACGTGTGGGGGAGGGGAGAGCATGGGGCGGGGGGGGGGGGGAGGCAGACAACGAAATCATTTGCTATCTGGGACTAGGTCAGATGGCTGCCTGGAAAGGTGTCAGGCCACCTTGGTTTTGTAGGTGGGTTAATTGGGTGGGCAATGATTTTTATTTGAAAATTCCAACAAGGATGGCATCATCCCCAAATTCACCCATCTCAGCACAGTTACAGACCAGGCTTCCCCCTCCTGACTTATCTCAGGCCCTCTTATGCCCCCCAGAGCTGTGTCCTCAGCCTTGGCTGCACATGGAATTGCCTGGGAGTGTAAAACACCCCGAATGCCCTGGCCAACCCAGGAGATTGCGATTTATTTGATGTAGGAGGAGGCCTGGGCAATAGAAATATATATATATATATATATATATATATATATATATTTTTTTTTTTTTTTTTTTTTTTTTTTTAATTTTTTTACAGTGACAGAGAGTCAGATAGAGGGATAGATAGGGACAGACAGACAGGAACAGAGAGAGATGAGAAGCATCAATCATCAGTTTTCTTCGTTGCAACACCGTAGTTGTTCATTGATTGCTTTCTCATATGTGCTATGACCGCGGACCTTCAGCCGACCAAGCAAACCCCGCTCGAGCCAGCGACCTTGGGTCCATGCTAGTGAGCTTTTTTTTTTTTTTTGCTCAAGCCAGATGAGCCCGCGCTCAAGCTGGCAACCCCGGGGTCTCGAACCTGGGTCCTTCCGCACCCCAGTCCGACGCTCTATCCACTGCGCCACCGCCTGGTCAGGCGGCAATAGAAATTTTAAAAGACTTCTTCACCCCAGGTGATGTCATGTGCAACAAAATTTGAGAACTCTTGTCTTTGTGTCTCGAAGTGTGGCTGGTGAGCCAGCACCCAGCATCACTTGGGATCATGTTAGAAATGCAGACCCTTGGGCCCCGCCCCAGACAGAATCAGAATCTGCCTTTTCGTGAGGGTCCCAGGTGGTTCGTGTGCCCAGCACAGGCTGAGCCGCTGCGTCATATCCCGTGTCCCTCAGCAGGTGGGAACTGGCTGGCAGCTTTGCAGAGCTTGTTATACTAGTTAAAAGTCATAGATAGTGTGGTTAAAAAGATGGATTTGAGGTCAGCTAAACCTGGACTCAAACCCTTGCTCTTGTGCTATTAGTTGTGAGGCACTGGGCGAGTTAGTAACCTCATCATGCTTCAGTTTTCTCATCTGTAAAATGGAACAGCATGTACAGCTGTCTCATAGGATGGCTCTGAAGAGAAACTGCCCGTAAAGGGCCTTCCACAGTGCCTGGCCCACAGTGAGGCACGTGGGTTAGCTGTCATTGGTACTTTGAAGGTGTCCTGATCTCATCGTTAGGACTGAAGGATTTGTTTCAAAGTTAAGGTCCTTGATGAGTTATACAGTGAATGACTAGGAGAGACAGGGTCAACTGTAGGTAAGCTATAATAATATTTTGTTTTGATTTTCTGATAAAATCAACCCTCCAAAATTTCTAGCAAGCATTATCTGAGACTGGCAGTTACTAAGAAAAACAGTCTTTTATTTTTTTTTTCCCTGATAATTTCAGAGATTATTCTGGGAACTGGGTGTTGGGACATCAGAACAAATCACCTCCTTTGAGCTCTGTGGGTTCCAGCCCCTTGGTGAACCTATCCCCCGGGCAAGCCAGCCTGCTTCTGGGAAGCTGTAGCCATGTTTCTACTGTGTAGGAGCAGGCTTGTAGCCAGCCTTGAGGTGCTTGGCCCAATTAAAATAACGCAGTCCTGAGCAGAGCCCGGCCTCAGTGACCCATAGCTCTAAAGAATATAATTCCTATATCTAGATGAGCTTCTTATATATTTGCTGGCTGCTGTTGCAATGAAGGGGAGCATTACTGACAGCCAACCAGGATCATTAGTCAAAGGTATGACCTCAATTCCAGCCAATTAGGCGGTTCCCAGAAGAGCTGGACCTTCCACGGTTTCCTGTTACTTATGACTCACTTGGAGGACATGGCTCGGGGACTCGGGTAGAACAACCTGCTGGGGACTCTAGTTTCTTTTGACTTGTACACCTAAGGGCATCACTGTTGGAGA